>NC_139569.1:33946866-34486866 GCF_965112155.1 Podarcis liolepis
CCTCCAAAACGGAAAACCCTTTCGTCTAGCGGGTTTTCCGTCTTGCGAGGCGTTCGTCTTGCGGGGTACCACTGTAGACTCCTAATCTGGTGAACCGGGTTCGCATCCCCGCTCCTCCACATGCAGCTGCTGGGTGACCTTGGGCTAGTCACACTTCTCTGAAGTCTCTCAGCCCCACTCACCTCACAGAGTGTTTGTTGTGGGGGAGGAAGGGAAAGGAGAATGTTAGCCGCTTTGAGACTCCTGAAGGGGAGTGGAAGGCGGGGTATCAAATCCAAACTCTTCTTCTTTGCAAACAGATTAAAGCAACCCAGAAACAAGGTGCTCTGATTTGGTCTGATGTTTCCGGCGCAGCGGCAGCAGGAGACCCCATTAGCTAAAGTGGTGCTTCAGGTTAAGAACAGTTTCAGGTTAAGAACGGACCTCTGGAACGAATTAAGTACTTAACCCGAGGTACCACTGTACAGTGGTACCTCAGGTTACAAATGCTTTGGGTTACAAACTCCGCGAACCTGGAAGTAATTGCTCCAGGTTGCAAACTTTGCCCCAGGATGAGAACGGAAATCACGCGCCGGCAGTGGGAAGCCCCATTAGCGAAAGCGTGCCTCAGTTTAAGAACGGTTTCAGGTTAAGAATGAACCTCTGGAGCAATTAAGTTCGTAACCCAAGGTACCACTGTATAAAATTATTATTATTATTATCGATGCATTGATCCACATGTCGTCTTTCAGCTAGATCTACCGTTTTCTATGCACATACGTGGGCAAATGATATGGAGTGCTCCCTTACCTTCTTTTGGAGTGACTTAAGCTGTGTCTTCCACTGTACATAACAGAACTTGCACATCATTTTCTTAAAACTGAAGCCTCTGTGTTTTCAGTGTTCCGAAATGCTTAGCTTTGGAACTCAGGGTGGCTAAAAAGGTCCCCTTTCACACTGATGGGATGGCTCTAGGATGCTGGATACACAGACCCCGATGCAGAAATAGTAACAGGACTTTGATGCCCCCCTCTCACAACCTTGGACCATTACACAACTGGGCTCGCCATCCCGATACAGATATTACAGTTTGCGTGTGCATGTGCAAACTGCATTAAATATCTGACCAAACTACGTCAGATGTTTGCAATTCAAATGCATCTCTCTCCAGCATCCATCTCCAATCCCCATTGCTGGGTAGTCATTTTTTCCCCTTTCCTGCAGTATTCTCCCCTTCCCCCCTGCTGTTAAGAGTTTACATTTTCCAGTCTTTATTATGTTCATTTAGTTCTAACCTCTAAATCTATTACTAATCTGCAACCCCTGGGGTCTTCATTTTTAGTATAAATTAAATTCATAAACAAGCAAGGCAAAGGAAGCACTCACATTCCCCGCCACCCGCGAAGAGCTACGCAGTCCCCTGTGTTTGTCATTTGTAAAATCTAAACGCAAGGTTTGAAATGCACCACTAGCAAAAGAGCAGAGGAAAACAAGCAGCTGTTGGGGCAGAAGAGGGAAAGGAATTCAAGGCCAAAACCAAAAAGCAAAAGAAAGAAAAGAGAAACCAAGTTAAGCTATGGAAATACAGTTTCCTTCAGGCAAAGGATGTCTTCTCTTGGCCTAGTGAGCAGGCGAAATCTTCCAAGGAAGATTTCTTGCCGGTCCAGGAAGACGTATCTGGGAAGTTATCCCAGTTTGAATGGCAAGATTCACTTCCAAAATCTGTCTAGGAAGCTTCTTGCTTGATTTCCTCTGGAATGTCCCCTTATCAGGTGTGGGAAACCGATGCGGCCCTTCAGGCCTCTCTCTGTGGCCCTTGAAATTTTTCTGGCCACATCCTTCATTGGCTCTGATTTGCACTCTTTTCAAGTGCTTTTACCTGGCTGGAATGTGCCCCAGAATGTTGATAATGGCTCTGGCTTGTCTGGATGCTCGGCAAAGAGCTAGGATGGTGTAGTGGTTAGAGCGCTGGACTAGGCCCTGATCTGGGAGACTAAAGTTCCAATCTCTGCTTAGCCATGGAACTTAAGGTGTGATCTTGGACCTCTCCTGTCTGTTCCCTGCTCAGATATTAAATAACAAGCTGTCCTATACCTAGTCAAATTATTTGTCTCTGTAGTTCACTGTTGTCTGCTCCACAGCAGCTCTCTAGCAGACCCTCCAAGTGTCTCTATTATACAGGGATGGTACCGGATTTACAGAAGCTATCCCAGTGTTTTATCTGATCCTGGAATATCCCGCTTTTCGTTTAGGATGTCCCTATTTTCATTGGAGAAATGTTGGAGGGTATGGAGTTATCTGACCCCCAAGCCATCTGAAGGCAGCCTTGTATAAGGAAGTTTTTAAAAAAATGTTTCATGTTTTATTACCCTTTTATTTTGCTGGAAGCCACCCAGAGTGGCTGAGGCAACCCAGTCAGATGGGTGGGGTATAAGCAGTAAAATTATTATTATGATGATGGAATAGGACATCTCTATTTTCATCAGAGAAATGTTGGAGGGCATGCTCTAGTGTTTCAGATACAGTGGAACCTCAGTTTTCGAACGTCTCGACTGCTGAATGTTTCAGAAGCCAAACATCGAAAGCTCATAAGTAAATGCTTCCATTTTCGAACGCACCTCGGAAGTCAAACGGGCATTTCTCAATTTTCCATTAACTTTGCAGACTGCCCTTTCCGCCTCGGTTGTTGAATGTCTTGGAAGTTCAATCGTCTTCCAGAACGGATTATGTTCGACAACCAAGGTTTCACTGTAGTCTTACCAAATCCCACCTAGAGATGCTGGGGATTGAACATGCAACTTTCTGCGTGCAAGGCTCTACGTAGCTTTATCAATAGGGCCACATCTGCACCATATATTTAAAGCACTATGGTACCACTTTAAACAGTCATGGCTTCAGCCAAAGAATCCTAGGAGCTGTACCTTGTTAAGGGTGCTGAGAGTTGTTACAGGGTGGAATTACCAGAGTGGTGTATCAGTCCTTCTTCCCAGGTGTCATATATTCATTCAAATGTGTGTGTGTGTGCGCGTGCGCCTTCTCATATATATATATATATATATATATATATATATATATATATGTTTTCGTAGATTTTCACGGGTACAGGAATGCAGGTTTTGGTGTCCTCGGGTGTCTTCCCGTGTAAAAGTTGGGGTGTCTAGGCGACGTTTCGACGAGGTCTCACTCGTCATCTTCAGGCTGGTGCTTTCGGCTTCTTGTTACTGGAACAGAGCGGGATCTCAGTGTTTGAGTTCCTATAAATACTGTAGAGGGGTGTGGTGTATTGCCTCAAAAGTTCTGGGCAGAGGGGAAGTTCCCAGGCTAGTGTTCTTTTCTTCTTTTGTTCCTTAATTACTTGAGGGATATCTTGAGTGATTTCTTGAGTGATATTCTGAGTACCACTTAGGTGGGTCATTAGGTGTGGATTAGTTGCTAAAGCCTTCGTGTCTTGACCTCTTGAATTTGTGAAGAGTTTTTCTGGGAAGATGGCTGTACTGCACTTAGTTGTGCTTTGGCTTGGCTTCGTGTATAGGGGCGAGCTGTGGTTTTGTGCCCTGTGCCAGCCAGATCTGTGTAGGGATTGCAGGGGGGTGCAGCATCCGGAGTTGCCACTATGGTTTGGTTACTGGATGGTGTCTGTAATTTATCTGTGGAGAGGGTCTGGGTTTGGGTCTGGTGTGGTTGATTGGTGGTGGCGTTCTGTGTGCCTCTGGATCTGGTGTCGGTTTTTGTGGGGAGGGCTAATTTCCAGATGTCTGGCAGGCGGGACGTGTCGTCACGCTTGTTCATGTTGTGAGGGTGTTTCTCTATCTTCTAACTTCCCCTCTAACTTCCCCTCTGCCCAGAACTTTTGAGGCAATACACCACACCCCTCTACAGTATTTATAGGAACTCAAACACTGAGATCCCGCTCTGTTCCAGTAACAAGAAGCCGAAAGCACCAGCCTGAAGATGACGAGTGAGACCTCGTCGAAACGTCGCCTAGACACCCCAACTTTTACACGGGAAGACACCCGAGGACACCAAAACCTGCATATATATATATATATATATATAAAATCTACGAAAGCATATATATATATATATATATATATATATATATATATATACACACACACACACACACACACACATACATATACCCGAAAATAACATGCAAGAATGATACTAGGGGAAATCGCTCCACACAAAATTTGTACATTAAGTATAATCGCATGTAAGAATGTGGCTATTATTCACACTAAATTCACACTAAAAGGCTAGTGAATTTTCATGACATCTTTTTTTATTAAGCACACTGATGCAGAAATGTGGAGAATTGAACTTAATAGTAGAAAAATGAGAAACCGCAAGAAACCAAAATTAATTAGCTCATCCCTAATTATCACAGGCTCTTGCAAATGCCATACGAAATCTGATATTATTAAAGTGCACAGAAGCATGCCCATCCAATGCACAAAGATTAGGGCCATGAGAATTTAGATACATTTAGTCGGTTTTAGGAAACAGTTTTTGAACACATATGAAGCTGGGTACATCTAGCCATGGGAAGAAGCAGCTGTGGCCCAACAGAGGTTGCTGGACTGCAAGTTCCGTAGACCTAACTGAGAATAAAATGGTCTTATTCTGACTTGAAGTAGCTGTCCAAGATCTCAGGAAAGGGACTTTTCCAGCCCTATTAAGATCCCTGATGAATTGTAGAGGCTAAGAACAGTCTTCACCATTTGAGATAAGCAATGATCACATTGCAAACATTTTTTGTTTGTTTCGTTTTTGGTACTGCCTGAAGCAACATCCTTGCCTGGCTAATCTTCTAAATCTGGGGTGGGAGCTGTGGCCTCCTCATCAGTCACAGGCAGCATTGCAAGTGATCAGGGAAGAGGGGAGCTGGGGCCCCACAACATCCAGAGGATGACTTTGTCCTCTCCTGTATGGCCAGCCCAGCCATTGGACAAGTTGCAATTTGTCCCATACATTTAGTGATGGAAGGAAACAGTGGGCAGACAGCTCCTGTGCTTCTGCTTTCCCAGCAGCATCAGTGGCACTCTGGGACCAGGTGCCAAGCATAGTTCAGAAACAGGCAGCTATCAGAAGGTACAGCACACTAGATTTTCATCTGCATTCTTCCAAGGGCCTGAAAGTATTAGCTAGCAATAGAAGCAATCAGCAATGTTAAAATCCATTTGCAAAAGTGATGAATAATGTTACGCTGCTATGACAGAAGTCCATGCACCAATTAAGCTTTTAACTCAAACCAATGTAGGTTTTATTGTTTTCCTGAAGCGCAAAAGTCCCTTTTTGGTTTTGGGTTTTTTGGCCTTCTTTTGCATATTTCTGCTTTGTTGTCACAAAGCCCCAGATTGGCACCACTCAGCTCTGGGTGTTTACGTCTGCAGCAAGCAAGTCTCAAAACAATGAGAAAGTGTTATTTTTGCCTTGCAATGCCACCATTTGCACATGAAGGGTACGGCTGGCTCGGTTGCCATGGAAATGGGGCCCTGCCAATTCCATCCGACTAAGTGTTAACTGCCAGGCACTGAAGGAACCATTCATCACTATTTAGTGAAATTGGACCAAGGACGTTATGCATCACGGACCAGCTGAGCTCAAAAGAAGTCATAATGGAGAAGGATGGTGTACGGGTTGGGGCACTTCCACATATTGTTGACAGCGGAGGCTGCACAAGCAAGAATGCCCAAGAGACAGGAAGTACCTTCTCTGGTACTGGAGCATCTTCCGGTTGTGGGGCTTAGCGCCAAAGGTGGAAGCTTCCTCACCTTGCCTGCTAGGCGGTTTTCAGGACTCAAGCCCACATCAGGTCCTGAACCTAGGACCTGAAGTGAATAAGATGTGGATTTGGTACACAACATCTTACGGTTTATTATTATTAGTAGTAGTAGAATTTATATCCCACCTTCCTCCAAAACTGAGATTCAGGGCAGCTTACAACATTTAAAAACAACATTATAAAATGCAAAGTTAAGAAAAACAAAGCAGCTAAGAACAATAATTAGGATACATCAGAACACATTTAGAACCAGCCATTAAAAGAAGTTTGCCCATCAGTGATCAGAATCATCTGCACCTTCGTTTTCAAAAGCCTGACTGAAGAGGAAGGTCTTGGCCTGCTGGCAGAAGAACAACAAAGAAGGAGCCAATCTAAAATCTCTTGGGAGGGAATTCTGCAATATGGAAGCAGCCACAGTAAAAGGGTCTCTTTTGTGTCACCACCAACCATGCTTCTGATGTTAACGGGACCCAGATAAGATGCTCACCTGAGGATCTTAGGACCCAAACAGGTTCATTTCGAGAGATACGTTCTTTTAGGCAGCCTGGGGCCAAGCCAGGGTTATTTTTACCTTTATACCAAACCTTTCCCCCAAGAAGCTCAAGGTGGCATTACATGGTTCTCCAACTCCCCATTTTATCCTTACGCCAACCCCACAAGGTAAATTAGGCTGAGAGATAGTGGCTGGCCCAAGACTACCCAGAGATCTTAATGGCTGAACAAGGATTTGAACCCTGATCTCCCTGCTCCTAGTCCGGTGCCCTACACTATGCCACACTGGACCTCAGCATTCCAAAAACAGGTAAGACGACTTTAGACAGCTTCTGAGTCTGACTTGGGCCAAATTCACACATTAAAGCACCAATACCACTTTGAACAGGCTTCCCTGAAGAATTCTGGGAGCCATAGTTTTTTTTAAGGTGCTGAGAGTTGTCAGGAGACCTTCATTCCCCTCACACAGCTACAATTCCCAGAGTGATTTAACAGTCAGCCCCTCTTCCCAGGAGCTCTGGGAACTGTAGCTCTGTGAGAGGAATGGTGCCTCCTAACAATTCTCAGCACCTTTAACAAACTACAGCTCCCAGAATTCTTTGGGGGAAGCCATGGCTGTTTAAGTGGTACAATGGTGGTTTGAATGTATGGAGTAAATGTTGCCTCGCTTGCTGGTCTGAGTAACTAGCAGACTCCGCTGCAGCTGCTTCTTATGCTAGCTGCAGGTTGCCTTGGCCTTGGCCCTCCACACACCCCACCCTCAACATGATATAGGAGCCACTCCCCTAAACATGCAGGTGCCTGCCAGGCTCGCTCAAGCATGAGTCACCCACAAATGAAAGAAGTGCAAGTGCCACTAGACCAGATTGCACCAACTCGGTGGTCACAATGGCTGAGACAGGGCAGAGATGGTAGGTGCCAGGTTGACTCACTCAACCATCTTGCTCATGCACCTGCATGCAGCTCCTGGTCACCTATGGCTTCCAGTCATGATGGTAAATGCAAGCCTGAGGGATATTCAGCTGCCCAGTTAGGTCAAAGGCAAACGATGGAGTTCCAAACAGGATTCTGGAGCAAGCAAAACACACAATGGACTAGAGGCACATGGCATGGTCTAAATCAGGGTTTCCCAAACTTGGGTCTGCAGCTGTTGTTGTACTACAACTCCCACCATCCCTAGCTAGCAGAACCAGTGGTCAAGGATGATGAGGGTTGTAGTGCAAAAACAGCTGGAGACCCAAGCTTGGAGCACTCTGGTCTAAATATATTGTTGGGTAAATTCTGGAGCAGGCCAACAAGCTAGGCAAAAAGAGGTGCTGGAATTCCTCATGAACACCTCCCTTGTTCTCTTAGAATGGCAATGGCACCCACCTGAGAGATGCAGGAACTGAGTTCCGGCTGGAATAAAAGCCCTGCAAAGAATCACAATAGTATTGTACCTCAGGATGACTGCCCACCCTCATTTCATCTTTTCAAGAATACTGCAAGGCAGACTGAGCCACTCAGTCTATGTGAATTTCATGGAGAAGCAGAGATCTAAGCCCAGATCAAGCCCAACATTTGACTCAATGCCACACTTGCTCTCAAACTTCCATTGTGATGGGCTTTTAAGGAAAATCTCCAATTTAAGCTTCCAGCAAGAAATCCCTGTTTTATTTTTTTAAATTGATATACTACCACCCTTTGGCAGCTTTGGTTCCAACAGTGGTTTACAGGGTTTGGTGTTCCTTCCCTCGCACTCCTGCACCCAAACATCTGCCAGCTTAATTATACTGGAACAAGGCTGAAATTTAAAAGTCAAGCCAGAATTTATAACGGATCCTTTTTAGCACCAAGACAAATTACTGTGCCACCTGGGCAGAGGAGCAGTGAACCGCAAAAGAGTGCAGAGCCCGAAAGGAAAGCAATAAGCTAGGATAACTGGCCCCCACCGGCCCCAACCCACCAACTTTGTTCTTTGCAACTGAAGGGCATAAGAAAAAGATTTAGGAAGTAGTGGGGAACAGCTGTAGCTCAGTGGCAGAACATCTACTTTGCATGCCAGGGTCAATCCTTGGCATCTGCAAGGAGGACTGGGGATGCCCCTTGCCTGAAACCCTGAACAGCCACTGCCTGCCAGCATAGCCGTTACTGAGATAAATACAGTGGTACCTTGGGTTACAGACGTTTCAGGTACAGACTCCGCTAACCCAGAAATTGTACCTTGGGTTAAGAACTTTGCTTCAGGATGAGAACAGAAATCGTGCTCTGGCGGCGCAGCAGCAGCAGGAGACCCCATTAGCTAAAGTGGTGCTTCAGATTAAGAACAGTTTCAGGTTAAGAACGGACCTCCGGAAAGAATTAAGTACTTAACCTGAGGTACAACTGTACAAATGCTTTGGGTTACAAACTCCGTGAACCTGGAAGTAATTGCTCCGGGTTGCAAACTTTGCCCCAGGATGTGAACGGAAATCGTGCTCCGGCGGCATGGCAGCAGCGGGAGGCCCCATTAGCTAAAGTGGTGCTTCAGGTTAAGAACAGTTTCAGGTTAAGAACGGACCTCCAGAACGAATGAAGTATTGACAGAAGCAGAGTTCAGCCAGTGGAAGTCTGCAACGGTTTCTTAAGCCTGGAAAGAGGCTGTGGACTCATCCGTACTTCCACTTTCCCCTGCCTAGAAAGCACGAGCCAAAAATGGTTTCCCCCTTGCCGTCCAGCTTTCTCAGGGAAAGCCCATTCTAAATTGTCAGTCCGGAGGCACGGCAGACCACTGAGACACGCAAGCACAAAAGGATGAGATAATCTTTTGCAGAGCACCAAAATCACTGCCCGTTACTGCTATTGGGACAAGATTTGTGATGCAAAGAAAAATTCTATTCACATTAAAGCACCCTGCTCTTTACTGGTTTCCGTCACGGATGATAACACTCCATGTGGAAACACTGCAAGACGCTATGGTTTGAATTACAAAAAGAGCTTATCTTTAAACTCTGTTTGATTGCTTGTGTCTGTCGTTCGCATGCATTTGCTAAACCCAGCTCCCCTCGCCCTGCTCCGCCCCAAACCCCTTGAGAAAGCCTGTATACATTACAAGTTCATAATAACTTACTTCTGCCCTTGAGAGAGCAGACTGGGTTTTCTCTTTTTGAGCAAACTGTAATTATATAATTACCCTGCATTCCTCTACTGAGACTCTTCTTCATGTGCCTCCTCCACAAAAGGTCTGGAGGGTGGCAACATGAGAACGGGACTTTTCTGCAGTGGCTCCCCACTTGCCAAATGCTCTCCCCACGGAGGCTCACCTGCTGCCTTCATTACATATCTATAGGCACCAGGCAGAAACATTCCCCTTCTCCACAGCTAATTAAACAATCTATGGCCATTTAAGCTGTGGGAGGGGGTATTGTTTTTGTTTGTTTTGTTTGTTTTGTATGGTATGTGGTTTTGTATTGTAAACTGCCCTGAGATTCTCAAATGAAGGTGGTATAGAAATTTAACTACTGCCTCAAAAAAATGGAGGTAGCACATAGCCTTGTCCACATGGGGGAGAGGAGGGAGTGAAGACACCCCATAAATAAGAAGGTAGCAGCAGGTCCATAATATTAATAAAGAATGCACACAACTCTATAACAGCAGCATGGCCACATTCACTCCCTACATTTAAAGAGCTATGGTACCACTTTTAACAAGCATGGCGCCCCCCCAAAGAATTCTGGGAGCTGGACTTTGTTGAGAGCGCTGAGAGCTGTTGCAGCTCCCAGAGTGGTTTTAACAATCAATCATTCTTCCCAGGGAACTATGGGAATTGTAGTTTTGTGGGCTAGATAGAACACTGGTCTCATTAGGTACAGGGAAGGGCTGTAGGTCAGTGTTTTGCAGGCAAATGGTCCCAGGTCCAACCTCTGGCATCTTCAGGTAGCCTGAGAACATCGCTTTTCTGAGCCACCTGCCAATGAGTGCAGATGACACTGAGCTAGAATGACCAGTGTGAAGTGGCTTCCTATGTTCACCTTCCTTTCTTTCTTTCTTCCTTACTTTCTTTCTTTCTCTCTCTCTCTCTCTCTCTCTCTCTCTCTCTCACACACACACACACACACACACACATAACATTGGAACTCACGGCCTCCCCATTGAAGCGGAATGCTGGAAGAGTCAAGATAAATAGAAGAAAAACACTTCTTCAAGCAGAGCGTAGTTAAACTATGGAACTCACTCCTACAGAAGGTAGTGATGGCTAGCAATTTGGATGGCTTTAAAAGAGAACTGAACAAATTCATGAAGGACTAAGGTTATTTATGAGGAACGGCTAAGGGAGCTGGGCATGTTTAGCCTGGAGAAGAGGAGGTTAAGGGGTGATATGATAGCCATGTTCAAATATATAAAAGGATGTCACATAGAGGAGGGAGAAAGGTTGTTTTCTGCTGCTCCAGAGAAGCAGACACGGAGCAATGGATCCAAACTACAAGAAAGAAGATTCCACCTAAACATTAGGAAGAACTTCCTGACAGTAAGAGCTGTTCGACAGTGGAATTTGCTGCCAAGGAGTGTGGTGGAGTCTCCTTCTTTGGAGGTCTTTAAGCAGAGGCTTGACAACCATATGTCAGGAGTGCTCTGATGGTGTTTCCTGCTTGGCAGGGGGTTGGACTTGATGGCCCTTGTGGTCTCTTCCAACTCTATGATTCTATGATTCTATGATCAGTGACCACTAGCCATGATGGCTATGTGCTGTCTCCACGGTTGGCACGCCTGGCTGGAAACAATATGAGAGGAAAGGGCTCTCATGCTCAAATTTTGCTTGCAGGTTTCCCACAAGCATCTAGTGGGCCACTGTGAGAAGAGGATGCTGGACTAGAGGGGGTATTGCCTGATCCAACAGGCTCCTCTTATGCTTGTGTATTCTTATGTTCTTATTTATGCGGGTATTCACTCTCTCTCTCTTCTCCCACCCCCAGCAATGGGCTGCAGCCTGCAGGGCTCCCACCCTGTGATGCTTCACAGTTTTCATATCTCCTGGAGGGTGAGACATCAGCCCAGAATTTTTACAAATGCAGGAAGTTACACTGATTCAATCTGCTGCTCCATCATCTTGTGAGATCATCTTCCCAAGAGAAATGGTGATATAGCCATGACGAGACTCTAGAGCGAAGTATTTTTCAGGTGGGTGGAGGCCTCTCTACATACCCACTGGCAAACTCCCAGAAAGGAAAGGTCATTTCTGCAAGACCACGTGGGTGGGTGGTGCCATTTCACCACCCGCTACTCCTGCCTGAATGGCATATGCTGTAGGAAGCACGTGCCAATGGCTGCTCCCCCACTAAACGGCAACTCGGGAGTGGGGAATCGTTTGCAACCTGAAAACCACATCCTCTTCCATGCAGCCTTCTGGGGGGCCACATGGCAGTGGCAGATGGGGGCTGCTGGCAAAAATGGATAAAGCAACAAATGTAAATTTACTTTATTCAGTAGGTGGGCTTCTACACACACTCACCTCCCTATTCCTCCAGCCAGGCAAAAACATTCAAGGAGGGTGCAAAACTGGGCCAGTAAGAACAGTGGTTAGGAGAGGCCTAGGAGCCACATTTGGCCCTTGGGACTGAGGTTCCTCAAGCCATAAGGCTGGATCAGGTTTTCAGATACTGGGAGGACTGAGTTCCCTTCCCCTCTTCTATGCCGCTTCTCACAGTCTCCTCCACCAGAGGTCAGCAGCTGACAGCCTCTGGACCAAATCTGACCAACAGGAGAAAACATTATTTGGAGAATGCAGGTGATGCTTCGCTGGCAGGTTGCATGTATGTGTGTGTAAACATATGTAGTGATGCCATATAGTTTTGGCCCATTCTCCTCCCGCTCCTTATCAACGTGACCAGGGGAACCTGTGGCCCTTCTTGATGTTGTTTGTCAATAATAATAATAATAATAATAATAATAATAATAATAATAATAAATTTTTGTACCTTGCCCTTCCCTGCCGGAGCCGGGCTCAGGGCGGCTAACATCATAAAACTAACACAGTATACAAAGAACATAAGAACATAAAAACAGATGATCAATTAATTAAAATACATCTTAAAATTAGTTCAGAGCAAATTAAAATCTAGACAGATGGCCGTCCATGGGTAAAACTGAGGCCCAGCCAGAATGCTCAATGGTCAGAGATTATGGGCATTGTAGCCCAAAAACATCTGGGGAGAAACTGGCTCCTATTCTGGTCTTAAAAATCAAGAGAACTGAGATAATGATGATGATGATGATGATGATGATGGGTTTTATGTTGCTGTGTTTCCTCCCTGGTTTTCACTGGATTTCAAGATGCTTTAAAATACAACAGCAAGAGAGCTAGAAACTTGGCTTAATTTGGATGGAAACTGGAAATGCAAAGAATTCAGAGTGGGGCCACCTAAACATTCCAGTGTGTCACAACTGGGTTGTTTCACTGTCCTTATTGCGATCTTGATCTCACTCTCTTACTTACACACACACACACACACACACACACACACACACACACGAGCACACACAGAGAGAGCCATTAATCAGATCTCCCTTGTGCTTTCAGTTGATATTCTGCCCCCTTCCTGACATTCACAGAATCAATTAAGAAACACCAACGGGTGTGTTTTATGAGTCCCATGCTGGTTCTTTTGCCACCTTCGCTAAATGACCCGCATACCTAAAAATAACAAAAATTAAAAATTCCCCAAGCAGAGTTGCTATTAAAATCTGCAAAGATAGTATAAAGTTCAAGCAATTACCAAAAAAATATGAAAAAATCTTGGCAGTGATCTCAATGTAAACATTTCCATCTTTATAGCAATCCTTCTCCGCTCCCCCCTTCCACTGTCACACACCCCAACCCTTAAAAAAACCCAACACCCACAGAAAAATTGATTAGTCTTACGTACAGCAGTTGGGGAAGAAATATATAAAATAGCTTTATAAACGGTATTAAATTGATAAGGGTGCATTTTGCTGTGCAAAAATTAAATATTGATTCATTTCCACTTGGCAGTTCCCCTCGGAGTCCGCCTCAGATGTTTTCTGTCATGCTTTAGCTGACTAATTACCTTTTGGGTCCATCTGCTATCATGTGTCAACTAGAGCCGGTTGGATGGAACCATTCAACAAAAGTTGGGGTTGAGCTGAAAATTAATTGGTGGGGATCGGGATGAGGAGGGCAGGCTACTGAATACTCTCTGTACATTTATAGCACATTTAAAACACACATGCAGTCTAAGAATCCCAGGAACTGTAGGTAACAACTCATAGAGCTACAACTCCCTCTGAATAAACTACAGTTCCCTTCTTCGGGATGGGTAAGCTTTATATGTATGGAGCATGCACAGCCTAAGAAGCTTTGGAGACTGAAGAAAGAAAGAAAGAAAGAAAGAAAGAAAGAAAGAAAGAAAGAAAGAATCTGGAAGAACAATAGCCTGGGAGAGTCATGATGGATTTAATGAGTGAGAGGGATTTGAGGCTGAGTAGGGGGTGTCACTGGAATGACTACAGAGAATGCAGATGGTGGGGAAGGGGAGAGGTCATGCAGGGAAGAAGAAAATTCCTGTTGGCTCCCACTGATCCAGGATCCAGCTCCACAGAACCAGCAGCAGCAAATTGCCAGCATCGAACACGGAAACACTGCCTGGACTTTTAAAACTTCCTACTGAGCGCACAACCCTAGAGTCTGTCAAGACTGGCCCGTACGGGCAGGGGTACCTTTACCTTTTCTTTACTTAAGAAGAAGCCAGGTTGCCCCGGGTTCAACCCTTAGCAATGCCAGGTAAATGATCAAATTAAAGGCCTGTGTGCCTGAGAGTTGGAGGGGCAGTGCTGTTCAAGACTAGCCAGCACCGAGAGAGCTGGAGCAATGGTCTGATAAGGCAGCTCACTATGTAAGAGCGTAAAAGCTTGCTCTGTCTCCGCAACTTGTAGCTTGCCCTTCTCCCAAATGACATACAACCTGTAACGCTGGGACTCTACCTTTCAAGTATCTAGCATCTTCCCAAAGACCTGACAAGCCTCCATTCTGAAAAGAATCAATCAGTCTTACGCACTTTGTAGTTGTATATTTTAAAACCCAGAGATTCAGTCCTAGCAAAGAATCTGTGACATCTTTTTTTTTTAATGACTCACACATATGTTGTGATGTACATTTTCATAGGTTACGGCAGTCTTCCCCAACCTCGGATCCCCAGATGTTGTTGGACTACAACTCCCATCATCTCTCACCACTGCCATGCTGGCTAGGGACGACTGGGAGTGAAAGTCCCAAAAACATGGGGACCAAATAAAGCTGGGGAGAGAGAGAGAGAGAGAGAGAGAGAGAGAGAGACCTACACAGACCACACATCTGCAAAACTGGACTCCAGCCCCTGAAAACATCTGCCACAATTTTCTTAGGGCACTCACCCAGTTGGAGTTCAGCACTTTTAAAGCCCCATTCGTTTCCAAGAGGAAAGCTAAGAATATGATCAGATTTCACTCTTCTACAGAAACTGGCAGGGATCTATTAAGTACTTAACCCGGGAACCTGCTAAGGATTCCACTGGTTTCACTGGGTCGTTGTCCTCCTGGCTTTCATCGCCTGGAGCCCAGTTTGCATGTAAGGAAGCCGGCTTTAATACTGCGGCGATCCTATGCTCATTTGCCTGAAGTCCCAGTGAACTCCATGTGGGCTTATTGCCGAGCAGACACGTACAGGCTTGCACCTTAAACGTGCTAGTCTTAAAGGTGCGGCAAGGCTCCTGATTTCCACTTGCACGCAGCTACCTGCCACGCGCGTGCGGATTTTTCTACCTAACCCCCTTCGATCCAGAAGCGATGCTTGCCTTAAACCGGACCGGCACCGTCGACACTGCACCTTTCCTGGGTTTCTCCCAGCAGGGAGACGGCGGTGCCAAAAACTGGACCGAAAGTTCCTTCGGGGGCGCACGGAAAGTTCCTTCTGGGGAGCAGCGCTGCTACGAAACTATAGACGGGGAACAGCCTGGAGCACCCCAAAAAATCATCCCCGGCACCCCCCCACACTCAGGATCCGCTCGTGCAGGATCCTCGCGTTCCACAACAGCGAATGGAAAGAAAGAAAAGTTTTGCCTCTCTCACCTGTCCGAGGTTCAGGTAGCCGTAAGCGGAGGCCAGCCGATGCGCCTCGTCGGGGCCCCCCAGCACCCGCACAGCCCAGTGGTTGGTGTAGACGGTCCGGGGGCGCCGGGCCGGGCAAGCGGGCAGCGCCGCCAGCAGGAGGGGGAGGAGGCAAGCCCCGAAGGCGCGCATGGTGGCGGCGGCGGCGCAGGGCTCTTTGCGCGCGGGGACAGGAGAAGCAAGAGAGCCGCTGGCGGCGACGGCGCGCACAGACGCCCGCTCCGAAGCCGGCGCGAGCGAATCGCAGACAGGCCCCCGCCTGCCTCAGCCGGCCAGTGGGGGGAGCTCAGCCTTTTTGAGGCGGGCGCAGCCGGGCAGCGGGGGGGGGGGGGGAGGATGGGGCGGACGGAGAGATGGAGGCGGGGAAGGATCCGCTCGGGATCCCGGCGGCGCAGCAGAAGCCGAGATTGGCAAGCCCGCCGCCGGGGGGAGGCGATCCCAGATTTGGAAGCCGCCGAAGCCCTTCCTGGCGCGCTATTCTTCAGCTTGTCGCTGTTGGAAAAGCGGGAGAGTTTGGGAGCTGTTGCTGCCGCCTCCCAGTCGGAAGAACTGGTCTGGCCGTCTAAACCGAGCGAAAGCGGATCGCATGGGGTTCAAATCAGTCGTTCCTGGTCACCCCCTCCTGGGTCACATGATCTGGGCCGCTGCTTAGGTTCTTAGTTTTGCGTTTTAGCAGAAGGTCTTCGAGGCCGCATTGAATAAAGCTTCTTCACAAAACTTCCACTTTCAGGGTGTTTTGTCATCGGACCCACAAATATTACACAACGTGCCCCAAAAGGCAACCCAGATCCACAAGGGAGTTACTCCCTGTGAGAAAAGGTTTGGGGATTTTCTGAGCTCAGAAAAAAAGGAAACGTGATTGAGCTGCATAAAACTATGCATGGTGTGAGGAAACTGGATAGGGGAAAATCTTTTTCCTCTTCTGTAACCCAGGTCGTCCAATGAAGCTGGATATTGGGAGAGAGACAAGAAAGTACTCAACACAGTGTAAACCATGGAGTTCGCCACCTCAGGGTGAAGTGCTGGATACCAGCTTGGGTGGACTTAGAAGGGAATGAGACAAATTCAAGGAAGGTAAAACTATCAGTGACTACCAGGCCCTCTCAATAATCCGCAGAGTCCCAGCTGATTTGAGAAAGCATGTTCACATACCTTTTTATTAATT
Source organism: Podarcis liolepis (assembly GCF_965112155.1). Taxonomy (NCBI): domain Eukaryota; kingdom Metazoa; phylum Chordata; class Lepidosauria; order Squamata; family Lacertidae; genus Podarcis; species Podarcis liolepis. The sequence goes on from NC_139569.1 coordinate 33,963,408, forward strand.
TATATATTTTTTAAAATAATTTTTATTAACAAACCAATCAAATCACATTAGTTCCAAATTACAAAACTGATTTTTAAATTTTTGTTGGGGGTACCCATGCTTCGAGCTCAGAAATCAGAATTTATAAGTACATTTAAACTCAGTTTTAATATGACAACATCCACAGGAGTTAATGTGTTTTACTCGGTCACCTCTCTTATATGCTTATATTAGTAGTTGTGAAACAAAGCAAATACCCTCTAGTGTCTAAATTTGAGTTTAAGGCTTGTTGCTCAGAAATGCCAGGCTCTGCCCCAGGGAATTCATAGTCTCTGTTAGATGGGGAGGGGGAAAGCAAAACTCATTATAGACCTATCAATGACCATGAACCAGGATAATAAAGCAAAACCTCCAGACACAGAAGCAGTATACCTTTGACTAGGAGTTACATTTTTCTCTGTATGCCACATCACACAGAAGATGGAGCAAACTTGTCTGTTCCTCCAGAGGACAGGGCTAGAAATCAACAGGCAGAAATTGCAGGGAGCGGAATATATTTTTAAAAAAATTGTTGGGAGAATCTTCCTAACAGAGGTGTTCAGCAGTGGGACAGACTGCTGTGGGCAGTGTCTGGCTCTCTTTGATTGGAGATAATTAAGCAAAGGCTAAACAGCCATCTGCCAAGGGCAGTTGTAGTTACATCCTAAATTGCAGATCCCTCATTAAGCAAAGGGTTGGACTAGACCTCCGAGGTTGCCTTCAGCTCTAAAATTCTATAATTTGGGGAAGGATCAAGTGAAAATAAGAACAGGGTGCAAAAATTCATTCAGCAAATGATGAAATAATTACCAAAGGAGGGATGTCAGAAATAACTTCGCTCAGTTTTATAATCACAATAATAAATACATATTGTGCACTACATCTGACTTAAAGGTAAATTTACCCCTGCCCGTACGGGCCAGTCATGTCCGACTCTAGGGTTGTGCGCTCGTCTCACTTAGGAGGCTGGGAGCCAGCGCTGTCCAAAGACACTTCCGGGTCACGTGGCCAGCATGACGAAGCTGCTCTGGTGAGCCAGCACCAGCGCAGCGCACGGAAACACCGTTTACCTTCCCGCTATAAAGCGGTACCTATTTATCTACTTGCACTTAGGGGTGCTTTCGAACTGCTAGGTGGGCAGGAGCTGGGACCGAAAGACGGGAGCTCACCCCGCCGCAGGGATTCGAACCGCCGACCATACGATCGGCAAGTCCTAGGCACTGAGGTTCTAGTGGTCATGTTTTCTTTGGCATTCCAGAATTACTTAAAACATATCCACTCTGCCTCCAATCGAGCCTTCCCAAAGTCAGTACCCCTCTGCTTTGAACTACAACTCCCATCAGTCCTGGCTAGCATAGCTATGCTGGTCAGGGCTGATGGTAGTTGTAGTCCAAAACATCTGGAGGGCACCAGCTTGGGGAAGGCTGCTCAACAAATTAGTGGCATTCACCATAACCGTCACAGGCAAACTCAATCCCCTAATCCTCACACCATAAAACTATGTCAATAATAATAATAATATATTTATTCCCCAGCCACTCTGGGCAGCTTTCAATAGAACATTAAAAATGGAATAGTCAAAAGCAAGGCCCAGTCAGTTCAACCAGGCTTGCTACCAAGTAAATGTGCATAAATATACAATCTTAGACGATAAGCATAGCTCAGGACCAGAGCATCTGCTTTGCATGCAGAAGGTCCCATGTTCAATTCTCAGCATCTCCAGGTAGGGCTGGGAATGTCCCCGTCTGAAATCCTAGAGAGTCACTGCCAGTCAGCATAGACCAGGCAGAGCCGGCCCACCCACGAGGCAGGGTGAAGCAGCTGCCTCAGGTAGTGGAAGTGCAAGAGGAGGCATTCCGCCCATCCGAGTGCTTCCGTCATCACCAAGTTTCAGTAAAGGGAGGGGGGACATTCTGGCGCACAGCATTGCCAAGGCCTTACGGAATGCAATGAGCACCAAGGCCTTGTGGAGCACCCCCTTTCACCAAGTTTCAGCAAGGGGGTCATTCTGGCGGCAGCCAAAGTGGGAGGCGAGGCACAGCAGCAGGTGGCAAAATGGGCTGGGCCACCCTTGAGACCAGTGCTGTGGAATATTTTTCAGCCCAAGGGCTGCATTCATATTCCAAGGGCCACACATCAGTGCTGGGTGGAGCCAGAGACAAAAGTAGGCAGGGCAATGAATGCAAATTTTACCTTTGCACAGTAGGCTAGTTTCTACACACACACACACACACACACACACACACACCCTCTGTAGTTCCCATGCATCCAACAGGATGCATAATCAGAGTTCAAGGACACATTCTGGCCAGACAAAAACATTCAAGGAAAATTAAAAGTTGGGCCAGCGAGGGATCTCTCCTGGGGAGTGTCCATGGGCTTGAGGATTCCCCTCCCTCATCCATGGATTACTCTCTTATCTAAACAAAATTAAAAAATTCCTTCCAGTAGCACCTTAGAGACCAACAAAGTTTGTTATTGGTATGAGCTTTCGTGTGCATGCACACTTCTTCAGATACACAAACGCTCATACCAGTAACAAACTTACCGGTAGTTGGTCTTTAAGGTGCTACTGGAAGGGATTTTTTTATTTTGTTTCGACTATGGCAGACCAAGGCTACCTACCTGTAACTAGAACTCTTTTATGTAAGAACATCTAGAATTGAGCACCTTGCTGTAAAAAAAGGACACTGACCATTGCTTAAAAAAACACGATTAGCTTGGGGTCAGGTCTAGGGCAGACCATTGTCTCTTTTATCATTTTAAAAGGAAGGTTTACTCTTGATGAGTGGCTGTGATTATAAAGAGGAAATGCATCACTGCCTGGAAAACAAAGCAACAGTTGTACAGTATGTTGATTGGGATGCTAAGTTGATGGTGTGACATCTCTCTCTCACACCTGTGCAGATGGGCCTTTAAGAACAGATTATGGTTTGCAACACCTATCCAAAGCTTATCAGTTTTCAACATCTGGCTCTTCCATGTACTCTGAAGCACAGCCTATTTAGCTTCATTAACTACAAACCCCCAGTTTGAGTACTGATTTCTAAGTTTGGAGGACACTGCAAAATGTGGGGTTTTGCAAAACTTTGGCCCCGGTTTGGGGTGAATTGGAGAATGTTGGTTTTTTGGGGTGTTACCTATGACCCCCAGGGTTGATGTATCAATTGCTCAGTTTACAGGATGCTGCAGGGCCTGCAAGATGGAGCTGTTCTGCCAGGCCTTTGGTCCAGGCACAGTCTGACCCCCTTCTTTCTATGGGGCCCTGTATGTAAGTGGCCTCCTTGGCTCAACACGAGTGGCCGGGCCTGGTGAACTTTTAATTCCTTATCCCTACGGTTATGATTTGTGGGTTCCCACTTAATTTTATTCTGATTTTAAATGTGATTCGAATTGTATTTTAAACTAATCGTTTGATTTTGTGTTTTTAATGTATTATATATTTGATGTTAGCCACCCTGAGCCCGGTCTCGGCTGGGGAGGCGGGGTATATTTATTATTATTATTATTAAAAACACGAGGGATTATTGGCTGCAAAACTCTGCAAAAGGACTGCAAAACCTTGGCAGTGGCTTGGAGGAGACCCCAAGTTTAAGCTTCTATCCTGTGCATAATAGCAGGATGTGTGTGTATAATAGTTGTTTCTCAACTCAAATCTACTCATTTCAGTCCCCGGCATCTTCAGGCAGCAAGAGACTGAAACCCTTGAAAGCTGCTTCCAGTCAGTGAAGACAGTACTGGGCTAGATGGAACAAGAGTCTGACTCAGTATATAGGCAGCTTCAGTTGTTTCTGTGAGTTTACTAATTCATTGGTTTGGGGGGAAGGGTTGTAGCTCATTGTTGAATGGCTTAGTATGCTAAAGGTCCCAGGTGCCATATCTGACAGGGTTGAGAGTGTCCCTGGTCTGAAAACCCCAAAGAGCCACTGCCAGTCAGTGTAGACAATACTGAGCTAGATGGACCATTGCTCTGACTCAGTATAAGGCAGCTTCCTGTGTTCCTTTTGGGTCTTTTTAATGTTGATCACAATCCAGCCACAGTGAAACACTTTGAAATCCTTTCTGTTTTCAGTGGAGGAGTAGAATTCCAAACCAGCCAACCACCAACACCAAATAAACCCTCTTAACTCTGCCTTTAAGACTCATCATAAAGCTTTTTGTGTGGAAATAAACATTTACCAATAGGTATAATTCAATACGTATGTATTCAGAGGGCATACACACATTTGCATTTTTCTGCACTGCTTTAAGGCTTAGAAATGGGTCAGTGAGTTTTAAATAAAAGCTCAGCTTCTATATTCTGCTAAGGATTTTAGCCTGTCCTTGTTTTAAGGCTGTTTTCACCGGGTTCAGTGCTGCCATGGTCACAAGCAGCTGAGCAATCTCAACCCTGTGTGTGTTTGGGAGAGGCCAACTCCCATCACAGAAATGTGCTTCTCCCCACCCACCCCTCACTCTTGGTTCCATCTGCAGCCCCTCCAGCTACAGCAAAACCAGCAGAGAATAACCCATACGAATTCATAGCAATTGAGCTACGATTTCCCTGAATGGACCATTAAGGAGCAGATATTTGTCTTGCCTGCGAACTTACAGTGGCTCTTAGCTCATGGTGCTTCTGTTTATCGAATGATGATGATGTGCCAGGAATAATACATTCTCAGAGGTTCTCCTCCGCCAATGATGGATGGCGCCGATACATAATCGGGGCAACCCATTGCTCCACTGATGTATTATACCAACATGCCATCAAAGGGAAAGGCTGTTGTTTTATTGATGTCCTGAGTCTGATTTGCTGCCTGACTACGACCCTCTGATGATGCATCACACAAAGGACCATTTCCTGGTTAGGGAAGAAAGGTGTCATAATTGCTGGGATGGTGCAATCAGGGAAGGAATAGCAAGCAACAGACCAAAGGTTGCTTTATACAACCAAAGGTCATGGAAGCTAATGTTGTCTTTTTCTGCTCTCTTTAAGGTACTGGGCCCTGAGGAAAGTGTCTTAGCTCAGTGGTAGAGCATCTGCTTTGCATGCAGAGGTTCAATCCATAACATCTTGACGTAGGGCTGGGAATGTCCCCTGCCTGAAAAGCTGGAGAGCCAGCGTCATGCAGTGTAAACAGTACAGTACTGAACTAGTTGCAGCCTGACTTCATAGGCTCCTATGTACCAAGGACTGGTAGGGATGCTTTGCTTTAGGGATGCTGAGGGGCCCAGGGTCAATTCCTAGCATCTTCAGGTAGGGCTGGGAATGACAGCTGTCTGAAACCCTGGAGATCTGCTGCTAGTTAGTAGTTAGTTATTATTTCAAATCTCCTCAAACTGGGTCAGGGAGGGCTCCAGGTTTGGGCAGATTTGGTCAATGTGTCCTCAGATGAGCCACCTCTTCTTTCAGTGTGTTCTGTTGGGTTTATCTGGCTGCCATGACAGCCCTCCAGAGAGTGCTGATTGGGCAGCTGGGTCTAGCCACCCTTTTAATGTCCTCTCATGTCCCAGAGTATTGCCAGGTTGGGACATGGTGGGATATGTATGGCTAAATACAGCTGCCTGATGTAGGGGGTGGGGGCTTCAGCAGTGGACCCTGTCAGGGCTTACAGGGGCCTTGGGGCGCCAGGTGCTGATGCCAGCCCCGAACTGGATCCAGAATTCCAGCCCAGGCAGTGGATGCAATCATGAAATGAATATTTATCATAATAACCTTTCCTGCATGAATGTTTCAATTCAAAGCTAGAGGCACACTGTGTGATGCAAACAGTTCAATGAAATTTGTGAGCCAAGCAATTAAGGGTAAGGAAAAACCACTTCAAATACTTCTCCAGAGGGGAGGGGAGGAGGGGACGCAAAAATTGGCAAGGTGAAAGAGTTCGTATCTGCAAGAATTTCAGCTTTCTTTACTTCTGAAGCTCCTTTCCTTCTGCAGCTCTCCTCTGTTCCTTTTCCAGTTTTCCTTCTCCTTTTTTCAGATGCTCCCTTATATTCTTCTCCAGCCTTCCTTTCCTAGGACTCCCTGTCTTGCCTGGTCCTTCTGGGAGGTCAGAGCAGATCAGCCAATGGTATGCAGAGATTCTTAGAGTCAGCCAGTATGGCAATCTGAGGTCTTTCTCAATAGCAAGGAAGGGAAAGGGTGCTTTCAAATAAATGTTTATTGGAGGATTGCTGCTCTTTATGAATGCAGAGTTTTCAAAGGCTGTGTACACACCATGCATTTAAAGCACATGCCTTCCTGTAAAGAATTCTGGGAACTGCAGTTTGTTAAGGGTGCTGGGAATTGTAGCTCTGTGAGGGGTAAATTACAACCCCCATGATTCTTTGGGGGAAGGCATGTGCTTTAAATGCCTAGTGTAGAGACAGCCACAGTGTCAACACAACATTGTTAGCATCAAAATGCCAGCCTATCTTTCTTCCCTTCTCAAATTGAATCCAGATTTTCCCTTTCTGTGGAAAATGCAGCATTGCAAAAACATGCCAGCTGCCAATTTGTGTTACCAACCTATTTGCCATTTTAAGTCCCTGTCTGGAACACCCAGAGTAGCTGATATCATGACTTCTAGATGTTGTTGGATTACAGTTCCCCCCAGTGGAAACTGGCGCCCTTTGGGAAGAATAGGAAAAAAGTCAAGGAGGCCAACACCAGCACCAGAGCACATGGCTGGTGGAGCTAGCCCCAATGGTAAGTGGAGCTAGTGAATTCTGCGTTTGTCTCCATCCTCCTCCCTGCTGAGCTCTCCAAGGGCAACACTGTGACCAGGGACAAGGAGGTGGACCATCTAAGCCACAGCCTGGACTGGTTGTAAGTAAGGAAGTGGGCAGGTGGGGGCTGGCTGAGGACAGACTGAGCTTGGTGGGACAGCTTTCTACTTGCCTAATGGATTACCTCCAGTGGTCCCAAACATCCCTGACTGTTGGCCATGCAACAACTGGAGAGATCCAAGTTGGCTACCCTTGAATTAGATCATAAGACTATACTTATGCTGCAACTCCAAGCAGTGGGTTAGCAAAAGACTCAGTCTTGCATTTTTTGCCACTTAGCACGGAATAGTAGATGCCATAAAAGCCGAGGCGATTTCAACTCTTAAGACCAGATTTTCCTAAGTATCGAGTACTCAAAACCCCGGCTTGATTTTTATCTGAGATTTGCTGTACCTTTCACTTTGCTAAAGCAGAGACTGGATTATTGGAATCACACCAAACAGATCTTATTATCTAATCCTGTGATTAGCCTCTCAGAAGCATGTGCCTTGTGAGGCAGGAATCTGTCACGTCTCAAGGAATTCAGGGGGTCACTGCAGTCAGGCGGAAAACAGTGAATTTCAAAAGAGAAGACGTTCGTTCCAAAGCTAATTCAGCACTTTCCAGTTCTGGTGAATAGTTACAGGGACAAGAGTATGGGCCCATCCTCACTAAACATTTGAAGGTGTATCGTAGCACTTTAAAGAGTCATGGCCTCCTTCAAAGAATCCTGGAAAATGCAGTTAGTTAAAGACACTGAGAGTTGTTAGGAGTCCTCTATTCTCCACACAGAGCTACAATTTCCAGATTTCCCTGGGAAGACAGATTGGCTGTTAAACCACTCACTTTGCCTAATGATAAGGCACTGTCTCCAGCTGTTGCTGGAATACAACTCCCATCAGCCATGACCATTCTGCAGCCAGGGAGAGGTGGAAAGTGTTGTTCATTATGTTCACTATCGCTCCTTGTACAATTCTCCTAGGGACAGATTTCTCAAAGGAATTCTCCAGAGAGCTTCCTTTTTTGAATAATATAGAGAAAACCTGTTATTTGTTGATAGATGGGGATAAATAAGCTTCGTGCAAGGTTTCTAAGTTTGCTTCCACAGCTCAACAGATCAGACAGAATTTTGTTGTACAGCATGGGGTCCTGTGTGCTGGGAACCACCTGTGCTCAAATGTGTTTCTATGCTGCTTGCATCTTTGTGATGACCAAAGGCTTGCAACAAATTAATCTGAGTGCCCCTGACCATTGGCTGTGTTGAATGGGGCTGTTGAAAGCGACAGTCCACAGCATCAGAAGGGCATCACATTAGCTACCATTGCCTTAGGCTGTGATCCTTGGTGTGAGAACATTGGGGACAGGTACCATATAGCTCAGTGGGAGAACATCTGCTTTGCATGCAGAAGGTCCCAGGTTCAACCCCAGGCATCTTCAAGTAGGGCTGGGAAAGACTGTGTTTGAAAGGACCCTTAAAAAGGTAAAGATAAAGGACCCCCAATGGTTACGTCCAGTCACACATGACTCTGGGATTGCGGCGCTCATCTCGTTTGTCCGCAGACAGTTTTTCCGGGTCATGCGGCCAGCATGACTAAGCCGCTTCTGGTGGAACGGAACACCGAAACCAGAGCAGCGCATAGAAACGCCGTTTACCTTCCTGCCAGAGCGGAACCTATTTATCTACTTGCACTTTTTGGCGTGCTTTCAAACTGCTAGGAGCTGGAACCAAGCAATGCGAGCTCACCCCGTCACGGGGATTTGAACTGCCGACCTTCTGATTGGCAAGCCCAAGAGGCTCAGTGGTTTAGACCACAGCACCACCTGTGTCCCCCGAAAGGACCCTTAGGTCCCTTCCAATTCTACGATTCTATGAAACCCTGCAAAGCCTCTGCCAGTCAGTTCATACAATACTGAGCTAGATGGACCAATGGTCTGACTCAGCTTCCTGTCCCTATGGTCATCTTTGTCACACTGCAGGATCTGCCGGTCTGAAGCTTTAGTGTGCACATATCTCCAGGTTGCTTTTTCAGTGTATTTCCAGGCTTTAGACCCCAAGCACCCACTAGTTCAACCTTTGCCAACGTGAAGCAGATAAATTTCTCACCCATACCCACACACCACTGGTTCCTAGATTCCTTTCATAAAAAGAGTGACGGGGAAAGCCAGACGGACTGTGGGCAATGGCACCCTCAGTAGCACGAGTTCAATAAGTTAAATAAATAAAGAATGTGCTCAGTAAATACAGAGCGGGCCTGCAATGGATTCCCTTAGGCAAACAGAAAAAGCCTGGGCTTTCTTCTGCTCCTTTGCCTTCATACAAACACTCAGTGTGCGTTTCCATGGCTCTGGTCCCAAGAAGCAATATATTATTGAAAGAAATAAAGCTTTAAAGTCTTCTCCATGTGCAACGCTCACCCTCCCCACCCCACCCCCGAGAAACTCCACGAGCCACACTGGAAATTGGTGTCGATGCAAATACAGTGGAAAACCACCGAGGTCCTGTTCCGGCAGCATACAAAGAGCAGCCTCTCTTCCTTAGATGTGGCAGAAGTCTGGCTCGCCATCGCCAGGCTGTGGAGTTTGCAAACTCTTCAGCTTTTAGGCAGCGGCCCCAAAGGCAGAAATTCAATGGGTGAAGCTTCCCTTGGCTGGGGTACAAAAAGGAAGAATGCAAAGCATCCAAGCCTGTTCTACTTCTCCACATTGGGTTGCTCTTAAAGACACTGGGGATGGAGCAGGGCTGGCGCTGTGGTCCAAACCACTGATCCTCTTGGGCTTGCTGATCGGAAGGTTGGCAGTGTGGCAATCACACAGGGTCCCCCGACGTTTCACCTCTATTGATCCCTGTGCCACCACTTTATTTCTCACTGCCACCACCCAGGCCCTACCTGGTACAATACTGAGTCCAGTCAGGGTTAAATTGGAACATAAACTTCTTTTGTTTATTTATTGCAGTTTAACAAGCATGTGGTTTCATAAACGGTATCGGTCAATTACAATCATGGGGTGCCTAACCAGACCTATAGCTTCTGCTACCTGCTCTCACTCACTAAACCACCTTTCAGATATTTACTTGTCTGCCTAGCCCCTAACTGTTCCTGACTCAGCTTATTTCGCTACGCTAACTCAACCTACCCACACTCCCACTCCAACCAACCACCCAACTCCCAACGAACTCCTCCCTTCACCCCTGCCAGAGCTGGTTTTATAATCCCTCTGACTCCACCCCCCTGGGTTCTGATAGGGTAACCTGTTTAACTATTTCACCTCCAGTACTCTCATATGTTAACGTCACAGGAGGTTCGAATCCCCGCGACGGGTGAGCTCCCATTGCTCTGTTCCAGCTCCTGCCAACCTAGCAGTTCGAAAGCATGCCAGTGCAAGTAGATAAATAGGTACCGCTCCGGCAGGAAGGTAAACGGCGTTTCCATGCACTCTAACACTCATCACGGTCCTCTATGTGCCAGAAGCGGTTTAGTCATGCCGGCCACACGACCTGGAAAACTGTCTGTGGATAAACGCCGGCTCCCTTGGCCTGAAAGCGAGATGAGTGCCGCAACCCCATAGTCGCCTTTGACTGGACTTAACCATCCAGGGGTCCTTTACCCTTACCTTACCTTACCTTATAACATGGGAACAGCCTGCTGGATGAGGCCAATGGCCATCTAGTCCAGCATCCTGTTCTCACAGTGGCCAACCAGATGCCTGTGGGAAACCCACGAGCAGGACCCAAGCACAAGAGCACAGTTCCCTCCTGTGGTTTTCAGTAACTGGTACTTGAAGCATCATTGTCTCTGACCATGGAGGCAGAGCCTAGCCATCATGGCTAGTAGGCATTGATATCCTTATCCTCCAGAAACATGCCCAATCCTATTTTAAAGCCATCCACATTGCTGGCCTCACTGCCTCCTGTGGGAGAGAGTTAAATAGTTTATGTGATGCACAGAGAAATATTTCCTTTCATCTGTCCTGTGTCTTCCAACATTAGATGTTCCCAAATTACAGTGTTATGAGAGGGAGAAAAACTGTCCTCTGACCGCTTTCTCCATGCCATGAATAATATTACATATGTCTGTTGTGTCACTTCTTGCTTGCTTTGTCTTGAAACAGAAAAGCCCCCCCGAAGAAGATAGGAACCGCAATGTTTCCCATGGCTAGCAACACAATATGGAGTTACTGAAATCCAGGCCTTCCTTGAGTGGTCACCATCCTTTCCCACCAAAGAGAGGGAAGCAGAAACACATAAAGGCATTGGTCACCAATACAGCATTGCGGGCACAGAACCACCCTTAGAGGTGTTCCCTGGCATCCACAGGGTCCCATCTCTCCTCCTACTGAAATTCGGCTTGAAAAAAGCTTTTCATTCTGCATGCACATGTGGGTTTGCAATTATGGAGTGTGGCTGTGATACATTCATGGTTGCAGTGCATACATGTTGTGCATGCATGGTTGCGGTGCACACAACAGTTTCTCTGGTTTGCAAATGTGCCCATGGACCCACAAAGACCGGCAGCCCCTGCATTAAGGCCTCTAAAGAGAGACAGACAAAAAAATGTGTGTGCCTTCAGTAATGGAATCGACAAAATGCAGCGGATTCAGGACATTGCTTTCAGGAGGTTCTTGGTTATTTCCAAAACTTGGTTGTTTCCAGGCTCTACCAGCTTTTAAGAGTGATCCAGTCTGTGGGAATGAGCAGCTAACTCGTCTCCATTCCACCAAAAGCTCCACATTTCTGCAAATTAAGCTGCTGGAAAAGGCACAAGAGCAGGCTGGGCCATTCCCCCCCCTGATCCATTGGCAAACCCAGCTTTGAAGTTTGTGGCTTAATTAAATCAATTACAAATATTGTGGAATATATAAGGCACAGGTGTGTGGGGAAGGACCTGCAGCCCTCCCTATGTTGTTGGACTAACACTTCTATCATCTCCAGCCAGCACGGCCAATTGTGAAAGGGTGATGGAAGGAACAGACCAGCAACTGCTACTGTGCCTCCAATTCCCGACCTACGTAAAAGGAGCTGAGGTAGCTGAGCTGAAAAGACCTTTTGCCTTGACTGTTGGAAAGTCACTATTGGTTAAAGGACTTTTGGAGGGGATTATTTGGTTATTGTCTGCATGCTGCCAAGGATGCAGGGGTCTGGGGACTTTTGACTGCCAGGTGTGATCATCACCCCCAGCTAGCATGGCCAATGGACAGAGAAGATGAGGGCTGTAGTCCAGGAATATCTGGAGGGCTGCAGCTCCCCTCTCCTCAATATAAGTGATGGAAGGAGGAAGAATGCCTCCTCCTCCTCTTTTTATTTTTAGCATCCAGCAGCTGCAATTCTTTCTCTGGGTTTCATTGGTAAGCAGTCCAGGTGAGACAAGAACGCTATACGAAAGCAGATCCACACTGTACGTTTAAAGCATATTTGACACACGACTTCCCCCAAAGAATTCTGGGAACTTTAATTTGTTATGGGTGCTGGACAGGGTAGCACCGTAAGGGGGGGAAACTACAGTTCCCAGAATTTGGGTGTGGGTGTGTGCATGTGCTTTGAATGCACACTGAATGTGCTTAAAATGTATAGTATGGATTTGTCCTTAGGTTGCCAGCGCTGCCTTAACTAAACAGAGGTGTGGTAAAACATGCTAAATTAAAAAAAAGAGAAGAGGAAGAACAGGACAAAAGGCAGTCAAGGTAAAAGGTGTTATTCATAAATGTCAGGAGAAATGGCAACAGGTGCCCTTGAATGAACTGCACACTGAGTACTGCAGAGTGGCCGGCGGCAGCAGCAGGATGAGGAGCGATGGGTGGAATTTCCTGAGCAGGGAATAGAGAGCATCTTTTTAGAAATCCCCCCAGCCTCCTTTACACAAGATGTTCCCTGTCAAAAATAGCTCTTGCTCATCAGGCTCACCTGTCCTCCCGAAAGACAGGTATTTACAGATGGTAGAATCATTCCCTTTAGCCCCAGAGGTTTCAAAACAAACAGAAGGCAGCTCTCAGAATCTGGAATACTGGCAAAGCCATTGGCAGCTAGACCAGCCTCTGGAACGTATCAATGCAGACGGCCCTACCGTGAGGCAGAGTGAAGCAACTGCCTCAGGCGGCAGCTGCCGGAGGGCCTGTTGAGGCCTTCCCTTCTGTTGGAGGACAGGCCTGCATGTGCCCCACAGCCTATCCTGCGTGCCTTAAACTAGCTTGCTGCCCTCGGGTGCCTTGAGGAATTCTATTCCATACGGCAAAACCATCAGCAGCTTGACCTATCTCTGTAATATTATAAATGCTAAGGCAAGTGCTTAAAATGTGAAACGCAATATTGATCTAGCCCAATACTTTAAATGTTTTGTGTGGGGCTAGGGGGATTTAGCAGCAGTTTTGATCTGTAGACATAAGCAGACGACAATGCTTCTCTGTACACCATTAAAAGCCTAACCTGCTTACCGTATTGGCCCGAATAAAAGCCGCACTTTTTCCCCAAATTCCGACCGTGAAATATTAAAGTGGGGCTTAAATTCATGACCTTACAAAAATAGGCATTTACAATATCGCTGCTGAAACAGACATGCGGTAAAATGGAACAGGTGTGTGTACCTGCAGAGTTTTAAGAGAGAAGCTTATACAGTGGTACCTCGGGTTAAGTACTTAATTCGTTCCGGAGGTCGAATTGTTCTTAACCTGAAGCACCACTTTAGTTAATGGGGGCCTCCTGCTGCTGCCACACTGTCGGAGCACGATTTCTGTTCTCATCCTGAAGCAAAGTTCTTAACCTGAAGCACTATTTCTGGGTTAGGGGAGTCTGTAACCTGAAGCGTATGTAACCTGAAGCGTATGTAACCCGAGGTACCAGTGTATTGTCTTTTCCCCCACTCTTGAATTTTAAAGGTGCGGCTTATATTCGGGTGCAGCTTATATTCGGGCCAATACGGTATTTCTACCGAACCAATGGCTTTTAGAGGAGCAGAACAGATCCCTCCCTGATCAGTTGGCAACCCTATATGTGCTGCATTGGCTAAGGCTTCAGGAGAAGGGCTGTAGCTCAGTGGCAGAGCATCTGCTTTGAATGCAGAAGGTTCAGTCCCAGGCATCTCCAGGTAAGGCTGGGACTATTCCCTGCCTGAAACCCTGGAGAGCTGCCAGTCAGTGTAGACTATGCTGAGCTAGGTGGACGAATGGTGTGACCTAGTATAAGGCAGAGTCCTATGTTCCTGATATATCAGAGAACTGTAAGAAAACGGCCTGCTAATTCTTGCTCTTCCTTATAAAATAAAAAAGGGGTGGTTAAAGCTAAAATTTTAACAGCCGCATGCTGTGTACTCTGGAGAGCAATCTTGTTAATTTACCCTTGAGTAATCCCCAGAAGCGGCGGCCAGCTTCATCTCCTCTCTAGACAGGCCGCTAGGGGGACCTAATACAGCAGAATCTTCATTAATAATTTTCGCAGAGCACACAGATGTTAGGAAGAGTGAATGGCAATAATTAAACTAGGCAAGCGCAGGCAAAACAAAAAGGAGAGGATGTAACACTCCCTCCACCCCCTACTCTCATTGCTTAGTCTTCTGTGGAAACTCAGGCCCAGGGGACAAATAATAATAATAATAATAATAATAATAATAATAATAATAATAATTTATTATTTATACCCCGCCCATCTGACTGAGTTTCCCCAGCCACTCTGGGCGGCTTCCAATCAAGTGTTAAAAACAAACAATGCGGCCCTCAAGCCCTCTCTGTGTGGCCCACAAAACTCCCTCCCTCACCAACCCTGCTTTGGGGCCTCCTCAAGTGTTTCCCCCAGTCTGGAATGTCTCCTTCAATGGAGCCAATAATGTCTGTTGTTCAGCGGGATGGAGGGGTGTGTGTGTGTGTGTGTGTGTGTGTGTGTGTGTGTAGAAACTAGCCTGCTGTGCAAAAGGTAAAATTTACATCTGTTGCTCCGCCCACTTCCCCGCTGGCCCCGCCCACCACTGTCACGCGGCCCTCGGAAGCTTGCCCAGAAGGGAATGTGGCCCATCAGGGATATGTGTATGTGTAAGGAAGGATTCCAGATATAGTGGCAGCCTCTAGTATTTAATAAGAACTTAACACACACCTTCAGCACCTTTCCCCAGTGTTGATGGAGATGGATTGGTGAGGAAAGCTTCACCAGTTGAATTTCTCCCTGTTATGTAGTATTTAATGGCACAGGAGCCTGTCTTGGAAAGGGGGAGGAAATGACAGCACTCCTTGCAAGATTTAACAGTCCCCCCACAATTGCATTCTCCTTAGGCTTTTCGAATTTGCATCTTGGAGTGTTTAATCCCAGTTTGAGATCCAGAGTGGAGATATGGGTAGTTCTCTCTCAACAAATACGATACAACTCAAATTATAGTTAATAGACAGAGAAAATAAAATTTAGACAGCATTATTGAAGCTGGCAGTTCTTCAGGCTAAACACAGATTGAAATGTTAACAAAATTCATGGGCTGTAGCTGACGTACATTCGACGTTGGACTCGATAAATTAAGCCCCAGATAAATTAAACATCCATTTCTCCTTCAGAGAGGGCAAGAGAAGGGAGGAGTTAATGTGCTTCTATTCTGAAAATGACTTATTAGTCCTTGTTAAACATAATTACACTCTGCCCCAAAATGAGGCATCCGAAAGAATTTTTACTGTTTAATGGAAAGTTAATATGTTACTAAGATTATGTAGAAATTGAAAAAATAATACTGTATATTAAGCATGATTTATGTGTTAGGATGGCTGTTTCTGGTAGCTACTTGGGTGCACAATTGTGACCTGTGTCAAATTAATAAGCTCTTAGTAACCAATTAGAAAGAAAACTAGGCAGTTTTTCAAAAAGGAAATTGATCAAAGATACTGTTTGAAACAGACATTCTTCCTCTTCTGGCTGAAAATTGTACAATTATCTATATATATTTTTAATAGCTCTTTGAATATTGGCTTGTGATATGACCAAGGAAGATTCATATTGAAGCTATAATCTTATGCACACTGACCGGGAAGGGGGGAGGGGAGAGAAATCTGATTCTGTTAGCATTTAAAGGCAAGCTTACCTAATTTGCATTTACTGAAACAATTAAATTAAACAAACAAATTAAACACAGCCATCCTCCCAAATTTGTACTTCTCTGAATTTTTCAACGCAGTTCTCCAACCAAGTAATGGGTACAAAAATCTATATACAAAGATGTACACATAAATGTATATATTTGTGAAGGAAGAAAACATACAAAATGCACTACTGTATTAGGGGAAATTTTTTATATTAGTCAAAATTGCAACAAAAATGTATATATTGGGATAAATTTGTGCTAATATGCCAATGAATTATTATTATTATTATTATTATTATTATTATTATTATTATTATTACTGATGTGGAGAACTGAATTTGAGATTGGAAAAATTAGAGCCTTGAGAGAAACTGAAATTGGCAGATTTGTCCATCCCTAGTAAACTCAACTGAATGCAGTGGGGTTTTCTTGTGAGTAAACGTGGCCTCCTCAAACTGTACAGCTGCTGCCCGGTGCAAACTGAATAGAGAGCAGGCCCTGTGGAACTCACTGGGACTTATATTTCAAAGAATTGGTCTGACAAGAGAATTACTGCTCTTATTTTCGAAACTGTTTCCTGCTTCAATAGTACTGGATGCTTCCCAGTGGAAGTTTATTGTGGAATTGGTGCTGCTCATACACGAAAGCTTTTCGCACCGTCCAGGTGACATCACAGTCATCAAATGCCAACCGGTGCTTTTTTGCATTAAATCCAGATTTAATTTTCAATCCACATTTCCTCATTTGCCTTTTTCTCTTTCTGCAGAAAGTCTGTTGCGCAAAAATATCCATTCCTGACGTGGAAGCTCATTAGCCCACAGTTGTTGTTGTTCTGGTGGGTGGTTTGTTGTGTGTGGTGGCATTTTTTGGGGTGTGGTCCCTATTGCTACATCTCTGCTTCAATCAGCTCCTCAGCTGCCATGCAACTATTGTATGCTGAAGGCACACTGGGATTTCAACAACCCAGTTTGGAGGAGTTATTTTCTCAAGATTTCAACATACGTATATGGGGGAGATTGTGTATGTAACCTTGGAGACTGTAGGTGAGCTACTCAGAGTAAACCCACTGAAATAAATGGACCCAAGTGAGCCAGTGTTGTTTAATGGTTAGAATGTTGGGAGTAGTACCTGGAAGGCCAGGGTTCAAATTCCCAGTCAGCCATAAAGCTCTCTGGGTGACAGTGCGCCGGCCACAGCCTCTTAGCCTAACCTACCTCACAAGGTGCTTGTGGGAATTAAATGAGGAGCAGGAAAACCAGGTATGGCATCTTTGGAGGAAAAGGTGGGATATAAATACAATAAGTATACCCAGCCAGATAGGCGGGGTATAAATAAATTAGTAGTAGTAGTAAATAATAGGAGCCATGTCTGTTAATTTAAGTCAGTCCACTCTGATCAAGACTAGTATTGGGTACAACTTTATAACACCTACACTGATTATTTTTATAAATAAGATGTTTTGTGTATTAGCTCTTTACCAGAATTTCAGTAGAGCTAAGAACACAAAAGAGCTACAGTATTTTTTGCTCTATAAGACTCGCTTTTTCCCTCCTAAAAAGTAAGGGGAAATGTGTGTGCATCTTATGGAGCGAATGCAGGCTGTGCAGCTATCCCAGAAGCCAGAACAGCAAGAGGGATTGCTGCTTTCACTGCGCAGCGATCCCTCTTGCTGTTCTGGCTTCTGAGATTCAGAATATTTTTTTCCTTGTTTTCCTCCTCCAAAAACTAGGTGCGTCTTGTGGTCTGGTGCGTCTTATAGAGCGAAAAATACAGTATGTTGGATCAGGCCACGTTTCAGCCAGGCAAAAGTGCTTGGGGAGAGTGTGGAGCAGGACCAGTGGTTGGAACAGGCTGTGGAAAGAGTGGGCAGCCCGGTGAGAGTTCTGAGGGCCAGATGGAGAGACCCTGAGGGCCACATTCTGCTCCGCCATACAACATTTCGTAAGATCACCTGTTCCAGCTTCACTACAAAGAAGCTCAGAAGCCGAGAAGAAGGACGACGGAGCCGATGAAAAGATCTGGGAGCTGCCACAAAGGCTGTGTTTCCCCAAAGCACATCATGGGCATATGGTGCTTTTCTTTTCATCGCATCACATTTCCGAGAGAGGGTGTGGGGAAACTTTGTGAGTTTAAGGACACTTGAAAGCGTGTGCCAGGACGGGCAGCCGTTACCTCTCAGCATCTGTTGCAAGTGAGGCTGGCATCCTGCCTGTTCCGAAATCCCTCGGAGACCCACCTGAGTTGCCGAGAAGGAAGGAGTCACTTTGAACAAGCAGATGGAGGGCCTCGTTTGCATGCCTGCTATCCTCCAGGTAGGAGAAATAAGAGTCCTAGGTTTCCTTTGCTGGGTGTTTTTTTTTAAGCCGCCGAGTTCTGAATAATAAAAAATTACAGTCCTCTCAGCTCTGACGGGAACTGGCAGCATCGCACAGTTGTGCTGGTGATGAGTGTACTTTCTGCTTGAATGTTTTCTGCACATAGCTCTTGTGACAACTAAATAGAACAGTGGAGCCTGGTCCCTTAGGGCAAATGGGGCACTGCCCCACCAACTTCAGTCTACCCTCAGCCAGTCTAACCTGCCAGCCTTCTTGCTTATAACCAGCCCAGAAGCTGGCCCTGTCCTCTTCCCCTACTCTTCTTCCCCCTCTTCAAAAGAATTAGTTAGCTCCGCCTATTATTGGTTCTAGCTCTGCCCATCTTTCTCTCTGGCTCCACCTACTGTTGCCCCGCCCCCATTCCTTCCAGCCTATGGGTACCAGCTACCACTGAAATGGGACCTCCATAGAGAGAGACAACATCATGCCCACCATTTCTGATTTCCAGGCTGTGAGTGGTGATCCTTATGTGCACCAAATTTGCACAAGAAGGCGGTACAGTGGTACCTCAGGTTACATACACTTCAGGTTACAGATGCTTCAGGTTACAGACTCCGCTAACCCAGAAATAGTACCTTGGGTTAAGAACTTTGCTTCAGGATGAGAACAGAAATCGTGCTCTGGAGGCGCGGGAGGCCCCATTAGCTAAAGTGGTGCTTCTGGTTAAGAACAGTTTCAGGTTAAGAACGGACCTTCAGAACAAATTAAGTTCTTAACCTGAGGTACCACTGTATCAGCAGGGTCGGGGGGACTCTAATGGTTGCAGAAGTACATTTTAAAAAAACCTAATGGTGGTAGAGGGGAAACCCCAAATAAAGCCCAATGGGGATGAGGGATGTTAAGTAGGCATTGATTTTTGTTCTGACCGGTGTTTGTCACATGCAGTGCTGTTTCTGTTCTGCTGCAGTTCGGCTTTTGACAAAACCTATGCTTTATCCAACCTTCTTTGTCCCACAGTGCAGGAACTCTTGAGCTAGTATAGTGGTGAGTTTAAATGTTGTGCAACATAGGAATCCAAGTTGTGCTCCTTGAAGCTCTTTGTGCAGATTGGGCAATCTATTACGCAACGGAGTTACCATCAACCCATTTATATATTTTCTTACACAAATATGTTCTGCCAAACGTTTTGACAACAGAACAAGCATAACGTAGCTTAGCACTATGCTGGACACAACCCAATTGGACAATGAGTTGCCTCCATACTTTGGAACTCCCTATTGACATCAGGCAGGCATCTTCACATACACTTTTCAGAACTTGCCTAAAACATTTTTGTTCAGGCAAGCCTATTCAGAATGTTGTTTTAATCTAGTTTTTAGCTTATTATTGATTTCAACTATATATTTTTTAATGTTTTAAATAGTTGTTTCTTGCTGATAATTTTATTCTTTTTTTGTAAACCACTTCAAGGTCTTACTACCATCGAGCAGTATATATATATATATATATATATATTAGATAAAAATAAAAAGAATGCTCACAATATACATAATTAGTCTCCCCTGTCTGCTGTAATTTAATTACGTTATCATTATCTTATTTCACACCATTAATTTCAACACTAAGAAAATGCAGTACAAAGGGGGGGGGGCAATCAATTATGTATCATTTGCAGACTGAAAATCAACTACAGTGAATACCAGTCATATTTCCTGGATTGATTTCTGTTGCAGACATAGGACAAATAAGTGAACATCGCTGATTTCTGCTTCCATTTCCAACAGATATCTCAAACGAAGACACTAAAGAGATTTCAGGCCTCTAAAAAGTCAAAAGAAACATCCTGTTGTGTATTTACTGAAGTTTTAAACAAAAGGGCCCACCTCAAGAGTCACAAACTTGCCCGCAACAAGTGAGAGGGCCTGCCGCAAGCTATGCACTAATAATTCATCCCTGAACATAAATGCCAGGATAATAGGCAGAGGCTATTAAATAAGTTTCTCTCTGGTTAAGGCAGAGGAATGAGTGGGCTCATTACAACCATCACCGAGCAAGCAGCTGGTCAAATGGATGGGAGAGCGGCCAGAGAGCTCAGAGGGCAAGATCTATCACACCGAAAGCAGTCACATTGGCCTGGAGGAAGGAAGCACTTGATAAGATTGGGCTGGGGAGAGATAAAGAGATGGACAGAGACATACCCAGGGCAGCGATTAAAACAAAAGCACACACATTGCCAAAAGCACTCACAAAATGGGAGTCTTGGGACAGCCTTGCTAGCATTTGCATTGGGATTTTGCTATAGTTATCAGGCCATAGTCGCACCATTTAAAGCACAATTGTACCACTTAATCAGCCATAGCTTCCCCCAAAGAATTATGGGAAGTGTACTTCGTTAAGGATGCTGAGAGTTGTTAGGAGAGCCTTATTCCCCCCACAGAGCTACACTTTGCAGAGTGGTTTAGCAGTCAATCTCTCTTCACAGAAAACTCTAGAAACTGTAGCTCTGTGGGGGTGAATAGGGGCCTTAAAGTGGTATCACAGTGCATTAAATGCAGTGCTTTTTTTAAACAGAAAAATAGGTGTCAGTATTCACCATGAAGTTGTTACAGTAAGTGCCACACTTTTTAACAACAAAAAAAGAGATGCCGGTACTGTGTACCCTTGAGTACCCCCGGGGGGGAAACACTGTTTAAATTTATGGTGCCTACATACTCCATTAAAATGGACACAGGAAGCTGCCTTATTCTGAGTAGAAATCATTGGTCCATCTATTCTGTCTAGTAGATGCTGTCCTTATTACCCACTAGGGATGAGGAAGAGATCCAATTCCATTTGCATTTAAAGGGAAATCTACCTAATTCACATTTTCCAAAATAGTACTTGAAACAAAACACAGATGTACGTCGAAATCGGCACTGGAGAGCCAGTGTGGTGTAGTGGTTAAGAAAGGTAGTCTCGTAATCTGGTGAACCGGGTTCGCGTCTCCGCTCCTCCACATGCAGCTGCTGGGTGACCTTGGGCTAGTCACACTTCTTTGAAGTCTCTCAGCCCCACTCACCTCACAGAGTGTTTGTTGTGGGGGAGGAAGGGAAAGGAGAATGTTAGCCGCTTTGAGACTCCTTAAAGGGAGTGAAAGGCAGGATATCAAATCCAAACTCTTCTTCTTCTTCTTCTTCTTCTTCTCTGAATTTTGCAATGTGTTTCTCCAGCTACGCAGTTTACAAAAATGCATATACTAAGGCAGGGGTCAGCAACCTTTTTCAGTCGTGGGCTGGTCCACCATCCCTCAGACATTGTGATGGCCTGGACTATATTTTGAAAAAAAATATATATGAACAAATTCCTATGCCCCACAAATAACCCAGAGATGCATTTTAAATAAAAGCACACATTCTACTCATGTAAAAACACGCTGATTCCCAGACTATCTGCGGGCTGGATTTAGAAGGCGATTGGGCCAGATCCGGCATCCGGGCCTTAGGTTGCCTACCCCTGTACTAAGGTAAGAAGCGCACAAAATTGCATATAGTCATGAAAGCAGCATACAATAATGCGCCATAATAGAGAACATTGCTTTTCAAAATGTATATATTAGGTAAAACTGCATACAAACACACATATTAGAAGAAATCTGCACTAAAATGCAGGCAAATTTTCATGAAGACTTAAAAAACAAATCACAAACTGAGGTAGAAAGGTGGAAAACAGAACTTAAGGAAGAAAGAAGAGCTGAGAGAAGATGAAACTGACATATTCCCCCAACCCTATACACCAGAACCTTTAACTCAAGGGTGGCGAACCTGAAGGTCTCCAGATGTTTCTGGACCACAGCAAACATCATTCTTGATGAACGACCATGCTGGCTGGGTCTGCTGGGAGTTGAAATCCAATGACATACCGGGGGGAGGGGGCAGATTCCCCACCTGTGATTTAACTCGAAATATCAGGGATCTAGTCTAGAACTTTCTGTACGCAAAGCATGTTGTTCTACTGAATTATGGCCCACTCTCCCCAAACAATCCACAGCTGCAGTCCTAACCACAAGCCCACCTTGAGAGAAATTTCTGAATGGGACCTGCAGCAAAAGTTTGCAGCATGGAGTGTTCATGTTCAAGATTCCAGCCACTCAATCCCACCCACCCCAATTGGCCCCAGTCAGTCAGTCTGACTGACAGTGGCCACCGATTCCTCATTAGGTTGTTTTGAGAGTCCCCGGTTTGGATTCTGCCCCCCCCAAAAAAAACCTTTTGTACTTCGGTAAACTGTGGGGTTCTCCAAGCCATCCAAAACCTGCTGGTTAAAGTTCCCTATGGCCCCACATAAGGGTCCTTGTCTGGATGGGGGCCAGCACATACAGTGTGTTAAAGCAACCCTCACACACTTAAAAAAAATAGCTGTAGAGCTAATGTAACATGTAGCTTGAGCCATAAATCAGAAAAATTAAAAGTTGGTGACAGGAGGGATAACAATTGCAGAAAGGATGAGGCGTATGCAAACGGTACAAGCTGTTTGAAGAGAAGAGAACAATCTTTTAATTCCTGAGTTGTTCTAATCTTTGAGATGACATCAAGAATGCAGGAAATTGCATATTTGCAATGAGATTGTGCTACCAGAAAAATGTAAATTTCGGGAAATACTTCTGTGGAACTGAACAGCAGAGAGATAAAGATGTACTTTCACCATCCAGCCTCCCTCCACCCCCGGCGATCAAGAAGCTTTTGGGATATTTCCATGCTGAAACAAATCCTATTTAAGCCAAAGCATTTACCACACATGGACCTTGCTCCCAGTCAGGAAATTATTATAGACACATGAGGCATAACCTGTTATGAACTTCTCTGAAGTCAAGGGAACTGTACCAGACCACAAGCAATTCCAAAATCACCAGGCTCTGTTCCCATCAGCAGAATTTGTTTTTATGTTAAGATAATAAACTAATGCCAGAAACAGAAAAGCTGTTGTCCCAGCTCTGATGTATGAGTTGGTTGTAATTTAACTGCGGGTATGCAATATTTATTAACAATTTGTAATGTTTTTTTCAAACATTTCTATCTATGTGAATGTTAGCGACTCTGGACTGGGCTGTTCTCATTATGCCATTTATGCCTCTTAAATATCTTACTTAAAAAAAATTATGGCACGGATAATATGCAAAACGTGTTAATGCGCAAATAAGAAGAAAGAAGAAAAGAAAACAAGCTAATCTCGAGCACAACAAGAAACTCTCAAAGCCAGACAGCAATGAACCTTCACAGATGAGCCAAATTAACTTTGAGCAGCTTGATCCATCTGTTTTATTCTTTCAACTGGGAAGGGAAATTTAATATGATATAATTTATCTACAATAGTACCCAGTATAACACTCATAAAACAATATAAAGCAAAGAATCATGGGAGCTGTGTTTTTTAAGGATGCTGAGAGTGTCTAGGAGGCCTCTATTCCCTGCACATTACTACAAATCAGGACCTGCCTGGCCATGAGGCTGGGTGTGGTGGCATCTCCCAAGGGATAGCATCCTGTTCCACAGCCCAGCTTTTCTGCTGGTCTCCCAGCCTCTAAAGTCAGAGAGCAATGGGTGGCAAAGCTCGGAGGAACGCCTGCCCTCCTGACTCAGGAGGAGAATTCTCCCACCCCACTCCACTCAGCAGAGTGTTGAGTCTTTGTTGATCTTCTATCCCATGAGCAGCAGAATTGTAGAGTTGGAAGAGACCCCGAGGAACACATAGTCCAACCCCCTTCAATGCAGGAATATGCAGCTGTCCCATACGGGATCAAACTTGCAACCTTGACATTATCTGTACCATGCTCTAATCAACTGAGCTATCCAAGAATTGACGTTGCACTGGCTTCTCCTTGAGCTGCTAAAATGTGTGGTAGGTGCACACCCCTTTCTGTACACACCATTAAACAACCCTCTGTAACTACATATGGTTTATTCTATAATAATAATAATAATAATAATAATAATAATAATAATAATAATACTGTTCTATGAGCAATGGGCTGAATCTCTGGGTTGTGTTCCAAGTTCTACTTAAGATAGGCCCACTGAAACTAATGGAACCAAGTTAGAGATGTTGTACCCAATTAGGTTTAACTCAGAGTTACTCTAAAGTTAGTCATGTCCATTATATTTCAACAGGTTGACTATGAGCAGGATTGGGTAGAGAAAACTCCATGTCTGCTTCGACAAATGAAAAAATGAGGACCGAATAGTATGAGCTCCTTTCTTTCCTTCACCCTTTTCAGCCAAATGCAGAAATTCTCTCACTTATCTGGTCCATTTTTCCACAATCAAAGCATCCCAGATTTTAACAAGCCATCGCTGGATGTCCAGAAAGGTGTGACCCTATCTCATTTCTCGGCCACAGCCAATTTGGCAGCTGGGCTTAGATTTCTGGCTTTGTGGCCGGTGCTGCAGGCCAGTCGGAGTTTGAGGCCGTTGCTCAGTGAGATTCAGCCTTCAAACTGGACATTGTTAATTGCAAAGAGCGGCTTCCAGGAGGACAATGACTTGGAGAAGACACTTTGCTGCAACACTGCCAGGAGAAAGTGTGAGTCACTTGGCCTTGAATCGACAGAGGAGGAGGAAGCCTGAGAGAGACAAGCAGCTTAAAGGCTAAGATCACAGAGTACCTGACCTTTGTCCACACCAGGCTCCTTCAACTGCATATTTATGGAAGCCATTTTGGGAGCCTAGGGCTCTCCCTTTCTCCCTCCACCCCACTGTGGTGTAGTGGGAAATTAGTAGAGGCTACGGATAGGGGAGAAATTTGATTCAGCTCACAATTAAAGGCAAAAATCATTTAATCCAAACTTTCCAAAACAATACGTAAATCAAAAAACCACCACCTTTTGAAATCTGCACATCTATGAATTTTGCAACACACTTCTCCAGTCAATCAGTGCATACAGCAATGCATATAATAGGGTAAACAGTAAATCATTTTAAATGTATCACAAAGAAAATTGCTTTGCAAATTGTGAATATTAGGCAAAACTGCATACAGGCATACGTAGATTAAGGGGGCAAATATATAGTCAAATTTTCATGTGGATGGTTTGTTAAAGGCAAACTGATGTGAAAATGTGGAAAACTGAATTAAAGATTGGAAAAATAACCAGCTGAGGGGAGCAGAAATTGACAGATTCATCTATCCATAGCAGAAGCTCATTGTAACAACCATGTCCCCAACCCCCCGCAAGTCGAAAAGCACAGCTGTGTTGAATTATTTTTCTCATGGATGGGGAATCTCAGGCCTGATTGGAAAAGGGGAGGGGGGAAATGCAGCCCCCCCCAGGTCTCTTTAGCTAGCCCTCAGGACTCTCCACGGCCACATTCACTCTCCCCAGGCCACTCTTCTCAGCAGCTCTGCTTTGCACCTTCCTTGAGTGTTTTTGCCTGGCTGGAATATGTCTTTCAACTTTGATAATTTTGCTTGCCTGGGTAGAAGATAGAGGTGGGGTATCAACATCATCAGCGAGCTCAATTTAACACATAACTTTATTTCATAAAGATGCAACTGTGCTAAGGAATGGTAAGCCCAGTTCCTACCTAACCCTAAGCCTCTTGGGGGGGGGGAACCCTCAGAAATCCGTGCAACAACATTGGTTCATTCTCAGAGGCAAACCTCATATTTCTTGACTTGGTGGGCCCTATATATATTTTTTGCAGTGGAAGAGTTCAATCGCAGGCTGCAGAATCAGTTGGGCAATTCCAGTTTCGAGAAAAGAAATGAAGGCTTTGAGTGTCCTCTACTGGTGTGAGATTTTAATGCAGGATTTGTTTCTTGACAAAGAACAGAGCGGAAGTTAGCAAAGAGAAGTTGGCTGGTGCCAGTCTTGCCACTCTGACTGGCCAAGTTCATGACCCTCCCTTGCAAGGAGGGGCAGGTGGCGCCCTCATCACCAACCTGTGGGGTAGGAGGGAAAAGAGGCTTAGCCTCCCTCCTCATCTGTCTCAGCAGCACCTTGTTTATGCTCCGGTAGTGACTGGAGCCTCAGTGAGCCTGTGCCATCCAGCCCCCTTGCCCCATAATCTTCTTGACCACCGTGCAAGCATCCTACCAGCAATCTTAGTGCTGGTGCACCTGAGCACTGCAGATAAGGAGGAGGAAGGCGTGGGCAGCGGCAGGGAAGGGGTTGCAAAGGAGGAGGAGGAGGCACCAAAAGTTGGCAATTTCAGTTTTGCCTCAGGTGGCAAAACATCCTTGGCCACCCCGATCCACACCACACACTGAAAGCGCATTCAACATGCATGGCTCCCCACCCCCCAAATAATTCTGATAACTGTAGTTTAACCCTTATAGAGCTAGAATTCAAAGCACCCATAATTACAATACCTAGGGTTCTTTGGGAATCTTACACAGGGCAGAACATCCCACACATTTTGATTTGAAACTAGTCTATAAATCCTTCTGAATTATCCTTTCTTCTTCTTCTTCTTCATTAAGTGGGCATTCTGCACCTTATCTGCATAATATTAAATACAGTACAGAACAAACTCGTCTGCTAATTTTTATACACCCACCCACTTGCTTCAGTTGCCATCCTAAGTAAGGCTCTGTTATAGATCTAAGGCAGGGGGGACACTTCCTGGAATGATGATGTTGATGATGATAACAACAAGAATGTTGCTAATTGAATATATTAATTAATCCCACTCTGCAATTACTCTTACCTGCCTTGATTGATTCCCCTCTGAAATCAATGTTGTTTCTCGTTCTAGTCCTTAAATAAAAGAGCCATAATTGTGGTGTCAGCGGGTGCTCCATATCAATAACATCTGGGGTTATCTATATCTAATATGAATAGTCTTCAACTCTGCAGTTTAAAGCCCCGGTCTACAACTTCTATGTTAAATGAAACTGACCTGGGTCCCATCTGTACTGTGCATTTAAAGCAGTTTCGTACCACTTCAAATAGTCTGGTTTCCCTCAAAGAATCATGAGGGCCTCAAGCGTACTGAAAGTGGTTAGGAGACCACTATTCCCCTCATGGAACTACTATTCCCAGAGTTTCCTGGAGGGATTAACTACTAAACCACTCAGAGAACTGTAGCTCAGTGAGGGGAATAAGGTCTTCTAACCACTCTTACCACCCTTAAAAAATGCAGTCCTCAAGATTCTTTGGGGAAAGCCATCACTGTTTAAACTGGTATGATGCTACTTTAAATGTATAGTGTAGATGGGGCCTTATACATTGGAAGCTGCCCACAGTGGCTGGGGCAACCCAGTCAGATGGGTATGGTATAAATAGTAAAATTATTATGAAATAGGACATCCCTATATTCATCAGAGAAATGTTGGGGGGTATGAACCGGGCGCCCTCCAGATATTTTGGACTACAGCTCCCTGGAGTATTGGCCCAAAACACATTAAGGACTCACCTATACAGCTGCAAATAAAATGTTTTAATTGTGTTTTAAGTGCCATATACAATGCGGCACTAGATAGTGATGATGAGCCTTATGGAAAATTCAATGTATTTTTTTAAATGCTTAAAAAAAAAAAGCATTTTCAAAACGGATTTTATATGTGTGCAGATTCCACCCAAGTTAAAAGCAACATACAGTATAGAGCCATAACAATCAGATGTAGCTAATAAGTAAGATCTAAAAACAAAAAACTGGAGCCAAGCTAACACCAGTCACAGCAACGGCCAGAGAGTCTGATGGCTGGATTATCACTGCAGCCTGTATTAAGCTGTATTTACAGGGCCGTAACCCAGGCAGCAAAGGAAACAGGAAGCAAGCACCATCAGCTACAGAAGAGGATTATGAAGGGCATCCGGTAAAAGGCCAGGTTCTCGCCCCCTGCGGTGGGGGGGGGGAGAGTTTGAGGATGGCGGGAAGTGATGACTAAGAAGCTTTCAACAATGAGGGCTTTCCCTTCTGACACTCAAAGCCATCTGTGCTTCTTGCAACAGGTCCACTTTCACATCCACAAAGTCAGACAAAGAGGAAACCTCTTGGGAAAACATAGTCAGGGGTGCAAAAGGCATCTGCAAAGCTATAATCATCATCATCATCATCAGTGCTTTTTTCTAAAAAATGTTTAGGTGTACTCTCATTTTGACTCAATAAAATCACCATTTTATAGTTAAATCGGGAAAAATTATTACAGTAAATGGATAAAAGTACAAAGATTCACAAAATGTTTAGGGGCAGTGGCGTAGCGTGGGGGGTGCCAGGGGTGCCAGCCGCACCGGGCGCAACTTCTGGGGGGGCGCGCTCGCCGGCTCCGGAGTCGCCGAAGAGCCTCGGGCGCAGGCTGTAGCTGGCAGCGGCTCTCAGCGCTCGCCGCGGTCCCCGCGCGTCAGGGCCACGGAGGGCGCGCCAGGCAGCCCCTCCTCACCGACGGGCAGCGTTCGCCTGCGGGGCTCGGCCAGCGCGCTTGGCTGGCCGCGTGGAGTCGCCGAGGAGCCGCCGCCGCCTCCCATGCCGCCCTGGCTGCTTCAACCGCGTCCGACAGCCGGCTCGAGGCTCCTTCCGGCCGGGTCTCCCGACGGGGCGCTGCGGGCGGAGGCTCCAGCACCAAGCGCCACGCCGCCCAGGCTCGGGTCGCTGTCTGGACGCGCGCAGCCCGCCAAACGCGCCATCGGCGGCGCTCTAGTGCCTGCGCGCCAAGACCGCCCACCCGCCCCGACGGGGCTCCCCCACCCGCGCCGGAGGCCGGCCGACGCACTGGCCCCAGAGCCGCCCCCTCCCCGCGCCAGAAAGAAGCCGCGTCGGGACTAGCCGGGCCGGGGAGGGAGACCGAGAAGGCTGCGCCGCGACGCCCAAAGACGCGCGTCTTGGCGTATTAATGACCATGGTTAGGTGTTAGGGGGCGCAAATTACTTGCCTTGCCCCGGGTTAGGGGGCGCAAATTACTTGCCTTGCCCCGGGTGCTGATAACCCACGCTACGCCGCTGTTTAGGGGTATGTGTACCCCTGCGTGCCCACAAAAATAAAGCACTGATTATAATGAATTTATTTATAGCCCACCTTTTTCCTTGACAGGGACTCAAGGCGGCTTACAGATAAAATAAGAACAGCTCTCTCTGTATATAAACGCAACAGCAAATTGGCAGGAGGGCTGAAGTTTGGGATTACCATTAAAAAAACCCACAACTAATCCCAAGCACATTCTTCTAATTCTCTTTTTCTTTCTTTCAAAAATTCATTTAAACATGAATCTCCAGTGTTCTCAGTAATAGATGCTATTTAGCTGTAGGAGAGATAAGTGTGAACACAATGAGAGGCAAGGAAAGAAAGGCCAGGATTTAAAGTATGATGTAGGGGCAAGGCAGTCCAATGAGCAGGGCCATATGCAGCCCTCAAGGCCTTTTTGGTGGGCCCCAGCAATATGGGATGCCCCCCCCCCCAGCTCTCTCACTTCCTTCCCAAAGCCAGGTACCGTAACCAAGGTGCTGGGCTTTGAGAAGGAGGCCCACTTAGTATGAAAAGTAGGACCACCCTAATTGAGGGCCACATTCACACCACTCATTTAAGGCACTATAATGTCACTTCATACAGTCATGGCTTCCCCGCCAAAGAATCTTGGGAGCTGTAGTTTGTTAAGGGTGCTGAGAGTTGTGAGGAGACCCCTTTCCCCCTCACAGAGCTTCAATTCTCAGAGTGGTTGAACAGTCAATCTCTCTTCACAGGGAACTCTGGGAATTGTAGCTGGGAGGGGAATAGGCATCCCCTAACCACTCTTGACACCCCTTAACAACCTACAGCTCCCACAATTCTTTGGGGGAAGCCATTATTCTTTAAAGTGATGCTGAAGGCTCCACAGGGCTGAAGAACATTAGGTTTATGTGATAAAATAGATGCCTTACACAAGACTTGAAGATAAATCTTTACTTGCCAGTTTGGCAACGGGTGAACAACAAGTATTATTCATATATCTTTATGATTGAATGCAACGTGTTTCGCGCCCCTGAGCCCAAGAGAGGGTTTAGTCCTTTTGCTTGCTAAACTCTTTCATAGCAGTACATAAGTTATTAATTAGGGTTGCCACACGTCCGGAATTTCCCAGACATAGTCAGCATAGTGTCCGGGTGGAAATCACTTAAATGACCGGAAAAATCTGAATGGATGGCAACCCATGTCATCAGTGTAATTTTTGGCGTTTTCCCTTAAAAATAGCTCAAAATCTTCAATTATTTTTATTTTGAGATTTTGAACAACAACGACAAAAAGCTGTTCTGTCCGGATTTTTACTTTTTGAAATATGGCAACCCTATATTAATACATAGCTTGCCTGCCCTCACAAACTTCTCTAGCCAGCTTCTGCTTGAAGGCAAAACGCTCCCTCATTCTCAAAGAATCAACTAAACTGAATAACCAACCAATTGCCAACTGCTACCTCCTTTCCAGGATGCTATTTATTCTTTGTGAAATACATTTGCAATGCAAAGACAATACAAATACTAACCAAGAACACTCCCCAAGCAACACCCTCTGGAAACATCCATGCCCCTCTCTGCGCAGCCAAGCAAGGTGCACTTTCAGAGTTTAAGGATGCATCTCAGCCAGGCCAAAATACTCAAGGAATGAGTAAATCAGGGCCAGTGAGGGGAGAGGCCTGGGGAAAGGGTGTGTGGCCTGAGGCAATAGAGACGACTGAACAGATGTATTTGGCTCCCAGTCCTGGGGTTCCCCAACTTTAGGGTAGTTAAGAGCTTGGAAGAAAAGTCTCAGAAGGCTTCTGCCAGATTTGAACAACCTGTCTGAGCTGCAGCATCCTCAGGGGAACACTGTGGCACCATGCACAGTGGGTTCTGGGAGAAACAGAACTGTTCTGGGGCCCATTGGAATCATCTCCACTCCCCATTCCCCATGCATACTGGCTACAGGACTGCCGTCTCCAAAAAGAAAGTCCATGTGGCAAATGCATTGCAACTTTATTCATATGCTTAGCATGCTCCACAATTGCATTAATTCATTAGCAGCCATGTGCTGCCTCTTAAAAGGCCTTTTCTGCATATATAATGGCGTGAAAGATTTAGAACCTTCACGTGAAAAGGGTTTTGGTGCTGCCCTGTAAATCCATGTCTAATCCACTTTATCCTAACCTACTTCTTGAATCAGACCAAGGCCAGTTATGGGAAATATAAATCTATGAACTTGGCCACTGTTAGTGTACTGTGTACAGTTCCAGCCATCACATCTCGAAAGGGATATTCTAGAGCTCGAAAAGATTCAGAAAGGGGCAAATAAAATGTGACTGAGAAACGGCTTCTGTAAATCCGGAACTGTCCCTGGAAAATAGGGGCACTTGGAGAGCCTGCTCTTTGCATGAAGGATAGGGAGCAAAACATTTTATTTAGAACAAACTCAAAATGTTAAGCACAAGAAAAGCCCACCAGAAATCCACGTCCTCAAATCAGCTGTCTCAGGGCCTGGTCTTTATAAAGCTATTTTTTTCCCTTTTTGGATGACCTGGAACTGCTCTAGACCCTGGTTAACTGGGAAAAAAAACCATACAACATGGCCTGGATTCCCGAACATTATATGGAATTGTTTGAGTCAATGATCTGATCGTTAGAAAACAGCAGGGGCAGCTTTTAAAGGTTGCTGTTCTAAAAACTAACACACTATGTCATCTATCTATCTATCTATCATCTATCTATCTATCTATCTATCTATCATCTATCTATCTATCTATCTATCTATCATCTATCTATCTATCTATCTATCGTAGACTCAAAGGTAGCCAAAATTGCACCATCCATGCAAAAATGGAAGTTATAAGCAGGCTTCCTTCTGTAACATTTTGGGCTCCTTCCGGTGACTTATTTACTGAACATTCATCTCAATTTGGTTGCACAATACTTCATGCAACCAAGGACGAACATTCAATAAACAGCTCTTTACTAAGCATATATTTGTGTGGAAATTATACAACAACAGACTGATGGGAGTTGGAGTCCAACAACTTACAGTGGGCCCTGGGTTCTCCACCCTAGTTCTGTGTGCTTGCCTGCTTATGACATCAGCATTTCTTATGTGCTTTTCTAATTACAGACCCAAAATTGTTTGAAACCAATCTGTTCAAAACTGGCTAATGCGTATGCAGAAGTAAGTGGACACCACCAGGATTATCTTTGGAATGGAGAGGGGGAAATGTGCAGCCAATTGCACAGACACAACAATCTATTCTTTAAGATTGCAAATGGCCATTATTACATTAGGTTAATCTGACTGGGAAAGTACATCTCCTAGACTCCCATGTTCTTTGTAATGCAGAAATATTTTTTTGCTTTTAGCAGGGAGCTGCCAACACCTAAACGGGACAGTCTCATGCAATGGATACTACTATTTCCATCCACTCTGAGAGCTAACAGCTTGCAATTCTCTTGCTGGGACAGGAATGGCAGATCAAATGCCTAAAATGAGAAGAAAATGGATCAGATTGGGGATAATATGACCAACATAGGCCATTTTAAACTATGAACATTACAAAAGCCAAGATGGTCATTGTTATAAAGTGGAGAGTTAGGTTTCACTGGGACTACTCTAGAGTAAGTGATCTTTTTAAGGATCCGAGCCCCCCAGTTCCAGTCACGATGCTCAAACTGTAGATGGCTACCTGAGGAATAAGCCTTAGACCAGTGGATGCTAGTGTTGAGTCCAGGGTAGTGACCTTCGTTTGGTACCCACAAAGCCTCTGAGCCCCTCTCACTGCCCCCAAGTTCATAAGGTGATGAAGATGCTCTTTTTGTTTTTTTTGGAGTGGAAATTAATAAGGTATAGTAGGGAAAGGGGGTTGTGGGGCTCAGTGTCTTTAACAAAACAAATAAGTAAGAAATGTTGGCATTGGCCACACACACTTTGGCCTGAGGGGTTAGCCATGGGTCAGTGTAGCCCTTCGCCTGGGAAGGATGAGTCAACCCTGCTCATGGGGTGTTAATTAGCAAGAGCTCACTGTTATCCCCACATCATGAGAGCATGTGGAACTACTGCACACCTGATACTCCCCAACAGCTTTCAAAACTCTTGTTCTAGGTGCATTTTGTGACAAGGAATTTCATAAACCTGAGCAGTTTCTGCGCTATGGGTGCAGTACTGCACTTAAGATTTCAGATTAAAATTGCCAATGTTACCCAGAGATAAATGCCAACCAAGTTCAATGGGGCTTCTTCCCAAGTAAAACATTCATGGATTGGGAGATCTGACAAAAATTATCTTCTTTTCTTTTAAACCCAACATGTTTTGTTCATGTTTTAGTTGCCTTGTTTAATGTACTTTTAATGTATGACATGCTTTTAATTTGAAATATACTAGCCAGTTAGTTATGATGGTTTAAGTAGTGCATGTTAAAGTGTTATCTACCTTAGACTCTCACAGTGATGCTTAAAACAAAAACAAATTTTGGAGTGGAATCATTGAGGGACCCTTAAGTCTTAGGTTTGCGAAATGGACACTCAAGGCGGGTGTCTCTGCCATCAGTTGTACAGTGGTATCTTGGGTTAAGTACTTAGTTAAGTACTTAATTTGTTCTGGAGATCTGTTCTTAACCTGAAACTGTTCTTAACCTGAAGCACCACTTTAGCTAATGGGGCCTCCTGCTGCTGCTGCACCGCTGCTGTGCGATTTCTGTTCTCATCCTGAAGCAAAGTTCTTATCCTGAGGTAATATTTCTGGGTTAACGGAGTCTGTAACCTGAAGTGTATGTAACCTGAAGCGTATGTAACCTGAGGTACCACTGTATAGGCCTTTAATATGTGTTAATTGTGGTGCCGAAAATATATATTTATATGGAGGAAAGGGGGTGTAGAGAGAATCCAGGGCTTGTCTGCAGAGTGAAAGGAATAGAGGACCTTTTTCTGCCTCCCCACTTCCAACCACTCTCTGAAGACTGCAGAAGGGACCCTCTTAAGAATATTGGGGGGGGGGGGCAGGCAGGGGAAGCATTGCTTTTTTTTTAAGTCTTCAGATGAGGACTAGACCATGTGAAAAATGAACACAAGATTTCAGCTGCAGTTCATTCATTTTCAGCTTTGTATTCCTGCTATAAAAAAATGCACCGAGACATTCCGTTGTTGCGCCCATAACCTAGGTTTAAGGTGCCATTCAGCTCCTAGCTTTCATACCTCAGTTTCTAACACTGCTCCCCTACAAATGATGATGGCTGGTAAGAAGCTTGTCCCCCATCTTGATTTTCTCTCCAGGGCCCACTTGTGATTTCTCTTGTCTTTTTGCTATGCAGTTTGCCTAGTGGCTAATTATTCCATGGACCTTCATTTCAAAATGAAATGGCATCAGGAAGACATCAGGAAAACAAATGGACTGGCTATACGGCTCAAATAAACACAATTAAAATTCACAGCAGTGACCCGAGGAGGAATGATTGCTGGTTGGAGTGCAGAAAGAAGAAATGCCATGGCACACCTGCATCAGCACAACTGGATGCCTTCATCTGTCCCAGCTGCAACAAAACATTGTTCTCTAAAGCCACAGCAGGTGCTATAACACTCCAACAGTTTGACTTCACCTCTGAAGGCACACTCTTCCATTGTCTTGTGAGACAGATGGATGCCAGCCTTCCTAGTTGCAGAGTGGCGGGAGGTCTCAGCCTCTCATAATCCTGCACTGAAGGCCACTGGAACGACACCCACCTCAACCCAGAGAGTCAGCTTGATGCGAAACTTAGTGCATTGTCTTTGGATGCGAGAGATTGGCATTCGTCTCCTTGCTCAGCAACAAAACTCACGCGATCATGACAAATCTTAGGCGAAAGCCACCAACCCTCTCCAGCTTTTTGGCAGCTGAAATGTCCTTGCCTCATGCAGCAAGTGTGTGTGTGTGTGTGTGTGTGTGTGTGTGTTTCTCAGTTCTTTTGTCAAAATGTGATGTCATACACCCAGAAGACTCCACTTCGTCTGAGATACCAATCCAAAATCGCTGTGGGATTGTGCAGAGGCTGTATGGAATTTCCTGCAGGATCACGCTGAGCAACTATTTCTTAACACAGACTGTACTTTGAATGGGGTCAGTGGAGGCTGGTTGATCAGGGAGAATGGGGCACTGCCCCACCAGCATTGGCCGGCCCTCAGTAAGCTCCCACCTGCCTGTCTTCCTACTTACAACCAGCCAGGGGAGAGCACTGCCTCCCAGATTGCTCCTCCTTACTCTTAATGTTAGATGGGACGCGGGTGGTGATGTGGTCTAAACCACAGAGCCTAGGGCTTGCCGATCAGAAGGTCAGCGGTTCGAATCCCCACGATGGGGTGAGCTCTCGTTGTTTGGTCCCAGCTCCTGCCCACCTAGCAGTTCAAAAGCACGTCAAAGTGCAAGTAGATAAATAGGTACTGCTCCGGCGGGAAAGTAAATGGCGTTTCCATGTGCTGCTCTGGTTTGCCAGAAGCGGCTTAGTAATGCTGGCCACATGACCCGGAAGCTGTCTGCGGACAAATGCCAGCTGAGCGCGCAACCCCAGAGTCATCTGCAACTGGACCTAACAGTCAGAGGTACCTTTACCTTTTACTCTTAATGTTGCCCCTTGTAGAACTCTCCAGGGAGGAAGATGGAGCAAAAACTAGACTGGGTTGGCTCTGTTTGTCATTGGCTCAGACGCCGCTTTCTTCTGGCCTCTGCCTTCTGTCCCACATAGTCCCCATGGGCACCAGCCACCACCAGATAGGGTAGCCAGGTGGAAAAAAAGGATAGTAGTGGGAAAGACCTGTGACACAATCCTGTGAGATAAGCTACAGGTGCTGACATTTTCTCTTCTACTCATCCATCATATGTGCAGGAACCCTGTCCTCATTTTTTTTCACCCAGCCACCCTAAATTTTGAATGGAGAGAAGGCTGAAAGGCTGACCATTTTGGCTCTGCTGCCAACTCAGGTGACCCAATTAAAGTTTAAAGGGCTCATTAAAGGGCTTCCTTCCCAGCATGAATAGCTACAGAGTCAGGTTGGATAGCCTCTATGTGTAGGTAAAGTAAAGGATCCTTGGACAGTTAAGTTCATTCAAAGGCGTCTATGGGGTTGCGGCACTCAGCTCGCTTTCAGGCCGAGGGAGCTGGCGTTTGTCCACAGACAGCTTTCCGGGTCACGTGGCCAGCATGACTAAACCACTTCTGGTGCAATGGGACACCATGACAGAGGCCAGAGTGCATGGAAACACCATTTAACTTCCTGCCACAGTGGTATTTAGTTACTTGCACTGGCGTGCTTTCAAATCGCTAGGTTGGCAGGAGGTGGGACAGAGCAATGGGAGCTCACCCTGTCGCGTGGATCTGAACCGCCAACCTTCTGATCTGCAAGCCCAAGAGGTTAAGTGGTTTAGACCACAGTGCCACCCGCGTCCCCCTCACCTCTATGTATGCACTTGTTGACATTCTTAGGGAATAAGTTAATGAGGTCACATCCATGCAGTATATTCAAAATACATTTAAAGCGCATAAAGGTAAAAGGTAAAGGTACCCCTGCCCATACGGGCCAGTCGTGTCCGACTCTAGGGTTGTGCGCCCATCTCACTTAAGAGGCTGGGGGCCAGCGCTGTCCGGAGACACTTCCGGGTCACGTGGCCAGCGTGACAAAGCTGCTCTGGCGAGCCAGCACCAGCGCAGCACACGGAAAAGCCATTTATCTTCCCCGCTACAAAGCGGTACCTATTTATCTACTTGCACTTAAGGGTGCTTTCGAACTGCTAGGTGGGCAGGAGCTGGGACCGAAATACGGGAGCTCACCCCGCTGCAGGGATTCGAACCGCCGACCATTTGATCGGCAAGCCCTAGGCACTGAGGTTTTACCCACAGCGCCACCCGCGTCCCTTTTAAAACGCATAGCTTTCCCCAGAGGATCCCAGAAACTGTAGTGTGTTCCTCACAGATCTACAATTCCCAGTGCCCTTAACAAATTACAGTTCCCTGGAGTCCTTGGGAGAAGTCATGTACTTTAAATGTATAGTGTGGATGTGAAGTATGACAGAACACATTTTGGGGATAATTTAAATAGGGGGGGAAAGACATCTCACCAGAGTGAGGAGAACTATGACCAGGTGAGCTGTGTATACACTCAGTCTGCTGTCCAGACGCTAACTGGGGACAGGCAACTTCAAGGCCCCTCTTTCCCCTTCTCAGGGTTCTTTTTCTTTAAACCAGACTCGGGTCATAAAACTCTTCAAACAGAGATCTCCTTAAATGACTTGTCTGCAAAGGCAGAGGGCCTTCTTGGTAGTGGCGCCCGCCCTGTGGAACACCCTCCCATCAGATGTCAAAATGATAAACAACTACCTGACATTCAGAAGATATCTTAAGGCAGCCCTGTTCAGGGAAGTTTTTAATGTATGATATTTTTGTGTTTTTTGGTTTCTATGGAAGCTGCCCAGAGTGGCTGGGGAAACCCAGCCAGATGGGTGGGGTACAAATAATAAATTGTTGTTGTTGTTGTTGTTGTTGTTGTTGTTGTTGTTGTTGTTGTTGTTGTTGTTATCTGCAAAGTCAGTACCACACAAATTAATGCAAAACCACCACCCACATGCATATGTTTAAGGCAACTGAACGTATTCTAATACGATGAAAAATCGTTGTCGTGAAATCTTTTCTTCTGCAAGTTTCACACACGGGAGAAACTGTCCCATATTACAGCTAGTTCCCCATTCCACAACGTGAGAGTTTGTAGCTTGAACATCTGATTTCAATCACTTTCTTTTTTACATCCCCAATTAAACCCACTGAAAGTGGTGGCCGAGACGTGGAAGTGGTTCCTGCCTGACGCTCAGCCACCACTTTCAGCCTTAAGCCCAACTTGGAAATTCAGGGAAATGAACTTAGGAACGTCTCTGCATGCACAGCAGATGCTCTACCATTGAGACCTTGTGCCAAGTTGGAGGGGGAAGAGAGATGACACAAGGCCCACACCCTTTAAAAGTTTCAACAAGCACACTTCCTCTGGGAGCTGCATTGCTTAAGCAAAAATAAGTTTGCAGTTTATTTTAAGAGCCTGCAGCATGTGAAGTGCCATTTAGAGAAGCCTCTCGGACCATTGCAGGTTCTGCAAACTGTGCAGCTTTGTACTGCACTTTGACCTGCTGGATATCAGGAGCCACTTTCCGAACGCTGCCAGCCCAATAATGTTCAGTAGCCACCAAAGAGGGTTGCCATGGCTGTGCTAGCTGGGGCAACAAAAACTGAGACAAAAAAAACTCTGCCCGTTCAGTTCTCCCTCATTGCTGTAGATCCACGTTTGGAAAAGATGTGCTGGTTTTTTGGAGCTGGTGGAGTAGACCTTAATGGCTACTAGCAGACTCACACTTAGGATTGATCATAAATTCTAAGAAACCTCTCCAAATCAGTGCTGTTATGAAATCAGTAGTTAAGACCTATGCAGATCTGAAAGGTTCACTCCGCCATTTTGATATCAAAATGATGTCCAATGGTGTGGAAATAGGCGGAAACCTGCACCTTGATCTCAGAAACCATGCAAAATTTGATTTTGCTGTCTTAAGAGCATACAGAACTGACAAACAAACAATATCCCAAACAATATAGTAGAAGCGTGTGAGCTGGGAAGTCTCCGATTCAAATCTCACCACAGCCAGAAGCTCATTAAAGGGCCTGCATCCTGGTCTGGCATTAGCAACCCTGCTCCTCAGGCAGGGCCCACTGCCACTGATCTCTGCCCTGGGTGACGTGCTCCTATAAGACACTATTTTAAACGCTCCCAGAGCACTCTACATCACATTGCTTTCTGGCCATGGATATTTAAAATGGCAGCCGCAACAGTTAGTTGGAGAATTGCTGTCATCATCAGGTAAGGCCCAGGAGTGTTATGGAAGTGTCCTCCAGAGCAGATCATGCTGAGAGGCCCCTCAAACTTGGAAGTGGCCCTGCCTTTTTCTTTCAGCCTCAGTCCCCAATGTGTGGGTCATAATAACCAGTCAAGGCTGGTCCATTAGACCAAGTGGGTGCTGAATTACCTGCCCTCAGCTGTCCCCCTGTCTGGATTTTTAGTCTCAGTTTTGCTCCTTGTAGAACTCATCAGGGAGTAGGTCAGAGACAAAAGTTAGCTCTGCCTGTCAGTAGTTTTGGCTGCACCTACTGTTGGGCTCCCTCCTTCAGCCCTTCTTGTCCCAGTGGCCAGCAGCCACCACTGATATTTGCACTATTTAGAATCAGATGGCTATCAGTTCTTCGCAAATACAGGGAATGTGTGTCTGTTTGTTTGAGAGAGAGTTAAGACTGATAGAAGTTGGAAGCCCAGCCTCCAAAGTACTCCGATTCTCTGTATCCTATGTACATTCCCCACACAAGCTATATGTGAGTCAGCTTCCCCCAGCCCCCTGTCTTCTTAGCCCTTGGTTATGACTGCTACTTATGCATGACCCAAAAGAGGAAATGCTTCTCCAAATAAATAAGGCAAAATGGGGCAAATATTTGCATAAAATGCACACACAAATTATTACTACACCTTAAATAGAAATATGATGCATCTCACCAAAGAGGGGATGACTGTAGCCAGGAAATCTATGTGCCTGATCAAGTCCGCTTGGCTTTACTGGCTAACAGGTATGGAAATCCAGGCAACATCCAGAGGGCTGTAGGTTCCTCATCCCTGGTGTAAAGATAAGAACCGTAAGAAGTGAGAACAGGGGCTTTGAAGTTGCCCGTATAACAGTTAGCATTTGGACAGAAGGTCTACCGAGATCATGTACATGAAGCATTTTGAACCCTTAGAAATGTGCCATACCTAGTGGTGCTGCTAGATCCTATACAGTGGTACCTCAGGTTACATATGCTTCAGGATACACACGCTTCAAGTTACAGACTCCGCTAACCCTGAAATAGTGCTTCAGGTTAAGAACTTTGCTTCAGGATGAGAACAGAAATTGTGCTCCGGCGGCATGGCGGCAGTGGGAGGCCCCATTAGCTAAAGTGGTGCTTCAGGTTAAGAACAGTTTCAGGTTAAGTACGGACCTCCGGAACGAATTAAGTACTTAACCCGAGGTACCACTGTACTAATAATTGGTGAGTTACACAACACTTTCTGTGAAGAAGGAACCTCTTATGTGTCGTCCTGCCAGTTCATGACAAAGACCAGGTTTCAAATCCCCATCAGCTACAAAGCTCACTGCGTGACCTTGGACCACTCGCTGTCTCTCAGCCTGTCCTAGGGTTGTTGTGAGGGAAAAATGGGGAGAGAGAGAACGGTTTATGCCACTTTTTGAGCTCTTTGGAGAAAAGGGGGTGGCTATAAATGTAAAAATTATGTTCTGTCAAGAGAACTACTACCTCCCACATTCTCAATCTGGGTTTGACTTTTTTTTAGTCGTAATCATTAATGATCCTATAATATTTTTATTTGATAATACATTATTGAAATATGTTGGATAAAAGTGTCAGTGAAACAGTGGTATAATTGTATAAGGTTTGTTCAATGTTTCTCTTCAAGGTTTTTTTTATGATGAATGTTGCCAAAATTAACTTTAAAATAAAAATAAATTTTATCTATCTATCTATGAGATATATATATAGATATATATGTGCCAGATAAATGCTAAATTAT
The DNA here is from genome assembly GCF_965112155.1 of Podarcis liolepis. Taxonomy (NCBI): domain Eukaryota; kingdom Metazoa; phylum Chordata; class Lepidosauria; order Squamata; family Lacertidae; genus Podarcis; species Podarcis liolepis. Next base: position 34,004,015 of record NC_139569.1, read on the forward strand.
CACCACCATATTTCTTTTTCCAGCAGAAGGGTTTCATCCCATTTGAAAGTGTGGCTCCTTCATAAATATATTCAGATTGGCCTTTCTGGTTGAGTTGCCTCCCAAAGTCAAAAGATTCTGCTTCAGATCTAAGAGTCATTGAGATCACAGTGCTGATCCAATGTAGCTGGTGTATCTATAATTAGGTATGGAAAGAGGGATCTGCTGGACTGAGAATAATGAAATCAGAGTAATGATTTATACATACATATTGGCTTAATCTTGTTTAGCGAGGTTAACCACATTTTATAGTCTCCAGGATTAGCTCCCATAAGCGTAAACACAGATGATGGTTTGAGACAATCTCAGCTATCACAACTGTTTATAGTTTACCTGTTTGTGTTTCCACAGCTTCCTCCGCATGTTTGGAAAGTCTATTTGCAAGTGGGGTGCTGCCCCTCTTCCCCCAGGCAGCCCCCACCTCCCTACCTTCTCACTTACAACCAGTCCACGGGTGTCTCTCACCGATAGATTCATCCTCCTGAATTCTCAGTGTTGCCCCTTATAGAATTCAGCAGCGAGGAGCATGGAGACAATAATAATAATAATATAATAATAATTTATTATTTATACCCCACCCATCTGGCTGGGTTTCCCCAGCCACTCTGGGCGGCTCCCAACAAAATATTAAAAATACAATAAAACATCAGACATTAAAAACTTCCCTAAAGAGGGCTGCCTTCAGATGACTTCTAAAAGTCAAATACAGTTGTACCTCAGGTTACAGACACCTCAGGTTACAGACACCTCAGGTTACAAACACTTCGGGTTAGACTCCACTAACCTGGAAGTAGTACCTCAGGATAAGAACTTTACCTCAGGATGAGAACAGAAATCGTGCACTGGCGGCAGCGGGAGGCTCCATTAGCTAAAGCGGTACCTCAGGTTAAGAACGGTTTCAGGTTAAGAATGGACCTCTGGAACGAATTAAGTTCACAACCAGAAGTACCACTGTAGTTGTTTATTTCCTTGACATCTGACGGAAGGGCGTTCCACAGGGCGGGTGCCGCTACCAAGAAGGCCCTCTGCCTGGTTCCCTGGAACCTTACTTCTTAGAGTGAGGGAACCGCCAGAAGGCCCTTGGCGTTGGACCTCAGTGTCCGGGCTGAATGATGGGGGTGGAGACGCTCCTTCAGGAATACTGGGCCGAGGCCATTTAGGGCTTCAAAGGTCAGCACCAACACTTTGAATTGTGCTCGGAAACGTACTGGGAGCCAACGTAAGTGTTATGTGGTCTCGGCAGCTGTTCCCAGTCACCACTAGACTTAGTTGACTGTGCCTGTCTTTGACTCTGGATCCACCTACTTTTGGGCTCCACTACCAGTCCCAAGGGCCACAGCCCCCATTGGTTAGGGTCCAGTAACATCTGGAGTCTCCCCATTCCTACCTTACCCACTTTCTTCACATCATCCATAATTTTATATGCACCTCTATCATGCCTAAGGGATGCGGGTGGCGCTGTGGATTGAACCACAGAGCCTAGGACTTGCCGATCAGAAGGTCGGCGGTTCGAATCCCCACGATTTTGGTGAGCTCCCGTTGCTCGGTCCCTGCTCCTGCCAACTTAGCAGTTCAAAGTGCAAGTAGATAAATAGGTACCGCTCCAGCGGGAAGGTAAATAGCATTTCCGTGTGCTGCTCTGGTACTCCAGAAGTGGCTTAGTCATTCTGGCCACATGATCCAGAAGCTGTACGCCGGCTCCCTTGGCCAATAAAGCGAGTTGAGCGCCACAACCCCAGAGTCGGCCACGACTGGACCTAATGGTCAGGGTCCCTTTACCTTTACCTATCATGCCAACCCTGTCCTGAAGTCTGAAAACTGGAGATCTAGAGCGATCGGTCCCAAAAGCGGGAGTTTCATTTAACATTAAAAGCTTCCCCCATACTTGCTGACATATGGCTCTTCGGGGCAGGGGTGTTATTATATTTCACTGGGAGCGTGACTTTTCTGTTTCCCATTCTCATTTCTATATTGGATACAGGGCTGTCCTTTTCTCAGTGAGAAATGTTACATCTCCTGTCCTCCTTCAGCGTCCCTTTGGCCAGCCACAGACTTGTTCATTCAAGGGCAAAATTGGTTCTCTCCGTTACACTTGCACAACTCCATGGAGTTCTGAGGTTGGCTTTACATCAACGCCCTTGGCATTTCCTCTCAGCTTTTCAGTATTTTATTTACGTCTCGAATTTATATCCCGCCCTTCCTCCCCAAGGAGCGCAGGGTGGCAAACAGATCACCATTTAAAAGAAAAAGCAAATGATACAAACATTCTAAAAAACAATTAAAAATTTCTAAAATCAGTTGCAGTTTAAAAACATCCTGAAGGCTGTCACAAACATCTATCCATCCAAAGATCTGAGGGTTGCCTGGAATACCTTCAGCCACCAAATGCCTGGGTAAACCCTGATGGAGGAATTTGATAATGATGGAGACAGGCTCACCTCATTGGAAGGGCATTCCACAACCAAGGAGCCACCACTGAAAAGGCCCTGTCACCACCAACAAGGCCTCACTTGCCAATCACAGGGTTCAATATGGTGAGTATTAGGGAAGGCACTCTTTTAAGTACTACTTGGATCCCAAGCTGTTTAGGGCTGTATATGATAGTACTACGAACATTTTGAATTTGGCTGGTAGCTCACTGGCAGCCAGTGTGGCACTTTCAGGACCAGTGTCACATGGACCTGGTAGCTAGAAACCAAATATACTTCTTTGATGGGTATGGCTCGTGCTTGAATGAACATCAATAGATTTTGACGGCTCGTAACTGTTATCTACCCCACACATCCCTCATGCATAGCTCACAGCCAAGAGAAATAGTTTCACCATTTTAGTAGTTTGAAGTTTTACAGTGGGCTAAGGAGGCTCAGAGGGGGCAGCCTTGGAGCGATGCTATGCCAGGGGCATTGTGGGAGATTAAAAATGGCCACTCATAGTATTCTACAGTCCAGTTGCACCTGTGTTTAGCCAATGAATCCCACTGGGGAACTGGATTCCAAGCAGCTGTCCGGGTGCTAGTTGCTGATGTGAGGATTTATTTTATTTATTATTACACTTTCATGTAGGCACTTCTTCATTTTCCATTTGTGGTTCTAAATGCTGCCGCCCTCACCTCCACCCCCTTGGAAACCTCATCCAAATCAGTTTACATTTGGGGGAAGTGCTCTTATGCTCATCTTCACATGACTTCCTCTATCTGTCCGGTGTGTCGAAATCGCAATGACGTTGCTACTCAGCTGTGATATTTAAGGCCTTGGGGGTGATGCCAGAGGAGTCCCAAAGTGCAGACCGTGCACAGGGAAACAAAGGTATTTAAAAATCTATTTTTGTTCAGAAAGCTATGACCCTTGTCTCGTGGGCTGGACACAGAAGCAGCCTTCCTTTGGTCCACTTCTGCAATCACTTCTTTCTCATGATCACCAGGGTAAGTCTGCTCATAATTAACTGTTCCAACTTTATCCCTATTTTTACCATGTCGGGATACCTATTAAATCTTTGGGTACAGTGAGGTTACGCTTACATTATCTGCTTAAACCCCAAGGTCATTCTTGCTATGTTTCAAGCCACATTTGCATACCCACCTCCAACATTTCTCTGACGAAGATAGGGATGTCCCATTCCATAATGATAATTTTACTATTTATACCCCCACACATCTTATTGGGTTGCCCCAACACACTGGGCAGCTTCCAACATATATAAAAACATAATACAACATTTGAAAAAACTGCCCTATACAGGATTGTCTTCAGACGCCTTGGGGGTCAGATAACGCCATACTTCATACCCTCCAATATTTCTCCAATGAAAATAGGGACATCCTAAGGAAAAGGGGGACATTCCGGGATCAAATCAGAAACCAGGACGGCTTCTCTAAATCAGGGACGTCCTTGAAAAATAGGGACAATTGAAGGGTCTGCATTTGCACAGTGTTGTTCACATCAGAGAGGGGGACAGGGTTGTTTTCACCTGACAGGCATGACCTTTTAGTTTTTTTCTGTCTTTGGGTTGGATTTGAACCGCCGACCTTCTGATCTGCAAGTCCTAGGCTCTGTGGTTTAACCCACAGCGCCACCCCTATTCATGAAGCTGTCCTCTGCGTGCTCATCCGAGCATCCTCTATAGCTGTCTCAAATGTAGTATGAAGTGAATGTGGCTTAAGTTTTCTTGTTGGATTGAAGCTGGTTGGAGGGGAAAACACACCAAACATTTCATGTGCACAAGCCGCTTGGGTTAGCAGTTGTATTTTACTCCCTGCAATGGGACCACATCCCTCCATTGCACCTGAGGGCAGCCAGGTAGCGTAAGGGAGTGTAGGCCAAAGTACATGGAACACACAGCCTTGTCCAGCAACCCCTCAGCTGCCTCACTCTGCCCAATGGTAGGGCTGGTCCATTGGAAGGAGGATGCAGGACCAGGTGTGTACATGGTAAATGGCTATTAGCCCAAATGGCTATGTTCTACCTCCACTGTCAGTGGCAGTGAATACCAGCTGCTGTAAATCACAAATAGGCGGAGTATGCTCATGTGCTCGGGTCCTGGTTCCGGGTTTCCCACAGACACCTGTCTGGCCACTATGAGAGCATAGCTGTCAACCGTCCCTTATTTGGCAGGAAAGTCCCTTATCCCAGTGCTGTGTCCCGCTGCTGTCCCTTATTGATGATGTTCCTTAAATTTCCTGGGTTTCAAAGGAAGCAGCTCCTCTCCCTCCCTCCCTGCCGGCCAGGGAGGAGGGAGGCTCCAACTGTGTTGCTTGGCTGCATTGCTCGCCCAGTAAGGAGTCTAAGAACGACTGGGGGGTGGAGCTTCCATGCCTTGTGCCAATCAAATCGGCCGCGTTGCCTGGGGACTCGCCTTTGCTCAGCGCTTCCCGGCGGAGAGGTGACGGTGGTTTTCCTTGCTGCATCCCCTTTGCCGGGTTGCTGTGCTATGGGAACCACCACTTGAGGCTTCGTTTGGCTGCTGGCTGGGCTCGGAGGGGCTCATAAGCTGAACATACCTGTGCTTGGAAAATCCCTTATTTTGCTGCTGATCCCTTATTTTCGAGGCTGCTGGTCCCTTATTTTCAAATCTGTAAGTTGACAGCTATGTATGAGAGCAGGATGCTGGACTAGATGGGCCACTGGCCTGATTCAGTAGGCTCTCTTCTTGCTCATGGTCTGATCCAGTAGGAGTCTTCTTACATTGTTCTCTTGAGCTTCCTGCCCTTGATGGGATAAATTGCTTGGTGCATGGCACAGGCTCTGATCTTTGGTACAGTTTTGTCAGCTTCACCCCCCCCCCCAAATAGAGGAAAGTTCTAAACTAACATCGCTTATGTATGTGTTAAATCTCTATTGTCACACATACACATGTGCTGTCTAAAAATATTTTTAAAAAAACTGATTAATATTTTCCAGGAAATGCAATTTTATTGGCCAACACCCAGTCATTATAGTTACTCACCCATTATTTCCTCCAGCTGTGCTGTTTTAAAGCTAGGGTGTTACATTTTGAAAGATAGCCGAGTGTGGGTTGTTGTCCAATTATGGCCAGATAGAAACAATATTATTTTTTCCTTCGAAATCTGAAACTGGTACGAGAGAGACAATGTTGCTTGCAATGCAAATACACTAATCCCCACCCAATATTGCACTACTATTGTGTATGCTCCAACAAGCTTTGTAGATTTTTTTCGTAGCAGGACACAAAAATCAAGGAGAAGCCTGTGGATGACAATGGCCTTATCCCTGCATTCCACAATCTTGTTCCTCTCCAGATGTTTTGGAGCACAAATCCCATCAGCCCCAGGGGTTACAGCTTCCTTACCCTATCAAGGTAAGAGGCTCAAGTGTGCAGGTGATCACCTTGACCTATCCAAGCACCCTGCCCACATCCTTGAGTCTTACTAACTGAAAATCATCCAACACAATAGCACTAGACAGTACTCTGAATACTTCTTGAGATTCATCTGCTATAACAGCGGAGTCAAGGTCCCAGTGAATGAAAAGGATTTTATCCTCAAAATGCTTTGCAAACATGTCGCAGCAGGTTACTGTTGGTTCTACCACCTTGTTTGGGCCAGACTGTAAAAGGCCCAAAAGGAAAACTCTGTATTGCAGAGTGAGGATGCCACTGAGTAGGCTTAATGATGAGCCCCCACCAGTGTTTGAATGCTTTTATTGGGTGTTTTCCTCTACTTGCATTCCAGCTTGTCTCATTGCCCTAAACCACAGAACCAAATAGGCTCTACGAAGTGGGAGACGACTCTCGGGGCGGATCGTGTCAACGGGCCTGAGCCATTTAAATGTTCCATAAGTTGGCCAGGGCTTTGACAGGAGTGCCAGTCATATCAACTCATCCATCACAACAGCACTAGACAGGGCCATCTGGAAGCCAGTTGGATCCATCAGCCTTTGAGGGCAGACCCTCCTTGTAGGTCCCTACCTCTGCAGAGCAGAAGAGGTGCTGAAAGCCTAAATCTGAACAGGAAGTGATCTCAACAGGAAGTGATCAGACAAAAGACTGATGCCAATACACCCCTACACTTTCAGGTCACCCTCTTTCTTCCCAGTTATGAAAACGAGGTCCATACTGTGGCCTGCCACGTCTTGGACTGATGACATGTCCCATGGTCATCATGGCAGCCATGAAGTCCTGAGCCACTCCAGAGCCATTCACCTTGGCATGGATGTTGAAGTCCCTCAAAAACAGGAGTCTGGGAGTCCTCAACACTGCAGGAAGACTACTAGGCAGCAACTGGAGAGAGAGAGATGGAATCCCTATGGACTATATCAATTTCCCCTTCCCATACTTAAGTCTGCCCTGATACTGCATTATGCACCCAGGTAAGCACAGCTAGATGAGACCAACTCCACCCTGCTCACCCACCCAGGTCTCTGTGATACAGTCCAGATCAGCCTCCACATCTGTAATCAGATCATGGGTGAGGGAGGTCTTACTCAGAGTCGGCCTAGTATTCAGCAACAGCAGCCGTAGTAGACCTGAGGGCTGGCTGATAGGACAACCACAATTCCCCAGGTAGGAGAGGGGCTACTAACTGTGACTGTGCTAAGTGCCCCTCCCTGGGGGTCTTGGGTCCCCATCACTTTCTCTTCTTATAGCCCAATACATCCCTGCCTGTTTCCTTCATTCCTCCAGCCCAGAACCCACCCACCTGTCTGAAGGTCTTCTGCTGTCTTAAATCAGAGGTGTAGAATCTGGGGAGCCTAAAGGGGGCAGGATCTAGTATTGCCTAACAGTGGATTTGATATATTTTAATTTGTTTACGGCAATTGTTTCATGGATTAGGAGTAGATAATGCAGGTGAAGCTCTTTGCACTTTTAGACAAATGTACAAGATTATTATGCAGTAAGGTGGTCCCCTTATATACACCCCAAGTTTTGAATTTGTGGGTTTGTTTGTCTTTATGTGTTGCAGTTTAAACCTCCATTCTATGCCTCTCTGAGACTTTTTGCTGTTAAAAAAGTGACAAATGAATAAAATGATTGCGTGTAGGGCTGTTCAGAATGCACACCAGCTGGTCCTCAAGATGACACCCTCCAGAGGTCGTTGGCCTACAACTCCCAGCACCCAAAAAGGGGAATTGTAGTTCAGCAACACCTGGGAGTCACTAGCTCGGGCAAGTCCGGTGTCCCCAGAGCCTCTCGCTTTGGAGTCGAGGCGCTCATGCGGGACTTACTCCCGAGTAGACGCTGGCGACAGCCCTGCAAGGATCTCACCCAGTGTGGCTGTGTAGGTGGGGAGAGGGGGGGAACAGCTTCCCCTTCTCAGCTGCTGCTGGTTCCTCCTCCTCCTCTCCTTCCCTAAGAGCTCAAGCTACTACCGGAAACCAATATTTTTTTGCTGCTGCCGCCGCTGTGTCTTCTTTTTGCAAAGTTGTTTCGAAGCAAACAGAGGCGCAGTCAGAGGCGCTGCAAAGCAGCATCGGCGGCGGAGCTGGTTTCTTTGCAACTTCCGAACGAACCCTGGACTTTTCTTTTTCTCTTCGCCAGCCTGGAAAGTTGTTGAACCTCCATCTCCCCGTTCCCTCCCCAGCGCCCGAACCCGGCATGTTTGATCCGCCGGCTGCTGCTGCTTGCAAGCTCCGGGACTCCGGCAGAGCCCGGGCGAAGGATGGAAGAACAGCCCCGAGGCTCCTGAGAAGGCATTAAAAAGCGATCTCCGAGCGAAGAAGCGCGCCCGGCGTGTTTGGAGAGGAATCCAGATAATAATAAGAATTATTATTATTATTTTTGCAAGGGGTGGGAGACGCATCGCCCTCCTCTTTCCTCTCTCCCTCCACCCCCCCATCTCCACCATGGAAGATGTGAGTAATGTTTCAAGTGCAATGGGTTGGCAAAGGAAGGCAGCTTAAAAAGGCTTTGCATACTTGGGAGGGAGAAGGAATGGGCGAGATGTGGCGAGTTGCAAGATAGAGGAGGGAGGAATGCGCCCCTTTTCTGTTCGTTCAAGAAGTTAAGTTTCTAGTCCGCTGGGTCCAACTGCTTGCTTTCCTCTTGACTGGGCGTGTATTTGATCCTGTGATTATTTAGATTTCATATCAGCCCTTCGCTGTGGGTTCCCGGGCGGGTTACAGCCGTGTGAAAACACAATATTAAAATCAGTTTAAACAAATTGCGGTCAAGAGAATACGATGGATCCTAGATCGATAGATTGTCAGAAACTAGGGTACAGAGCATGCAACAGAAACTACCTTCTTAAACATTCTTACCCAGATCTTGTTTTTGAAAGTTGTCTGAACTTGTTAAGTTTAACATCCGAAGAGGAGTAAGTCAGTTTCAAAAGCCTTTTTTTTGGGGGGGGGGAGGAAAAGCTGGTGGAGGGCAAATATACTGTAGTAGAGGATAGAAGTAATTGGGGACGACGACTGGACGCTTCCCCCTTCCCCCTGCTTCCTGCTGAAATTAAACAGAGGGAGCTCTCAAAAGGGCCTGGATGAAAGTCTTTTTAAAAGTTTGTTTTCCTATTGGCATGGAATGGTCTTTGGCCTGGGAAAAGGAGAGGGAGGAGAACATAGCTTGTTTTGTTGATGGATGTCCGAGGCTGCTGGAAAAGGAGCACGTGCTTCAGAGGTCTCTCTGGAGTTGCTTTGCCCTGCTATGAGAAAACTCAGGCGGTGGACGAAAGTTGCCAAGCTTCCTGCTCTAGTCTAACCTTGCTCCTGTGCCTTTTGTAGCCGCTTAGCACACTCCAGTCTTAGGCATCAAGTGTTGGTGGGACAGCTTTGCTGGCTTAATTCCTGGGCACCAAGTTGCTGTTGAAAACTTTGGAGCAGGGCCAATTTAAAAAATAAAACAAAAGCTGGCAATGCTTAGGTAGCAGTTGCTGATAAATTGAACTGCTTGGAGTGTGCTTTTGGCTCAAGACAGCTGGGTGTGTGTGGGTGTTTCTTGGTTGCCATGGCTCACAAGAAGCAGGGAATTGTCATAGTCCAGGGTAGAAGGGGCCAGACTCAGGCATCCTCAATCTCTCCAGATCGTAGTGACCCATTGTGCAACTCTGACATGCAGTCTGATGAAGCAACCTGAGAGAAAGGCCTTTAAGGACTGTTGCTCCGTGGTAGAATGTCTGCTTTGCATGTTGAAGTTCCAAGGTTTGATCCTAGTAGGATTAGGAATGCCCCTGAACTGAAACCCTGGAGAGCTGCTGCCAGTCAGTGTGGACAGTACTGAGCTAGATGGACCAGTGGTCTGATTCAGTATAAGGGAGCTTCCTATTTTCCAGTTGGTTGGGATGGAGAGACCTGTATCTCATCTGTTTTGCATGCAATAGGTCCCAATTTCAATCCCCAGTGTCTCTAGGTAGGGCCGGGAAAGTCCAGAGAGCTGCTGCCAGTTAGTGCAAACAGTATGCAGCTAGGTGGGTCAGTGGTCTGACTCAGCATGAGGCAGCTTCCTATGTCTCATGGACACATCTTAGCAATCCCTCCCTGGACCCAGCAGCATCCTTGACAATGACCCACACCCATAGCTATTGTTAGTTGGTGGGCAGATAACTCGATAAATTAATACTCAGACTCATAGGAACATAGGAAGCTGTCAAGTCTCATAATTAGTTTACCTGGCTCAATATTGTCTACAATTGGGAAAGCCAACATTGTGTCTTCCAGATGTTATGGGACTACAACTCCCATCAGCCCCAGCTAGCAAGACCTGTAGTCAGGGATAATGGGAGTTGCAGTGTAGCAGCACATTAGTGGGTACCTCTGGTTTACATTGACTGGCAGTAGCTCTCCAGGGTTTCAGACAGTAAATCTTTTCCAGACCTTCTTGGAGATGCCTGGGATTAAACCTGGGACCTTCTGCATGCAAAGCATGCGCACTGCCAGTGAACTATTGCCCTTCCTACATTTTGTGCTTGGAAGCAATTCAGTACAGACCACCGGGCTATTTAAACTCTTGACATAATTAATTCAAAGGGTCACAAGAAGGCAACTGAACCCATTATATTTACTACATTCTGCTTCTCCTGTGCTGATGTTGCTGCAATAGGATATAGGTGGTAACCCAAGATAGAGACCTGCTTTGCTAAGAGCACTTAGCATGCTTTCAGTGTGTGCTTATTTGCAGCTAAAAACTACTTTCCTATATAGGTTAGCATGCTTCTCCTTTAAAATGTTGTTTATTCTTTTGGGCATCTCTACCCAAATCGCCTCTGGCCTGGGGTGTGCCGTTTTCCCTCATCCTAGAGTTTAAATGGGTCTGTCCAGAAGATCAGGCTGCTGCTTCTTTCTTTCCCTGGTTTCCCCCTTGTTTTGCATTTTGAAACTCTTGCCTTTTCAAATGGGGCTGCTGCTTCCTTCTGCCAACAAACTAGTGCTTGCACCAATTCTGTCAGGGCACTTTTGTACTGGCAACCCATAAGCTGCTTTCTCTCTGCTAATGGGCTGTTGCACTATCAAGTGGGTTTTGTTTTGTTTTTAAAAGAGATTTCATGGAGCCTTCAGCTGTTCTGTCCTCTTGGAGAAATGGGAAGTAGGGAAAGGAAAGGAAATGGCTTGCAAGACTTTATAAGGGCATGGCGATGCTACAGATGTAAACCAGTTTCAATCCTGTTGGGCAGTGAAGAATAAGAGCATATATTTACTCATCAGACTTTTTAAAAAGGTTCAGTACTGCTACCATCTCCGCAGTGCTTCTTGGGAACTGTAGTTCTGTGAGGCATTCTGTGATTCCCAGAAAAGTGTGGGTGAAGCCGCAACAATTATATTGTTAAAATCTATATAAGTTTGCCATGGAGACATAGCATGTTGCTTTATACTGAGTCAGATCATTGTCCATCAAGCTTGGTTTAGTCCACAGTTTCCAAAACGAATCTTCAGTTGTTGTTTTTGGACTACAACTCCCATCATCCCTAGCTACTAGGACCAGTGGCCAGGGACGATGGGAGTTGTAGTTCAAAAGGAGCTGAAGACTCAATTTCGGGAAACCCTGGTTTAGTCTACATTGTGGCCTTCTAGATGTTGCTGGACTCCAGCTTTCATCATCCCTGTCCATTGGCCCATGCTTGCTGGTGCGATGGAAGGTACAGTCCGACAACATCTGGAGGGCCACAGGTTCCCCATTCCTGGTCTGCACTGATTGACAGTGTCTCTCCGGGTTTTCAGAAAGGAGAGTTCCCCAGAATTACCTGGAGAGGCTGGGGCTTGAACCTAGAATCATTTGCATTCAAAACCTCAAGACTGACCCTACCATTAGGCAGAGTGAGGAAGCTGCCTCAGGTGGTAGATGCTGAGGGTTGGGGAATGGACAAAGCTGTGTGTGCCATATTGTGAACACTAGGTGAGCCTATTGACCTCAGGTGCAGCGGAAGGCACTGTCCCATTACCGGAGCTGAAGTAAGATTCAGCTGTCAGTCTGGTTAGATTTTTTACCCGGAATGTAGCAGAAGGGAAGGCATCATTTTATTCTTTGCCTCAGGTAGCAAAAAGCCTTGGACTGGCTCTGCAAAGTATGGGCTAGGCTACAGTGTCCTTCAGCCTTGGGTCCCCAGACACTGTTGGACTACAGTTCTCATTAGCTGGGAGTTGTAGTCAAACCATTTCAGCCCCAAGGTGCTGCAGCTTACGGTAATTAGTTGTCCTTTGTCATCACTGTGCTGTACTCAGGTGGTTGAGGGAATGGTGACATATCTTGCAAGTATGGCATTGAGCAGTGGGTTTGTTTCAGGATTAGTTAACACACAGGATAGGTCAACCACAGGTGTCATCTCTAGGCTGAGCCTGCCATGTTCATGACCATTTAAGGAATTATAACAAGGATAGGGAACTTGTGGCCTCTATATATTGTTGGACTCCACTTCGCATCAGTCCCAGCCAGCACAGACAATGGCCAGGGATGATGAGAATTGTGGTCCAGCAGTTACGAAAGGACTGCAAGTTCCCCATCCCTGGAAAATAAACTTTGCCTTTGACTAGCATCTGGTATTCTCAGCTAAACCGTTACTGAACAGGGAGGTTACATTGACCTATTTTGGCTAGTATCCACTGATCATGCTAATTAAGAGATGATAGATTTGATTCATTTTTAAAGCTGGCTCCCATCATTATATCTTCTTATTTCCTTTTTCACATTCACACTGTTACCTTCCTTAATTGTTTCCAGGATTTTAGGCAACAGAAAATTGCAAAGGTGCTTTTTTACAATCTTGTGCCATTTTTATTTGCAAGAAAAGAAATCTTTTTTTCTGTCTTTATGGACTGCGCTTTCATTAAAAAACAAAAAACAAATACAGTATACCAATTTGTAAAAAGGTTAATTAAAACATCAGTAAATACTGGTTACTAAAAAAGAAATTCACATTGCAAAGGCCTGTCTGAAACACATTTTTTTAAGATTCCTGCTGAAACTCTAGTGGTATGGAGTTCCACAGGACTGGGTCTGTCACACTAAAGGCTTGGTCCCTTGTAAAGCCCAGCAGAACCTCCATAGACAACTTAACTGCAAAAAAATAATAATCATTTTTGAAAGTGTTTGAGGGCAACTGCTTTGAAAGGATTGCAAAAGGAAATTGTGGCCTCAGATCTTCAGGAAGCAACTGTCCACAAGTTTGCTCACCACATTGAGTGTCCACCAACCCAACAGGCATGCTTGTTGGAACTTAAGTCTGTGTTGCAGAGTCCTCTGAGTGTCTTGAAGACAACAGAAGACATGTCTAAGCCCTCTTCCTGACTGCCTCTGAGTTTATGCTGCACCTTGTAGATTCTCCAAGTGCCTCTGAATGAAGCTGAATGGGAAATAGGATTCACACACCCCACCGTTCCCTATTGGGAAAGGGACAGGGGTCCTGGCAAGCCTATATAATAATAATAATAATAATAATAATAATAATAATAATAATAATAATTTATTATTTATACCCCGCCCATCTGGCTGGGCTTCCCCAGCCACTCTGGGCGTCTTCCAAAAAAATATTAAAATACTGTCATACATCAAACATTAAAAGCTTCCCTAAACAGGGCTGCCTTCAGATGTCTTCTAGAAGTCTGGTAGTTGTTGTTCTCTTTGACATCTGGTGGGAGGGCGTTCCACAGGGTGGGTGCCACTATCGAGAAGGCCCTCTGCCTGGTTCCCTGTAACTTGGCTTCTTGCAGTGAGGGAACTGCCAGAAGGCCCTCGGTGCTGGACCTCAATGTCCGGGTAGAACGATGGGGGTGGAGACGCTCCTTCAGATATACAGCCTAAACATTAGATTACTATTAAAGCCATCCAACATTTGTCAACTTCTCCCTCAAATTGGAATTTCTGTTTGTCCCATAATAAATGTTCAGCGTACAATGGAAGCCAAAAGATTAAATTTTGGACAGGACCTTTTTTAGACTGTATGTGTAAAGTCATATGTCTGAATTTTCCACACATACAAATGCAAAGCTCCCTTCAGGTAATATTTGAGTATACTTGGAAGCAAGGCTTAAAGTATTCTTCTCCAGGAGAGAGAGGGAGAGAGATTGGTACAGTCGTAACTCGGAAGTCGAAAGTAATCTGTTCCGGAAGTGCGTTCAGCTTCCAAAATGTTCGGAAAGCAAAGCGCAACTTCTGATTGGCTGCAGGAAGCTCCTTGAGCCAATCGGAAACCATGATGGACGTTCGGGTTCCAAAAGAACATTCAGAAACCAGAACATTCACTTCCGGGTTTCAATTGTTTGGGAGCCAAGGCATTTGAGATCCAAGGTACGACTGTATATCAAGATTTTCACTAATGTGGGGGAAGAGAGCTTTGTACATCATAATTTGACGCAAAAGAAATGAAATCCCACCAACAGCTTTGAAATGATCCAGGTCTTCCTTACCCTTAGAAACATGTAATTTGTGGGTTATTTTCTCTGCAATAGCCAGAGCTCACATACCCTTCTACCGCAACAAGTGGTTTAAGTCATGTTGTGTCTTCCATTTCTGGGCCAAAGAAGTTCTAGATAGGCTAGTTTGAAAATTTTTGTGTGAGTATCCAAAAATGTAATCGTCCCCTGCAGAAGTTGAAATGGTGCAGTCCAGAATTTCATCACTAATGTTCAAATCCACTGTGCACATTTTGGTTACAGTGTGGGAGGAGACTAGGAGGGAGGGTACCACTAGTTATACATCTGCTGTAGCCAATGTTACACTGGAAACAGCTGAGCTAACCTCTGTTGGCCATATACCTGGTGACTTGCCAATGGGCATCCTTTGGGTCCATGTCAGAGCACTGATTTCAAAGCAGTAGTGCGGCTTCCAAGTCCACCGCGTTTATTGCTGGACCACACTAACTGCAGACCACTACAAAGAAGTGAACTGGTATGCTCGTTCCAGCAACTGGAGTAACTTTATTTTTGATGCACTGGCTGCCCCCCCCAAACCCTAAAAAACAAACCACCACTTTCCTGCTTGGCAGGGGGTTGGACTCGATGGCCCTTGTGGTCTCTTCCAACTCTATGATTCTATGATTCTATGAAATACATGACAGTGGTGTGATCATTGGGGTCAAACATGCAGAGAAACCCAGGACTGCTATTTGCAGAATTTGTATTTGTTGCACTGCAATTTTGCATATGTCTCAGAAGTAAGCCTCATACACATTCAGTGGGGACTTACTCCATAAGATTTCTGCCTGAATTTCAATGATCTGGTTCATAGTTTTTCTTTTTTTAGCCCTGTGCAAAGGAGGTTCGAGTTATAGACTCTTGATATGCTTTTAAGAGTTGCACCAAAAGGAGCTTAATCAGAAATCCTGACATGTCTATATTTGTACAAGAACGGAAAGTTGCAGGAAGTGGTAATACGTAGTAAGACATAAGTTCCTGGTATATTAGAAAGATGAGTTCTTGTTTTTTAAAAATAGTACATTTAATCTGATTTAAGCACTCCTCATATCCTTGCCCTCAAAGAATGAATGAATGAATCTTTATTTGCATCAGCCATCGGCCACAGCAATAAAACAACAATACAATATACAAAGAATAGAAATAAAAAGTCAATTATATAAAATACAGTCCCTCAAAGAGATTTGAATAAGAAATCTAAATTGCAAACCTTTTCAGCATCAGTCTAATTAAAATTAGGAATAGTCAGGTTCCCATAAGGAATATATTTGGGGTACTTGTTTGTTTGTTTGTTTGTTTGTATTGCACATTTATAGCCAGATTTAATTATTTTTTATTCAAAACAATTTTATGCCCTGCTTTCCCTCTTCACAAAGCAGTTGCTCAGAGCAACTTACAAATAAAGAGCAAACATCAGTGCAACAGTGATCCAAGCACAAAAATAATAATGTTCAAACAAATTTTTTTTACAAAGAGCAGTACTTACAGTGAATATGTTGAGCAGCAACAGAAGAGACGTTTTTAATTGGCAGTGGGAGAAAAAAAGAGTAAGATAACCTAACCTTCAGCTGGTGCAAAATGTAATGGCCAGATTGTTCGCCAGAACAAGATGGTTGGAGCATATCCTGACCCATCTGCCCTGGCTGTCAGTTAGTTTCCAGGCCAAATTCAAAGTGATGGGGTTGACCTATTAAGCCTCAGGACCTCAATACTTTAAGGACCGCCTCTCCCCATACAAACCGATCCAGACCCTGCACTTATCATCTCAGGCCCTTCTCTATATCCCCCTCCCAGAGAGGTTCAAAGGGTGGCAATAAGAGAACAGGCCGTTTCTGTGGTGGCCCCCCAACTGGAATGCTTTCCCAAGGGAGACTCGCCTGGTGCCATCATTACATGTCTTTAGATGCCAGGCAAAAACATTCCTCTTTACTCGGGCTTTTAACTCATTAAATAACTTACGGTGTGTTAAAGCTGGTGGCATGTACGACTGTTATTATGATTATTTTATTATTATGCTGCCTGTTGCAATGCTTTTTATTATGTTTTTATTATTGATTCTCCATAAAATGTGTTCTTAATGTTGTACACTGCCCCGGGATCTTTTGATAAAGGGTTATTATATTATTAATATAATACTTATATTAGTAATAATAATACTGCCCTGGGATCTTTTGATAAAGGATGGTATGTAAATCAAATAAAAATATAAACAAACAAACAAACAAACAAATCACCGGAATATCCATTTCAGCAATTCTCTGTGTTTGTGCTTTCCCCCATTTTCTTTCTAACATATTTCCCCTTTGCAGTGCTATTTGAAAGTCATGCAAACCAATCTTGAAGATTTTCCAATGTTGGGGGCAGACTCATGAAAGGAAGCTTATATCTGATCTTCTGAGAATGTGTGCTGCAAAGTGTATTTGAACTCATCCTGTCAGCTCTCACAAGATATTATGAGACTTTAATTTAAAGAGAGAGATATATTGGGGGGGAGGTGGCTATTTGGCCTGGAAAATAGAAGCTGTTTGCCCTTAATAGGAAGGTGTGGTGGAATTTAGGATGTTTTTTTCTTAGACTATATTGGTGTGTTTGAGTAGCCGTCCTGGCTATGGGCTTCTATTAGTGCAGCTCTGAGCAAGTGTGCCTGAGGCCAAGGCTTATTTTTTTTAAGGCAAAAAAAAGGGTATGAATGTGACTGAAAAGTGAGAACAGGAAACACCATGTTATATTTATAGTTATATATACATTTAGTTATCTATCTGTCCACAGTTTATATATATCTAATGTGATATATGTATAGTCTTGTCAGAGAGAACCCTGAATTACTGAGGGATCTTAAACCATTTCTTTCAACGAATTTAAAAAATACGTTTTCAGTCAGTTGGATGGTTTCCAGAGGTAGCGTTGACAAAGCACCCGTCCCCCCACCTAACACACATGTTCAGGGTGCGAGTCTCCCTGCTGATTTTCTGCTAGTCCCCATGGGTGAGCAATGTGGCTGGAAGTGGTAGGAGTAGATTAGAGAGAGGCCAGGCTCCTGCTATATATCCCAGGCCTGGCCAAGCAAGCAACCGCCTGCTGTCTACCATTGTTGCTTATAACATTACTGCTTCTGTGTAGAAGTCGTGGAATCCGGAGCTCCAGATCCTTGCCTCTCTCCTGGTTCATATCTCAGTTTCTGTGATGTTATTATCCTTTTCTCTTTTTTTACTTTTTACTTTAGATTTCTCACTTCTCCTTTACCATACCTTTCTCTTCAACGCATTTATTCTACGTTATACTGTAGGGGTGCTCAGGTGAACCCCCACATGCCAGTCCTCAAAGGTTGGAGGGAGGAGGAAGTGGGAATGTTAGGCAAGACTCAGTTAAGCCTGTCTGAAAAGTGGGGTGCCCATCTTGCCCCAGTTTGAGTGCATTGCCTCATGTCCTCGATGAATATGTGAGGGAGGGTTAGTATCCTGACGGAAGGACTACATGGCAGGAGCTGCCTTGACCTCTTGGATTGGATCTGATCTGTGGGCAATTGCCAATTATAAGAACTGTAACTTGGAGGAACTTGTTTTCCTCTTCCCTCCAATTCCTTTTTCCTTGTGTGCTGTGTCTTTTTTATTGAGAGCCTGAGGGCGGCGACTGTCTCGTTTGCAGTGCAATAAAAACACACACACATGCAAACAAACAAACAAACAAACATTTCACAAAAGGTTGCTCTCGCCTTGATTGCAATTTCTTTTCTCCTTAAATAACGGAGAATTGTGGTGTGGGAGAGACACAGGAGAAAAACTGAGCACCTCTTATGCTGTGCACATAAATTAAAGTTGCTTGTATAGCTGCATAATGTGCTGGGGTGTGTGTGTAAAGGTTTGAGTTTCTAATGACAACATTTATTTTTTCCTGGTGTGGCTCTAGGGTGTGAAGGAGGAGACCCCAGAGAAGCCAAAGTGTCCTACTAAAGCGGAGAAAGCTGGCTGGATCAGGAAGAGCAGTGCAGGCCTCTTTGGTCTCTGGAAGGAGCGTTACATCCAGCTGTGCAAAACCAAACTGTTAGTGTACGAAGATGAGGTAAGAACAGTTGAAGGGAAGCTTCTCTGGAGAGGGCTGTTCTCTTGCTCAGTGCTCGGTGACACTGGGGCCTGCCACAATGCAATGATAGGATCAGCCACTCTTGTCTTGACACGGTGCCTTTCAGTATGTTCGCCTGCTAAATCCTGAAGACCGGTGGCGCTCATAGTTCGCCTGCATTAAGGTTGCACCTGTCAATTCCGTATGAAAATAAGCTCCTGTTTCTCCCCTTGTATGAGACACCACATTCCAGGGAGCTTGCCGTTTTGGTCCATTGCAACAGAAACCAGCAGTCTTGTACCACTTGAAAGGTTCGTGTTGTGGCATGAAGCTTTGGGGATCTCAACCTGCTCAGGCTTTAATACCTGCCTTGGAGGTCCTGCTGTCTGTATCATTGTCCAAGGTGCATAATAATAATAATAATAATAATAATAATAATATAATTATGTGTATGCAACCCACTTGACTGGATTTCCCCAGCCACTCAAGAGATTAGGCCCTTTTGGTAGTGGAAATAGGTTTCCCTGTAGAGCAAGGATGAGGAGCCTTTTTCATCCCGAGGGCCACATTGCATTCTGTTCAACTTTGCAGGGAGCCATGTGCCAGTGGGCAGGCAATAAATGTTCAGTATACTGATTTCTGGGACGCGGGTGGCGCTGTGGGTTAAAGCACAGAGCCTAGGACTTGCCAATCAGAAGGTTGGCGGTTCGAATCCCTGCGACGGGATGAGCTCGTCAAAGTGCAAGTAGATAAATAGGTACCACTCCGGCGGGAAGGTAAAAGGCATTTCTGTGCGCTGCTCTGGTTCGCCAGAAGCGGCTTAGTCATGCTGGCCACATGACCTGGAAGCTGTACGCCGGCTCCCTCGGCCAATAAAGCAAGATGAGCGCCACAACCCCAAAATCAACTGGACCTAATGGTCAGGGGTCCCTTTACCTTTACCTTTATACTGATTTCTACACACGTTCACTCACCTCTCCATCCAGACTAACAAGACACATTGTCTGTGTTCAAGGGTACGTTCCAGCCAGGCAAAAACACTTGGGGTGCAAAGCTGGGGTGTTTCTTGGGGAAAGTCCCAAGGGAGATAAAGAGATTTGGAGGGCTGCATTTGGCCCCAGAGCCTGAGGTTCCCCAGCCCTGCTGCAGAGATTCACCCAGCTTCCTCCCTGTTATTTTTCAGACAAAAATGGAAAACATGTCTATTCATCAAACAGGATTTTAATATCTAACTCTGCTTCTTTCTTTTATTAATTGCTTGGGGGTAAGCAGCTCTAACTCTTAGAAGAAAGACAGATTTAAATGTTGAACTAGTAATAATAGAGCCCATTTTCTTAGAAGCGTTGCTACACATCCCCCCCCCTTCTATACTCGTGTGTGCCAGTGAGAGCTACAGTTATGCCATCTAAGGATCTGATCAAATAGATTCTAAGCCACAAACATTCATGTCACAGTAAAGCTGCAACCCTGTGCAATTTTACATTGCAGTAAGTTCTGTAGAATTCAACAGGACTTAATTCTGAGTAGGCAGAACTTTTTAAAAAGAAAGAAGAAGAAAATGAAATGCAGTCTGAAGCCCAGTGTTGGTGAAGGCCTGTTAGATTAGCAGTAGACATCCTACTGTGCATGCAGAAGGTCTCGGGTTCAACCCTGGAATCTCCAGGAAGATCTGGAAGCGAATCTCTGTCTGAAACCAGAGCTACTGCCAGTCAAAGTCAACAATAGACCAGTGGTCTGACTCATGATAAGGGAGCTCTCTGTGTTGCTCTTTTGTTAAGAGCTGTGTTTGGACTTTGAAGAACTGGGTTTGAATCATAGCTCCGGCATGAATATTCTTTGTCCTTGGGTGAGTCACTATTTTTCTCCTTCAGCCTTATTTTTCCCAGCTGTCTGCAGGAATAACAAGGACTTGCCTCACAGGACTTAGTGAGAATCAACATAATAATATTTATTATTATTTTTACAAATATCAGGACCCTCTTCTTACATTTGCTGAGAATTGGCCAGGATATTATTTGCAAATAATTTGTTTTGATTTGACTGGAAAATAAAACCACATCAAGAGAAGGTGAAATGACTTCATAGGATTTGGGAACAATCAACTGAAGACTAATTCGCAGCTTTTCAGCAATTAAGGGTGCAGTCCTGTGCATGTGAAATTTGGAGGAAGAAAATTTGGAGTTTAGGATTGCAACCTAAGCATCAGGATATAATTCAGACTTGGGGATCGGTGGTTACTTATATAATGAATAAGCCCTCGTAGACAACCGAGCAAAGATTTTATGAATGATGCTCCTTGCTGCCTTTCATTTTTGGATATTTTAAAATATTTTTTTTGGATAATAAGTGCTAATTTAATATACTTTAAGAAATATGAGATATATAGCCCCATCAGTGTCTGCAGCCCTTTATAGTATAGGCAAAAGGGAGTAAGTTCCTGCTCCAAGGATCCTACAGTCTAACGGGAAGAGAGCAAAGGGAGAGCATTTTTCACATTGGAGAGCATTCAGAAACACAGACCTCCTCTTGCAGTTGCACATACAAGACTTGGATTTCCTGGAAGCTGGGAATAAAGACTGGGGTGGAGTGATGGGGTAGTAGTTGTATTAAGCAAGAGCGTCATAGAACATGATCTGGAGTAAGGCCTGTGTTCAAGTCCCCACTCAGTGATGACGTCTGTGAAGGTTGGGCTAGTTACATGCTCTCAGCCTAGCCTATGTTGCAGGGTGATTGTGAGGAGAATATGAGACAGCCCCCCTGCATGTCAACCTCTGGCTCCTTGGGGGAACGGGACAGGATGTGCAAAAGGGTTATTTTAATTGTAAAAGATGCTTGTAAATAACCACTTGCCTGGTCAACTGTGGTATTTCCCCCATTTCCTCCAGGTGACCAGCTATAGACCTGGTCCACACAGGCAACAGAATAAGACTGCAAGAACCCTGAAGTGGTAGAATTGGCTGTACCACTTTTAACTTCAGGTGGGGCAATGCCATCTTTGAATGCTTATCCACTGTAAGAGCTCCCTGCAAATTTAAAAGGAAAAGCAATGCCTCTGTACAGCAGCCTGCTCCGTGTTATGCTTGCTTTTTACTTTCAGAGATCTTCCCCAAGCACACACAGAGGGGAACGATTGAAAATGTGGTGTTTCTCCTGCCGTCACAAGTAGTGTAGTTCATTCTGACACCTGCTAACGCTGCTGCCCTCTTCCCACAGCTTTCTGCTAGCTGTGACTAGTAACTTCACGCGTGAACACCCCGCACTCCACCCTCAGCGGTGAGCTTGCAAGAGCTAACAGAGGCAAGTGTGGGCTCGCAGGCTAATAAAACCAAAATAAAACTGGAGGCTGCAGAGTTTCTCTGCAAGGCTGTTGTAAAAGCACTCTGCAAAATTAAAAATGGTGCAAAGATTGCGATGGTGCTTATTTATTTTTAAAAGTGTGTATCTGGTGCCCTTCCTCTCAGGGCCGTGTTCAGACCATCACTGAGAAAGATGACATCTAATATGTCAAAGGATGGGTTTGTTAGAAATGACAGAGCAATGCAATGTTCAAAAACCGAGGTACCACTGTATTGCAAATTTATTGAAGAAAGGGGAAAAAAAACATATAGAAAGGAGAAGAAGAAAAGGGGGGACAGGAGAGAGAAAGAAACACACAGGAGAGGAAAAACATTTCAGCTCACATTAACAATACAATAACCATCAATACATCCATCTTAGCTTACACAGGTAGCTCTCCACATGCCAACCAAATGTCCAAATATGTATACAAATGAAGCTGATGTTTCTAAAATGTGTGTTCAGATATAGCAAGGATGTTATGGTCTCCAGACCATTGCATGATAGATGGTGAGTATTTATCCTTCTAGTTTTGCAGTGTCTCTTGGCTCGCTATTGTTCTGCAGTTAAAACCCATCCTTCAGGAATGCAGCGTAAAAGTACACAAGCACCCACAAATACCAAGTATGTCACCAGTACAAAATTGATAAAGAGAACAGCTTTGGACCAGAAAGGGTCTTGTCCGAGGAACCTGCAGGACCATGGAGAGTTTCTAGTGGGCAACCTGTTCTACTGGAGACTGGGACTGGATTGAGCCCTTTTCAGCCTCTGACTTCCTTGGACCCAGGAGAGGGTCCCATGAGGGTCCTAGTCCTCGTTCTATAAGCCCTAGTGCTGTGAGATCTGGTCCAGATGGCTCCTGTGTCCCAGCCTTGGGTTTAGCAGCCCACGTGAGGCTCCAGGCCATGAAACCAGACTACTGTGGCTACTCAAGCATAAACCCAGGCCCCATCTGCATGGTTCCCCCCAATGAATCCTGGGAAGTGTAGTTGGTTAAAAGTACTGAGAGGGGTTAGAAAATCCCCACAGCACTCCAATTCCCAGAGGTCCCTGTGAAGAGGGTTTGATTGCTAAACCACTCTGAGAATTGAAGCTCTGTGAGGGGAATGGGGTCTCCTAACTACTCTCGGCTCCCTTAGCAAATGGCATTTCCCAGGATTATTCAAGGGAAGCCACTGGTGTTTAAAGCGGTGTCATGGTGCTTTAAATGTATGGAGTGAATGTTGTTGCCTCAGTAGACTCTAAACTCGGTGTCAGGATCCCTGCTCAATCCCAGCAACATAATGCTACTGTGTTTTTAAGGCAAGCTTCCTGGATTGAGATCGGAAATGGACTGGCAACTGTTGGGAGCGTTGGGCTGGCAAAGTGTGTTTGCTTCCACCAGTCCCGGTTGGTAGCCTAGCAGTCCCCCGTCGCCCCCCCCCCCGCATTGTCTTTTAATGAAAAGCCTTCAAAGGAAGCTCCACGTGCAACACATGCCAGTGGTCCAGATCCCAGATAGCAGCGGCTAGGCTACAATGAGAAATATAGGCGTTCCTAATCAATCGTTAATCCCCTGGGCAGCTGGAAGTCATCAAGTCCTGGGAGAGATAAGAAATTTAAAAGATGCACTCACAACAAACCCCTGATTTAATTGCCATGGCTCATCTTCCTGACTGCTACTGAGCGCCAAGGCAATTGTCCTTCATACCTTCTGGTCTGCCTTTCCCCTTTCTCCTCTTTGCCCATTCATGGGCATGAAGGACACTTGTCTGATTGTGTTTTCTTCTCTGCCTTAGATGGTGACACCTCTGGTGATACCTCTCCAGATGTTGCTGGCTCAATAGCACTTTCTTCTCCAGTTGATTTCCATAGGGTTGGTGTCTTGAAGCAAAGGCAATTTAAGAGCCTTTGGGCCTTAACAAATTTATTATGGCATAAGTTCTTGTGGACTCAGATTTAAGGGAAATGTTAATTGGCAGATATATAAAGGAGAAAACTAGACGGTGGGAGGTAAATGGCAGTGAATTGCAAAAATTACAGTCAGTTTGCATGAGAGCTTAAAATACACAAGCAAGAGGCGAAGGTGGTCCCTCAAGCTTGCAATGAGCAATTGGTGTGATGGTATTTGTACTTGATCTGAAAAAGTAGTTCTGGGTCTAGGACTTAGTCCCCTCCCATAGTATAAGGGTAGATAGAGAGAAATAGGTATTTTTAAATATTCTTTTCTGCGTGGCCAAAATATACAATGAAATACAAACGGAGAAATATAAGACAGTGGTTGTATTGTGGCTGACTGGCAGGTGAAGACTGCTTTATTCCAACAGACTTTTGGGAACAGACTGGTTTTAAGGAAGGGGCCTTTAATAGTGCTGTGCTGTATTTCTATAACTTGTTTAATTCTATTGTAGATAAAATGCCTTTTTAACTATTATCTTTTAGCTATCTGTGCTTTTTTATGTTTGCTTTAATTTTTGTGAGCCACCTTGAATCCCAGTTCTGCAAAAAGGGCAGGATATAAATAAATAAAATGATAACAATAGTGTTAGCCTTGTGCAATGAAAGGTAGCAAAGGGATTCCTTCACACCCACACCCACACACCACACTATTGTATTATCATATAAGGAACAGTCTGAGTGTGTGCCAACTCAACCCTTTTTTAGGTGAAGCTGATCTGGCTACTGTCGCATGTACCTTGGGCACATTTAGCATGGATTACTGCAACATGCTTCACATAGGGCTGCCCTTGAAAAGTTAGGAGGAAATGCTAGCTGGTGCAAATATTATGTATTTTGTGGTTTTATGTCTTGATTTCATTCTGTGAATCACCCTGAGACCCCCAGGTATAGGGTGGTATATAAATTCAATAAATAATAATAATAATACAGCTCCCAGAGTGTTCTCAGGGCTCACTGGTATTTTGAGCAGAATACTATTTTCCCCTTTCAGTCTGAACTGGCTTCCAGCTCGTTGGTGGTGCTGATCATGTCAACTTTGCAGGTTCGATCCCTTCATGGGACAGTTGCATATTCCTGCATATTGAGGGGATTTGCCTAGATTATCCTCAGGGTAACTTCCAAGTCTTGGGACGCGGGTGGCACTGTGGGTTAAACCACAGAGCCTAGGACTTGCCGATCAGAAGGTCGGCGGTTCGAATCCTGCGACGGGGTGAGCTCCCATTGCTCTGTCCCTGCTCCTGCCAACCTAGCACTTCGAAAGCACCTCAAAGTGCAAGTAGATAAATAGGTACCGCTCCGGCGGGAAGGTAAACGGCGTTTCAGTGCGCTGCTCTGGTTCGCCAGAAGCGGCTTAGTCATGTTGGCCACATGACCCGGAAGCTGTACGCCGGCTCCCTCAGCCAATAAAGCGAGATGAGCGCCGCAACCCCAGAGTCGGTCACGACTGGACCTAATGGTCAGGGGTCCCTTTACCTTACTAACTTCCAAGTCTACAATTCTATGATTCATTCCTGGGCACAATTCAAAGTGCTGGTTATTACCTATAAAGCCCTAAGTGGTTTGGGTATTTCAATATTTAAAGCCGTGCCTTCTCCAACACATACCTGCTCAGGACTGGCTGATGATGTCTTTCTGCCTGAGACAAAGGACAAGATGACACATCCTGCTCCCAGATTCCATGTACAGAAGCAGACCAATCTGGAAACTAAATCTTAGGCCACACCCATACCGTTCATTTAAAGCAGTATCAAACCACTTTAAACAGTTATGGCTTCCTCCAAAGAATCCTGGGAACTGTGATCTGTTATATTGCTGAGAATGGTTAACCCCTGTACTCCTCACAGAGGTCCGATTCCCTGAGAGGTTTAACAATCAATGCCTCTTCCCAGAGAACTCTGCAAATTATAGCTCTGCGAGGGTTTGTCTCTGTTAATTTGTAGTTGAAGACGGGAGACAGCACGTCCTTCACAGTAACTATCCATACTGATCTTTAATTGTATTTGTTATGGCTTCTTGTCTTGTATTTTATGGTATCGCAATATGAAACCTATGGGATTCAAATTGTAATACAATAAAATGCAATATATAAGAAATAAAAGATGCAGTAAAAATACAATTTAAACCACGTAGCATCTAAAGCAGTGCCAGTTTTCAGGTGTGAGAAAAATGATTTTATATGTAATGGAAGCAATAAAGTTTGAGGCAGAACTCCTGTGTTTTGTGGCCTCACCTTGGGGGCAAGCTCTTATATGTTATAGTATGGTTTAAATGTGCTTAATGAGCTGGGATTTGCTTGTAATGCAAAGAGAGAGAGAGAGAAAGTAAAAAGAAGAAGAATGAAAACCAGTGGGGTTTCAGGCACCCCATGACTCTGCTGGGCTGGGACAGGGCAGTAATATTGAGAGAGGCAATCTCAATCTAGCTATATATGCTTTGACTGGTGAGCTTCTTGTGACTTCAAACGGACCCAGACAAAAATAATCTGTGTTTGCTCAACGTTTCCGTTGTGTTCAGTTTCCTGTGACTTGGTTCTTGCACAAGCTAGATTTTGCAGGATTGGGCCCATAATGATAAGATTATTTTTCTGCTTTACCCAGCAAGCAGCACCAGATATATGGACATGTTTCGTCTCAAGGGAATTTGGAACAGCACACTTTTGCACCCTTAGAATATTGCTGCCCAGTGACCATTTTAGTTGCTTCTACAGTGCAGTCAATTGGGCCTCCTTACCTGTGCTGACATTCCCACTGTGAGGAACCTGTGCTCCTCCAGCAGTTGCTGGACTCCAAACCTTGTCAGCCTCAGCATCAGCATGACTGATGGTCAGGGATTATGGGAGTTGTAGTCTAGCA
The DNA here is from genome assembly GCF_965112155.1 of Podarcis liolepis. NCBI lineage: Eukaryota > Metazoa > Chordata > Lepidosauria > Squamata > Lacertidae > Podarcis > Podarcis liolepis. The sequence continues at coordinate 34,030,533 of NC_139569.1, forward strand.
ACATGGAGGGCTGCAGGTTCCTCACACCTGGTCCGTAGGCACAAAAGGATGTAACATTTCCAGCAGTTGAGGGGGCTGGGGGGGCAAAGAGATTTATTTCAATTCCCTGTGAAACTCCTTGCCGTTCCTCACCACAAGCAGAACCATCTTAAGTGATGTAAAGTAGCGGAAATTGCAGGAAAAAATTATCCAAAATGAGAAAAAATGACTCTTCTTTCATATATGGTAGACATACTCTTATATTTTCCATCTCTGTGTAAAAGTTTGAAATTCCTAATTGTGTGTGAATTTTATTACATCTGTGTTCTTTTCCTTCGGCCATGAACTTAAATCACTAAGTTCCATTTCCACACTCACAAGCTGCCTTCTGTCGTCCAGTGTTGCAATCTGTGAGCTTTTTACACCCTTGCAGAATTGCACAGCCTAGAACGCTTGTTGAAATGAGAATGGCTGGTCAAGGCCTGGCCACTGGGCCTCGGCTTGAGGCAGGATTCGAACCCAGGCCGTCCTAGTCCAAGCCCAGTGCCCTCCGCACAACATTGCACTTGGTTTCATGTCCTAGATCAGAGTAACCCAGTGCGTTTTATTCCCCCGCCCCTTGCAGGACGAACAGAAGTGTGTCGAGACCGTGGAGCTGGAACGGTACGACAGGTGCCAAGAGTTGCGTGCCCTCCTGAAAAGGAAAAATCGGTTCATTTTAATCCGGTCTCCGGGTCACAAGGTAGGATGTCCTTCTCTTTGTACATGGATGAATTGCGTTTATCTGTCACCCCTCCCCAAGAAGCCAGTACTTCTTCTTGGTGCTGTGTACTTATCCATGCTTCACAGCTGTTCTTTTTCACAGCTCTCCAGAGTGTCATGCAGATGTATTGGCTTGAGAAGTCAGAGATTGAACTGAAAACCTTCAGTATATAAAGTGTGTGCTGTGTTGCTTTATCTAGGGGTATGGTGTAGCTTCTTGAAGAGCTGGACTTTCCCGTGTAGCAGCCTTCTCGTTCTGCCTGTTGGAAGGGTCAGACTTATGGGAGCAAACAGAGGTGATTCAGGGTTGCAAGTGGTCTGAAATATACTCGGAGTTGAGAGTGGATTTCATGCTCTTTATTCAGCTCATAGTGGTGAGGAGGAATGAAAGTTCCCCCAAAGTATCTGCACGTGATTGGCTAATTCCGGAATTCTCCTGTAGGCCAATCAGGTTGTGGATTCACTTCCATCTGGCGCTGGATTGGGTGGCTCCTGCAGACCAATCATACTGCTGCATAGTTCTGGGACCAATTAGACTGCTACATTCTGAATCCTATTGTTCTAGGACCAATCAGACTGCTGCATTTTGGATCCTATTGTTCTAGGACCAATCAGACTGTTGCATTTTGGATCCTATTCAACTCAGTACATAACACCGTCAATGCTTTCTGCAGCAGGGTCCGTGCCTCTAGCATCCCAGAACTGCCCAATCAGCATGAAATAGAAGTTCTTTTATCTACTGAGATGAACCAACTTTGTGTTGATTGGAGCCAGTCAGCTTGAAAGGAGGTGAGTCAGTCACCAGTGGCGTAGCGTGGGGGGGTGCAGGGGGGGCCGGCCGCACCGGGCGCAACATCTGGGGGGGCGCACTCGCAGCTCTCTGCCCCTACCTGGCTCAAGGGTTAGGGGGCGCAAATTACTTGCCTTGCCCCGGGTGCTGACAACCCACGCTACGCCACTGTCAGTCACTGACTCAGTTTCAAGAGAACGGTAGGTAGGTTCTGTTACGTATAAGGGAAATGCAACTTAAGTAATTCCAAAGGAAGATATTGGAGCACTCCAAATCATTTGCCCGTGTATGTGCACAGAAAATAGTAGATAGTAGCTAAAAGGCAACACAGATCTGCACTGATCATTGCAATGGATTCCTTATTATTATTATTATTGTATAATCTTAGAATGGGCATGGCTGTGAGGGGGTGTGACAATGAGGAGTCATAGCTGTGACTATTATGAAGGGACCCTGCACTTCTGAGTTTGCCACTACACTACTTACTATGTGGCAGTAGCCCAGAGGACCAGTGGCTTCTCTTATAACCTCTCATTAACATAGGGACGCGGGTGGCGCTGTGGGTTAAACCACAGAGCCTAGGACTTGCCAATCAGAAGGTTGGCGGTTCGAATCCCTGCGACGGGGTGAGCTCCTGTTGTTCGGTCCCTTCTCCTGCCAACCTAGCAATTCGAAAGCACCTCGAAGTGCAAGTAGATAAATAGGTACTGCTCCGGCAGGAAGGTAAACGGCATTTCCGTGCGCTGCTCTGGTTCTCCAGAAGCGGCTTAGTCATGCTGGCCACATGACCCGGAAGCTGTACGCCGGCTTCCTCGGCCAATAAGGCGAGATGAGCACCGCAACCCCCGAGTCAGTCACGACTGGACCTGGTCAGGGGTCTCTTTTCCTTTACTTAACATTAACATGAAACTTCTCTTAGCCACACACTCATTATTCTAATTCCTGCATGCCTTGAAAGAACACACAGGGGGGGCAGAGTGAGATCCTGGGTCACACTGTGTAGGCCTTCTCTGCCCCCCTCCCATCCAGATGTGTCTCCCACCAGCTGCAAATTCATCGCCTGTATAACTGGCTCAGGATCACCCCTCACATGGAGGATCTCTGTACACTGTTGCAAAGGCATTTGGGGTTTTTGCGGAGCCTTTCAGTGCACAAATCCCTTTTGCAGTTCTTGGTTTCTGATCCTGCCTTGCTGAGGGACAAAGGGATTCAGGGGGACCCATTTCAGAATGAAACTCTGTGGCTGGAGTGGTTGACTCACGCCAACGAAAAGTTTACTGTTCAGAGACTCCCCAACCCCCACATAGCTTGCATTCACTGGGAATCTGGCGCGAGTGTTGACAGGCAACATAATTGTGCAGATGTTACACCGGGCTTCCATTAGCAGGCCAGCATACACAACTGTGTGTCCCTTTTTATTTTCCTGTTTTGGAATTGCAGCTGTGGGAAGATATATCAACAGAGCATCAACACACATTTGTGACACTTGCTCCTCTGTCCTGAAGCTTCAGCCCCTTCTACTCCCTGACCCCAAGCGGACTGCAGTTGCTTTTTCTTGTCAAGGGGTAGGATGAGAGGTGGGGCGGGGGGGAGAGAGAGTCACCTCACGTCTGAGGATTTGACGTGAGGGTATGGGTTCACTTTCGGAGGTGGGGGCCCGGGGAGAGACTCGTGCCCATATTGCATCTCTAGATGCTGAAAATTTGCCAGGATGCTTAGAAATTTCACGGCCTCTGTCGCGTGATGAGGAGTCTAATCCAGCTGTCCATTTGGAAGAATATGCAGATCCAAAGATATTGTGCAGAAAAAAATCCAGATTCAATCCCTGGCTCTTCCAATCAGAAGTCTCCTGGGATGGGGTGGAATTTTATTTGTCTTAGATCCTAAAGTGCTGCTGCTGGTCAGACCAGGTGTAGGGACAATATTCCGGGGGCCCCGTACTTTGGTGGGTGGAGCCAGAGGCAAAGTGGGTGGAGCAAATTACAGCATCACCTTGATACTGCAGGCTATACAGTGGTACCTCGGGTTACATATGCTTCAGGTTAAACACTCCACTAAGCTAGAAATAGTGCTTCAGGTTAAGAACTTTGCTTCAGGATAAGAACAGAAATTGGGCTCCAGCGGCAGCAGCAGGAGGCCCCATTAGCTAAAGTGGTGCTTCAGGTTAAGAACAGTTTCAGGTTAAGTACGGACACCTCCGGAACGAATTAAGTACTTAACCCGAGATACCACTGTATTCCTCAACACGAACGTTTCATCCAGGAAAGCAAGAGGCATAATAATAATAATAATAATAATAATAATAATAATAATAATAATTTATTATTTATACCCCACCCATCTGGCTGAGTTTCCCCAGCCACTCTGGGCGGCTCCCAATCAAATGTTAAAAACAATACAGCATTAAATATTAAAAACTTCCCTAAACAGGGCTGCCTTCAGATGTCTTTTAAAGATAGGATAGCTGCTTATTTCCTTCACATCTGAAGGGGAGGGTGTTCCACAGGGTGGGTGCCACTAGCGAGAAGGCCCTCTGTCTGGTTCCCTGTAACCTCACTTCTCGCAATGAGGGAACCGCCAGAAGGCCCTCGGCGCTGGATCTCAGTGCCCGGGCTGAACGATGGGGGTGGAGATGCTCCTTCAGGTATACAGGTATCATGGTTCAAGGATGCTTTTCAGCCAAGCAGAAGCACTTTATGGGGCCGCATCTGGAGGACTGATGTGAGCTGTGTGAAAAGGGACATGGTTTGGGGTAAAGTCCTGTGGACCAGACTGACAGGCTTGGAAGGCCTCCTTCAACTCCTCTTCTTACTGTTCTGGGCAATTTAGATGGATGCTGCTGCTGTTATTTCGTGGGGGAAGCGTGTCTGTTTTGGAATGCATCGAGTGACTTCTCTCTCTCTCTCCAAATAAAATGTGTGACTCCCTTCCCAAAACACACCTTTCCCCCCGCCTTCATTCTGTGGGTTTCTAGCCAACAGCTTGTCATGGAAAAAGATGGCTGGGCTATTGGGACACTCTTAAAATTACAGTAAGCTGCACGGGTTGTTCAGCATGGGTGCTCTCATGCTGTGATTTGCCAGAACAGCTTTTTTTTCCTGGCACTGCAGGGCTGTGTTTATAAGGGTGACTCAGACTCAGCTGGCTGGGCACTTGGGAGGAGCACAATGTCCATCCAGCAAACTGTCCCTCTTGGTTGTCTGCTTGGGCTGCTGACCCTTTTTACCTTGGTAGCAGCTGCAGCAGCAGGAAAAAAAAACAACCCATCAGGTTTGCCTTTTACAGAGTTAGACCTTGCTCAGTATTGTCTACAAGGGGGCAGAGGCGGGGAAGGGACATAGCTCAGTGGAAGAACATCTGCTTTGCATGCAGAAGGTCCCAGGTTCAATCCCCGGCATCTCCAGATAGGCATAAGAATGTCCTGTGTTAGAAACCCTGGAGAACTGCTGCCAGTCAGTGTGGACAATACTGAGCTGGATGGGCCAATATTCTGACTTGGTATAAGGCAGCACCCCATTCCAATCAACTATTCAGAATAATGAGGACTAGAATCTCACTCACTTTTTAGAGGAAGAGCTGTGGTTCAGTAGTTGAGGTCCCAGATTCAGTCCTCAGAACTTCCAGGCTGGACTGCCTGAAACCCTGGAGAGCCACCACCAGACAATACTGAGCTTTTAGGGTGTTGCTGTTGTGCTTATTGCCTTAGATCCTAAATTGCTCTTCCATTAATGCATGTGGCCAAGGCGATTTCTGCCCAACCCCCCACTCCATCTGCACCCCCCCCCCAGCTCACAGAAACAGACGGAAGAGCACATGGGACTACAGAAGGAAGGAGAAGGCAGCAATGTCCCATTTATATGAACACTGAAAACTGCATTATACCAAGTCTGAAGATTCTTCTATCTAGCTCAGTGTTGTCTACACTGACTGGCAGCCACTCTCCAGCCCTACCTGAAGATGCTGGGGATTCTGCTTGGGGGCGCCACAGCCATTTACTTTCATTTTTCACAAATGTGAACTCTTTTCCAAAGATAGAAAGAGAGTTAAGATCCAAACCACTGATTTTAAGTGCTGTTAGCCACCTTTTACATGTTTACAGGTGTCTCTAGTAAATAACAGAGGCCCACGAACTCCAGAATTCTTTGGAAGAATCCAGTCACCCAGTAGATACCAGTCCAGTGGTCAACGTGTCGCTCTCTGGATGTTTTTGGACTCCAACTCCCATCAACCCCAATGAGCATGGCCATGGTCATGGAAACCCAGCCAGATGGGTCGGATATAAATAATAAATTATTATATTATATTATATTATATTATATTATATTATATTATATTATATTATATTATATTATATTATATTATATTATATTATATTATATTATATTATATTATATTATATTATATTATATTATATTATATTATATTATATTATATTATATTATATTATATTATAGTGATGGGAGTTGAAGTCCAACAACATCTGGAAGGTCATAGCTTCCCCATCCCTGGCTGAAAACACATTTTCTAGCTGGGCTAAAACTGAATTTACACGTTACAGCAGGGATGGGAAACCTTTGTCCCTCGAAATGTTTTTGGACTTCCAACCCTCAACAGCCTTCAACAGCATGGCCAATAGTCAGGAATGATTGGACCTGAAGTCCAGTTACATCTGGAGGACTGCAGGTTAATCACCCCTGGTCTACAGGAAAGTAGATTGCTGGTTCTTTAGAAGGTGGCTGGTCCTCTGCAGTTGGGTGTGATCAACTTTTTCAACCCTGATCTGCAGCACAAGAAAATCTTTGTTCCTTTGAACTGCCTGGTTTAGCCGTTGCCCGTGCTTCGGTGGATTTCTCAGCATTGATTGAAATGCGGGATGGGCATTGATCTTATTTTACAAAGAAAAAAAAAACACACAAGCCAACTGTAAACCCAAATTGCAGTCCTTGAGTATAGTCCACACCTCTCTCTTTTTCTTTCTCAGGTGCAAGATATCAAATTTCAGGCATCCAGCGGGGAAGAAAAGGAGTCGTGGATGAAAGCTCTCAATGACGGCATCAACCGGGGCAAAAACAGAATACTGGACGAGGTAGCGTGAACGACAGGGAGCTGCTTTCTGCTCTGCTTCATACTGGTCCATCCAGCTCAGCATTGTCTGTAGCAGGAATAGGGAAACCTTTTCATCCCTGAGGCCACATTCCCTCATTGGCAGCCTTCCAAGAGCCACACGCCCGTGGTAGGTGGGGCCAGAGGCAAAACTGGGTGGAGCAGTGGATGTGACTCTTACTTTTGTCCAGCAGGCTACATCCCAGCCGTGCAGAAATCTGCACACACACACCTCTCCTTCCTGGAATGTCACCTACTGTAAAGGTAAAGGTGACCCCTGACCATTAGGTCCAGTTGTGACCGACTCTGGGGTTGCGGCGCTCATCTCGCTTAATTGGCTGAGGGAGCTGGCGTACATCTTCCGGGTCATGTGGCAAGCATGACTAAGCTGCTTCTGGCGAACCAGAGCAGCGCACAGAAACGCCGTTTACCTTCCCGCCAGAGCGGTACCTATTTATCTACTTGCACTTTGATGTGCTTTCGAACTGCTAGGTTGGCAGGAGCTGGGACTGAGCAACAGGAACTCACCCCGTCGCGGGGATTCGAACCGCCGACCTTCTGATCGGCAAGTCCTAGGCTCTGTGGTTTAACCCACAGCGCCACCCGCGTCTCTGTCACCTATCCAGAGGTAAAAGTCCTTCCAGCCGCTTCACCGTTTGCTTCTGGCCCAGCCCCTGGCCCCACTGACATGTGCCCCCCCTGAGGGTTTCCCATGAAGGAGTGCAGCTCTCAGGCTGCAATACGTCCCACACCTGCTCCTCCTATAAGCAGTGATATCACATGAGCAAGTGAATTTCAGGTGGGTGGTTTTTCCCCCCAGTATTGCATCTAGCTCTAGGCTTGGCGGTGCCGAGGGGAAAGGATTTATTTTGGCCGGAGAAGAAAATCCGCTTGGGCTGGCCCTCTGTGGGCCTGTATCAAGGGCAGTTTTGGCAGCGGAATGTAAACTCTGAATGAACTTGGAGTCTGGCTTTCCGTCTCCTCCCCTCCTCGCTCTCTCTCGCAATTAAGCCCAAAGGGAGATTTGTGTGTGTGTGTGTGCAGTGTGGAGCTGTAACCGTTGAGAAGGAAACGGTTTCATAAGAACTAACCCATCCCTCTCCCACCAACAACATTTCCCCCTTCTAGCAGAACTGAATTGGCTTTGAGCGTCGTGGTATCGCCGCTCCTCAAACTGAGCACAACAGGGCCAGCTGGGAACAGCAGACTAATTGCAGTTGCCTTGCAAATCCAAGGCGGGGGGGGGGGGGGGAGGCTGAATTCAAGGCATTCAGGGCTCCCGTTACACAGGAAGAAGGAATTGCAGAAGTGATGTCATGTTGGGTGATGCTGGCAGCGTTTGCTGTATCTATGGAGTCGCTGCCAGAGGCGGCTGTGGATGCCCTGAACTAGTGTATTGTGAAGTCTGGACATATTGTTTTCCTCTGGTGGGTGGGTGTGCTAATGAACTCCATCTGCCCCTTGCTGACAGCGTCCAAAAGGAAGAGTCTCCTGGGTGAGCAGGCTTCCAAAGCATCTAAGGCTGAAAACTTGGGTCTTTCTGGAAAAAGAACTATGTACGAGAAGAGAATCCAGAAGGGTGCTAGAAAAGACTTTAATGGGGCTCTTTTCTCCATTGCTGAAAAATCTCAGCATGATTCTAAGGTTATTGGAATCTGCTACAGCAGAAAATCTTTACTTATTGTATCAATAAGTCAATACATCATTGCTCACAACAATCAAATACTAAAATCATTTCAAAACTTAACACATCAAGCTGACAAATATGTCAGTTTATCAGTGCTTTATATGAACATTGTAACATTTTATATGAACATTGTAACATTTAAGGTTATCATAAAATGAACTGCCAATCACAACAACATATTGATTAATGACGAATATACTATACATTCCAGTGCAATTGCATATCAAGGATAATATAACCACCAGCCCCTGCATGGCAGTATTATATGTACTATATAGTTATTTGGAAGTCAGGGCTGCTTCACACACAATCAGTCGATTTTCAGAAAGAGCTTGTAATTTTTAAATGTTTGAACAATGGCAGTTTGAACAATGGACCCCAAATACCTGCTTGTACCCCTCTGGCAAATGTTAGAAACTTGTGACAGCCAACTTTTTCATCCTGGTGGTAGGGGGCTCTCTTTAGCAGAGAAGAGATGTTAACGGCATTGTTGAGACCCTAAGTAGTTTGAGTGGAAGGGTCTAGTTTGAGATTGAAAACTGACATGTCCTCCTTCCTAGTATAAGATGAGAGAACATAGATATTCTCTCAGTGTTGTCTACACCAAATGGCTCTTCAGGGTTTCAGAATAAGATTCCTAGGGCAGTGTTTCCCAACCTTTTTTGGGCAAAGGCACACTTGTTTCATGAAAAAAATCTCGAGCCACACCACCATTACAGCCCCGTGACGTCAGCGCGCACCGTCACGCCGGGAGGGACATGAATTGCTAGCAAATTACATAATCACCTCCTTGAGGGCTGGCTCATCTTCTCCGAAGGCAGAACCCCATTAATTAACAGCACAGACTCACACCATAGCCAAGATGAGGGGGGAAAACCTCAGTCATGCACAGTCATGCACATGTGGGGGCTAAATGAGGACGAAGACCGGGCAGAGAGCAGGGTTCAAATCACCCCACCTGGCCAGGACAATCCCTGGGTGCTCCCTTGGGCCACTCGCCTGACCCACCTCGCAGGGCTGTTGTTGCGAGGATAACACGGGGAGAACCACGCGCGCCCCCGGGAGCTCCTTGGAGGAGAAAGCGGGCGATGAATGCAATGCACGAAATATATGAGAGGCAACCAGGTTTTGCAGGTGAGGGGCCCCTGCCAGCCTCCGCTTCCAACACCCGGGGCAACGACGCCGAAGTTTCTCCCCGGGCTCGGCTCGGGGAGCAGCGCTGCTCCCCCCCGGCTCCCCTTCGCCCTCCCGGCTCTCTCTGCCGCCCACTGGGGACCCCCCTCACCTGCCAAGTCCGGAGCGCCGGTGGAAGTTGCATGCATGCAGGGCGCCGCGTTGCCATTGCATTGCACTGCACTCCATGCAACGCCTGCACGCATGCATTGCCTTGCACGCCCGCCAAGGGGTCTCCCCGCGGTCCGATGCGTCCCCTCCAGCGTGGATGCAGCATTGCAAAAATTAACCCCCCCCCCGACGCAGCCCTACCTGGGGGGCTGCCTCCGCCGCTCCGCCTCCGCGGGGATCCCCGGGCTCCATCCTGCCGCCCGATCTCCGCGGGGGCGCAGGCAGGCTGCGCGGGGTCTGCGCGGAAGAGCCCCTGCCCGCCCGGCTGCCGCCGCTGCGCTCATTCCATGGCCGGGAGAAGAGCGCTTCAAACAAAACGCCCGGCCCGCCAGGCCACGCTGGGAAACGTAGTTTGCACACCCCGCGCGGGCGCGGAGCCCAAGGCCGAGGGGACTACTGATCCCGGCAGCCCCCGCGTCGGGGACGGAGGGGGAGAGGCCGGGTGCAGGGATGGAGGGACGGGTGGGCGAGCGAGTGAGTGAGTGAGTGGCAGCCGCCAAGCCTTGGCCGAGAGCCAGGAAGGGCCTCCCCGGAGGAGGAGGAGGAGGAGGAGGAGGGAGGCGCAGAGCGGGAGGGAGGGAGGGAACCCCAGGGGTCATCTAGTGACGGCGCCCCAATCGAAAATTTGACTTAAAAAAAAAATATCTTTCGAATTTTTTAATTTTTCCCGCGGCACACCAGGCAACATCTCGCGGCACACTAGTGTGCCACGGAACAGTGGTTGGGAAACACTGTCCTAGGGTAGCTCAGTTGGTAGAGCATGGGGCTCTTAATCTCAGAGTTGTGTGTTTGAGTCCGACGTTGGGCAAAAGATTTGTGCATTGCAGGGGGTTGGACTAGATGACCCTTGTGGTTCCATCCAACTCTACAGTTCTATGCTTCTGTTATTTTTCCCTGCCTTATGTAGAATTGTTAGGACCTCCTGTGTGCAAAGACTGTTCTACCACTGAGTTACAGTCCTATGTTCCAGAGACCTTTCCTATTGTAACGCGAGGGCTACTGCTCTCCAGATCAGAAGTGGCTAACTCTCTACTTGGTGCCGGGAGGGTTGGAAAAACAAGGCCATCTCTTATATAAATTATACCTCATAGTTGTTTTTAATGCAGTGATTGATTTCTGTGCTGTATCAATTAATGTGTGAAACTTGGTAGTTTTAGCAGGGTTGGAAGGCTGGATTCCTTTAGTCTTCATCCATTCATGGGCAAAGAAGGTGATGTTGTTTCCCTCCTCTGTTTTCTTCCCTGTTTAAAGGTGAAGGTTGATCCAGACCTCTCTCTGGAACACGTGACACGAAATAGAGCAAAATTGGCCCAGGGCCGTCGTCCACCAACCAGATACCATCTCAAAGAGGTAATAATCAAGGCTAGAAAAAAAACCCAACTCCACTTTTTATGTTTGGTAGTCTGAATTCTGTATCTTAAATGCACCACAAGAGCCAATATGTTCAGTCTTTGGAACCTAGGAAGCAGCTGTATACTGAGTCAGACCATTGGTTCAACCACCTCAGTACTGTCTGCACTAATTGGCAGTGGCTCCTCAGGGTCTCAAGCAGGAGTCTCTCTCATCCCCAACTGCAGTTGCTGAGGACTGAACCTGGGACCATCTGCATTCACAGCTATGCGCTATGGCAGGCATGGCCAAACTTGGCCCTCCAGCTGTTTTGGAACTACAACTCCCATCATCCCTAGCTAAAAGGACCAGTGGTCAGGGATGATAGGAACTGTAGTCTCTAAACAGCTGGAGGGCAAGTTTGGCCATGCTTGCACTATGGCTTTCCCCCTGTAAACAATTTCCTGGCACGTAGCCACATTAGTTTCTTGTAGTGAAAACAATCAGAATATATTGTGTCACCTTAAAGATGAACAGAGTCATTACAGCAAATATTAAATTTGTTAGCTGAGAGTCTTTGTCTTTGCATGTATATGTTTGAAATATATAGTGCTATTTTTCTAGAAAAAGAGGTGCCGGAACTCACTAGGAACACCTCCCTTGTTCTCATAGAATGGCAGTTGTGCACAACTGACGTGCCGGAACTCAGTTCCAGCTGAAAAAGAGTTCTGGAAGTATATATTATGTTATATTATATGGTATATGATTAATTTTGGACAAGGGAATTATATATAGCACATTTTCCTGTCCCCTCACCTCCAGATCTGTAGTAAATCGTGCATATAAGTTATTTATGCTGCAAGCTATGGGGTCAAGCCTTGGACTCTCATGCCGCCCCTCTCCTGTGCACAGAACCTTACAATTTGGTGCTTATATTTAGTCCAAATGTTTCCTCTGAAACTGCTAGCCAACAAGCCAAATCCAAATGATAGTAAAACGATCATAAATCAAGGTTAAACATGTACACGATTTAAAAATCGATAATAACCAGTAGAGTGAAAGTGAATTGCCAGAGCATCACAGTCACTCCAAACTGAAAGCCCAAAGGAATAAAACAGTCACCACGGACGCCCTCACTGATGGTGAGAGGATGCACAAGAAGGACTTAAATGATGACCTCAATAGGCAGGAAAGGCGCATATTGGAGGGGTGGCCCTCCTGGGCAAGAGAAGGCTCTGCTCATGCAAACCACTCACAGCCTTAAGCCAACATGGTTTCTTCCAGATGTTTTGGACAGCACAACCATGCTGCCTGGGGATTATGGACGTTGCTGTCCAAAACAGCTGTCGAGCACCAGGTTAGTGAAGGCTGATGTAAGGGACCCATGTGACATACTTTCCAGACAACAGTTCTATGTTGGAAGGAATACAATAAAACCAAGGTTACTGTTGTCCGACAGCAGTGCTGAAGGACCTCTGTAGTATTTGGTTCATGTGTGAGGTTCTGCATAAGGAGGGAAGATGAGATCAGGTCTCACTCTTGTGTCTGCCTACATGCTGTGTGAACCTGCCACATTAAGGAAAACTTAACTAAAATAAAAAATAAATGCATGGTGGTCAGTAAGGAAAAACTAGTGGTGTATACCCAGTGCCTGTGTCAGATGCCTGATTTTAGCTCTATAGTACAGTGGTACCTCTGGTTGCAGTCGGGATCCATTCTGGAGCTCTGGCCGGATCCCAAGGTTTCTGCAACTAGAGGTGCTACTTCTGCACATGCATGTGGCGTGATATAGCACTTCTGCGCATGCCACTTTCGCAACCCAAAGTTTACGTTACCCGAGGGTAGCATAAGCCGAGGGAGGACTGTAATTGCCCTTTTGGTTTCAGGAGTTCCTAAACTGTTCTTTGAAAGCCAGGTGGCTCAAAGGACTGATTATCATGTAAATCTTCTTTTAATGTGCCCTTCTGATGAAAAACCTCCTAGAGCAGCTTACATATAGCAATAAAAGCCAGACAATCCCCGCTGTAGGCTTGCAATCTAGAAGACATGACACAAAAGGAAAAAGGGATCTGGAGAGGGGAAAAACAAGCAAGGGCCACTTCTTTTTTAAAAAAGCGTAGGTCTTGTAATGACCAGGTGGAATGGAGATGGTTCAGGGAGAGGAGGAGCCAAATGTAGCTGGTCTCCCAGCAGAGCTGATATGGGTGGTTCTGCTTATTTTCTTTCCCTTAGCTGCAGCCTGATGGAATGGCTGCTGCCAAAAGACAGTTGCGGAAGGGAAGAACCTGGTGGAGCTATTGTCTCAGTGGAGTTGCTGGGGTGGCCCTGCTTCCCATCTCCCTTTCTGCTGCAGCCTGATGCCCAACATCTGTCTTGTTGTTTCCTTGCCTAGGTTGCCAGTGGGGTGTCAGATGGGATCCTGAGGCTTGACCTGGACGTACCAGACAGCGGTCCTCCATCCGTCATGGTGGACACAAGCGAGGCCGCTGACGTTTCTCTTCCAAAGGAGACCCCCAAACCACCCATGCCACCTACGAAACCGCCTATGCCTCCTTCGGAGAAGCCGAGCGCCGACTCCGTGCCCAAAGATGTAGAAGCCAAGAAGCCCCCCGTGCCTCCTGCGAAGCCTCTTAAGGAAACCGCAGCACCCGGTGACAACGCGGACTCTGCGGAAGAAGATGTTGCTGCTACAGGCGATGATGCCGAAGAACCTGAAGCCACCCTAGACGGAGAGGACCTAACGGAGGGTCACAAAAACGCTCCCAAAGTTCCAGTTCCTCCCCCAAAGATCTTATCTGATAAGATGACGGTAACATGGGACAGTCCAGCTTCTAAACAGCTGGAGGACGAGGCCGTTGATCTGTCTGTGCACGGAAGTAAAGAAAATTTATCTGAAGCAGCCAAGGAGACGCTGAAACCTCCAGCTCCTCCTCCTAAGGTTCTGTCAGAGAAGTTGAGAGCCAGCATGAAATTGAACAGGAACAGCTCAGAGGTGGATTTTTCTGAAGGCGGACGCCCACCCGATGTCCCGAATGGTGAAAGCCCCGGTGTTGCTGGCGATGAAACCTCTGAGACTGTTTTCCAAGATGGAGAGGAGCAGGGAGAAGCTTTGTCAGAGCAAGAAGCAAATAAGGAGAGTTTGGACTTGGCGACTAAAGATCAGCTGCCCTCCTTGCAACCTGAAGGAAATCCTCCAGTTCCCAAGCCTCGCTGTGCCTCCGTAGGGGACCTGCTGTTGGAACCAGCCAAGAAGCCCCTTCTGGAACAACTCCTCCAGCGGGGAGCTGCCTCCAAAGTGGCCCAGATGGAGAGGAAAGTGGCCAGCGAGCAGGAAAGAACAGAGAAACTTCTGAAGGAGGTTTTGCAGGGGGGATTTGAACAGGGCCAGGCGGGCAGCAACGGGCCTCCGATCTATGCTGAGACGTTGCTCAACGAGGCGGCAAAGCAGCTCCAGCAAGCCTCGCAGGTCTTGCAAGAGATCAGAGATTTAGGAGAACTGAAAAAGGAACCGGCTGGGCTTCGGAAAGGGGCGCAGAAGGATCTAGTGACTCTGTATAGGAGAAGTGCTCCCTGAAAGGAAGGCGCTTCTGCTTTTTGTGGCTTAGCTGAAATGTTGCCATATCGCAGCGCAACTTCCCACTATTCCGCTAGGTCGGTGTTTCGAAAATGGGGGGATGTCATCTTGCTGCGCACTGCTAAGAAGGAGGGGAAAACGTAATTTTAAAGTATTGCTCTGATGAGCTCAAGCTGTGGGCTGGAACCCCTTGGTGGGTCAGGTGACAGCAGCAGGGGGGTTAAGAGGACAAGGGAAGGGCTTCTCTCTGCTCTTTTTCTTGCTCTCTTGGAGACCCTTTGCAGCAGTTCTGCAAACAGCAACTGAAAGCCTAGATAAACTGGGGGTTATTTACTTCCTGGCAAGAGAGTAGGGGGGAAACAGGGATGGGACACCTCCTGAAACCCACCTTTAATAGCCATTTGTCCTGACCCACAAGATTCTTGCAAGTGGAATTGATAACACAAACTCCAGCACACAAGAATCTCTATAAACCTACCAGCTAAAGCAGGTGGTTGGTCTGAGGCTGGGAAAAGTAAGTTGTTGTTTTTAAGAGAGATGGAGGCCGAGTAAGCTCTTAAAAGAGATGGAGCAGGGGGAGTCTCCAAAGTTTGGGAACTGCCAGTTTATGTTTTGGCTGTCCAGCTGGATCCTGAGCTTCAAATGGAAACAGGCTGTGAAGAGTCACTAACTACTTGCTGTGAGACTCCAGTCAGAGACTTAAGCAAGCACTTAGGGGACATGGATAGTAACCTTCTTGCATTCCAGCAATGGCAGAATTCCTATCCTTGCCAGGCTAGCCATCCACTGCAAATTGTAGAGGATGGGGTGCTTGGCGCTTCCCCACAGGAAGCCAACGCAGGCACAGCTCTCCCCAACTCTGTTTTGTTTTTTAATGTGGAGATGACCTTATTGTGTGTTAGATGCGCAGTGAAGGAGGAGAGGGCATGCGCCTTCATTCCCACCATGAAATGGTGCAGCAGCTTTGGCAACCATATGAACAAGGGGCTAATGTTAGGAAAACGACCCTTGCAAGACCCATGAGCATAGGCACCCCCCAACCCCAGTATTAATATTTCTACACACCTGCTCCCCCTCCCCAATGAAATGAATGCTATCCATTTCCAGGACTCCTGATATCAGAATAACTTACTTTCAGTTCTGCTTGGTTGCTTTTTTCTCACATGAGCCCTTCTTGCGCTCTGGGGCCTGACATGTGGGAACCTCGTGCTTAACATTTTCCTCAGATGCTTCTTTTAACATTCACATGTCATTAAAACAACAACAACAATTGTGCAGGCATTAAATTGGCACCACATTAATAAATGAGCGAATGGTGAATAATCATTTGCAGTGCAGGCTAGGTGGCAGGAAACAGCGGTACTTAGCAGCTATGACCCTGGCTGGCTTTCCTAGAGGAGGCCCCTTACCCCCAGCCCCTCAAATGGCCTGCTAGCAAAGCCTTGCCATGGATTTCATTTTATCTGTACACTGGCAAGCAAGTGGGGTGGTGTGGAGGCAGAGAAGGATGCATCTGTTTTCACGGGAGGAAGGGAGATTTCTCGTTGGGGCTTCTTGTTGCTGACTTCTAGCACAGTGGCCCTGTGCTCTTGCAGAATACACCATGCAACTATTCCTGCAGGGTAAACGAGGAAAGTGAGTGAGGTGAACAATGACTTAACAAAGCCCAAAGGTATGGGCTTAGCTCATTTTTGTTTTTTCTGCACCTTTGAGGGTTGGAACCCCCTCCTAGGAAGAAAGGAAGGAAGGAAGGAAGGAAGGAAGGAAGGAAGGAAGGAAGGAAGTGTTCTGGATCACCTACAAAACTGGTGTAGATCAGAGCGCTTTAATACAAAGCATAGTGTGAATGCCTATAACAGGCTTGAAAACAACAACCTGTCTGGTGAATAAAATTTGCCTCCAGGTGGCCAGCCTCAAATAACTAACAAATATATGTGTGGGCAAGTGGGCAAGCTGCCTTGAAGGGTTTGTTGATAAGGCTTGGCTTGGCTCTAAATGAGGGTGCTGGAAGGGCAGCCACCCTGCCTGTTGTCAGGCACAATGGGTGCTGAATGGTTCTTCAGGGTGCAGGAGGCTTTTGTCCCTTGACTTCCGGTTCTTGCTCCATGGTGCCCCACATGACTTCAGAGCATATTTCTTTAATCCTGACCTCGGCCCTAGTACCAGGGCCTGGCAACCCTCAAGCAATTGCTGGGACCTCTGCTGTCCCAGCAGTCTCCACCAGTACTGACACTTGCACATGACACTTGCACCTTCCTACTGTGGGTTGTCTAGCTCATGTTTAAGCATTTTACATTCCCATTTAATGTCTCACAATACCCCAGAGTTATGCTGTGCTGGAGGAATTGTGGGAAATGTCAAATGGTGGCCTGTAGCTGCCTGCCCCAGCTGCCATGGAGGGACCTGCCAATGTAAGGGGACTCTCAAATTTGGAGCTGGCCCTGAATAGTTGTACGTACACCACAAAAGTGGTTATCCAATAGCTAACAACCTCATTATGTTCACTCAGGTTAGTTCCCTTGCCCTTCTTTGCTTTCCCAACTTGGCCTTTTGGGAGCTTTGCTGCTCTGATCATGTGACTCATCACATGATTATATCTAAGTTCTAGTTCTCCAAACTTGGAGCAAAACTGGATTGAAGCTGGGCTCCTCTTTAGCATATATGCAATTGTTTTGCACTAGCAGCTTTCCTTTTAAATAAAGTGTGATAGATATTTGTGTTTAGGGCTACTTCCCCCCCCCCCCATAACTGTTTTAGGTATACCCCATGATGGCTTTTGTGTGTGCTTAAAAAATGTATGATTGTGAATGTAACACATGTTTGCAAAAAGAGCTGGTTCACACATGCCTTTTCATCTCCAGCAAAGCATCGTGTGGAGATCTGCACATGTGAACAGGCTGCCATCAACCTCAAAAAGAGATCACACATCACCTCTTAACACAATGCTTTTTTAAAAAAAAACACCAAGTCATGCCACACGTTCCACTCTCAGTCATAAAGTGTAGAGAAAGTGATGTTTGTACGTGTTGGAGCCAAAACCACACAGACACATTTCTGAAGGCACTAGTATTAATTGTCCTGCTATGTGCAAGGCTATACCCCATGTAATGTGTGAACTGGCCCTTATTTATCTAGTTACGCACTGAAGGAAATACCTGCTGGTATCTCCTGCATCATCCATTTATGCCGTACATATTTAATTTACACTGAATAACTGTCTGATATATTTTCTCAAAGTGCTTTCCATAGGAACCTTAACAAGAAAGTCACCTCTGAATTGTCACAGCTGGTTCCCCCCCACCATAAATTTAGAAGCTACATATTCTACAACCTATATACTAACAGTAACTTAAAACTTATTTTCTATACTATCTTGTAAATAAGAGTAAATTAAAGCCTCTTTTGGCAATACCGGCTGGATTGAATCTCTTGTGGGAGAACTCGCTTTCCAAAATATTTCATTCTGAAAAGTGTGGCATCCTTGTAAGCCTATGAGGTAGCTGGCACACATATTGATAACTGGTGACCCAAGTCCTTAAAATCCTGAGAAACTAATATATATATATTAAACCAAGATTTTCTTAGTGTCTTGATTTTTCTCTTTGGGCTTAAGGGTATGTTTCAACAACCCCCCCCCCAAATAATGTGGAGTGTGCTCTATAGAGCATGAAACAAAACCAACAGGACATGCAAACATTTCAGGAGTCTTAAAACTTTTTGGGGACAGTGGGCACACCTAGAAATTATAGAAATTTCCATAGATGCAAGTCGCAAAATGGCTGCCATGTGGGTGTAGCATAACACAAAATGACTGCTACCTCTGAAAGAGCAGAAAAAGAGACGAATGCTGTGAGGTCTGCTCCCCATTTAGTGGGAGAAAAGGCATTTCCTCACACAGAGAATCTCTTTGCACATCTCTCATGGCATCCGGTGAAATGTGTGTTATGTTTAAGGGGGCATTTTTAATGTAGGAAAGGCCAGGCCAGGCAGTCCTTCCTGCTATTGTTGGTTTTTGAGGCCAATCAAGGTGAAAGGAGCTGTGCCGGCCCTTGAGGACCATCTCCAAGGCTAACTCCGGAGAAGGTGTGCAGGAAGAACAGCGAGAAGCCTCCAAAGCTAAGCATTGAGGAACACTGAAAGCGCAAGGCGCTTCAGTTTCCAGAGAACAGTGGGCAAGTTCTTCATAATGTACAGTGGTACCTCGGTTTACAAACTTAATCCATTCCTGAAGTCCATTCTTAAACCGAGGCACACTTTTCCTAATGAGGCCTCCCACCGCTGGTGCCCTTCCACTGTTCGGCTTCTGTTCATAGACTGAGGTAAAGTACGCTAACTGGGACACTACAGTGGTACCTCCGGTTAAGAACTTAATTCGTTCTGGAGGTCCATTCTTAAGATGAAACTGTTCTTAACCTGAGGTACCACTTTAGCTAATGGGGCCTTCTGCTGCCGCCATGCCTCTGGAGCACGATTTCTGTTCTCATCCTGAAGCAAAGTTCTTAACCCAAGGTACTATTTCTGGGTTAGTGGAGTCTGTAACCTGAAGCATCTGTAACCTGAGGTACCACTGTACTTCCGGTTTTGCGGAGTTCTCATACCGA
The DNA here is from genome assembly GCF_965112155.1 of Podarcis liolepis. Taxonomy (NCBI): domain Eukaryota; kingdom Metazoa; phylum Chordata; class Lepidosauria; order Squamata; family Lacertidae; genus Podarcis; species Podarcis liolepis. The sequence goes on from NC_139569.1 coordinate 34,049,702, forward strand.
ATAGTTCGTAAACAGGGCTGTTCTTAAACCGAGGTACCACTGTACAACGAAAGCACAACTCGGGTCTCAAAGAAGGTAAGGGAGCATTCAAAAACATTTGCTTGTCTACGTGCACAGAAAGCAGCACGTCTAGCTTAAAGGCAACACTTGAGATCCGCAATGCATCCATCGTCTTCCATCATTGTTATATTGAATTATAAGATTATTGTATAATCTTGGAAGGTTGTAGAATCCTAGAAAGGTGCAGCGATGAGGCTGTGACTTTCATGAAGCAACACTGCACTTCTGAATTTGCCGCTACGCCAGGGGGTAGATCTGCATTAAAATGCAAACCTAGCTGAATCCCACCCCCTCCCTACTCTGGACTGAATGGCCTTACAGAGAGGACCCATCTGAGATTATAACATGTACCATATCGCTTAAAAATGTAGTATCCTGCTGCCTTTGGGACCCCTTCTCTGAACTCCTGCTCTTTTGAAGTCTTCCCCCTGTGGCAGCGCAGGCTGCAGGCCTCTAAACCGCAAACATCCCTTTCCCAGCCTGTGAGGGAAGCTGCCAGAGAGGAGTGGAGGTTGCGCACATGGCAGCAGAGTCACATGCACGACTTGTTGGCCATAGGGTGGTGGAATCTGGCATACGCACAACAGGCCTTTTTTCAAGCAGCTGGCTGCTGCGGGTGAGCAAGCGTCCGTTTTTCAGAACAGCGCTGCTCTTTCCAGCAAGTCCTTTCCCCCCTGCTCCCTCTAGCAAAGCCAGCGCTTTTACGAAGCCTGCACAACACCTCTCCTTGCTGCGGCACAGCTGGGTGAATTGTCTGGCTGTGCTGTATTTATGAAACGGCAAAAATCCTCCAGCAGATAAGCCACAAACCAGATGCAATTCGCAGAGCTTCAGAGAGTCTTTGCCTAATAAGGAAGGCACGGTGTGCTCCTGCGGCCTGTCAAGTTCCCGGCCACAAGTTGCGATGTTTGCATCTGCAAACAGAAAAGTGCTCAGGAGGCGTTTTGTGACCTGGACCAAGGATCCCAGCTGCTGCTTTGCCCTAAAAGGCTAGAGATGACTGTGATTACTCAGTGCAGTTCAAGTGTGTTCTGTTCTCCTGCTCTTTATATTCAGAACCTCCATCCCATAAAAAATGGAAGTGATTTATAATCATATCTATATATAATAAAAAGACATTAAAAAATAAAATCGGAGAACATCAAACAGCCATTATTGAAAGATACCTTCTTAACTGGCGGCGTAAGCTTGGCAGCTTAGAAAAGTTTTCAGCAGGCTTTTAAATGTTGAAACAGAAGGTGGCTGCTGAATCTGTTGGCAGAGCATTCATTAGGACTTGGCCAAGGATGCCAAAGGCTCTACACCTTCATGAGCCTCACCAATGCAGAAGGCAACCAATAATACTCCTGAAGACGATTTTGATAACTGAGCTGGGATATAAGAACCTAGGCAGTCCCTAAGGTACCCTGGACTCGAGGTGTTCAAGGTTTTGCAAATTAATACAAAGACCTTGAGCTTGGTTTTGTGGTAGGTGGGCAGCCTGCACAGATGTTTTAGCAATGGTATCACGTGTTGTTGGCAAGATGCCCCCATCAACAGTCTGGATGTTGCATTCTGCATCATCTGGATGTAGAACACATTGCAGTAATCCAGCCTCAATGTTACCAATACATGGACTACAGCAGTCGGTCATGCCAGCACGGTGCTCTCCAGATGTTGCGGACTTTCATTCTCATCATCCCTGACCAATTGGCCATGCTGGTTGGGGATGATGGGAACTGTGGTCCAAAACATCTGGAAGGCACAGGTTGGCTGTCTTTGGATTACTAGGTAGGCACTTAGTGTATTCTTCCTGCTAAGAACACACCACCGCCTATGCTCTGCCTGAGCCAATACAAATCAGCGCCACAATATCACACAGTTGCCAGCCAATATCAACATTGGTTTCAATGGAAGAGGAAACCGGCTTTTCGGGGGCTGCAGAGCTGCGTTTTAAAACACAGTCAATAAATAAACACAGACTAAAAATACATCATCTACACTGTAGTAGACCCAATGGAGGAAGGCAAGTTTGGATTTCTGCAGCAGGCTGAAGGAACCCCCAATGGGCTCTTTGTCTGTGAGATATTTTCACAGCTGATTAGCCCTCCCATATGCCACTGAAAGCTGAAGAGGGAGATCCTTGTTCTTAAGCATGCAGAGCAAAGCAAGGAACTGCAGGGAACAATGTTAGCCTATGTTTAAGATTGTAAGAAATTCTCTCTTGGATTGGGCCAAAGGTCCAAGCAGATGAGCATCTTGTGAACAGCCACTGGAGAATACAGTACCCAGATACCATCAGTGAATCTATACAGAGGGACCCTTGACCCTTGACCCACTTGGCTGATAAAAACTAGGAGGGAGGGGAGCTGTCTGGGCCAGGGAAGTGATTAATACCTCCTCAGGAGATGGGTTTGTCCTTGCTTGCTTAAAGGAGGAAGTGGTCAAAACACTTCTAAATAAACACTCCCTGGTTTCTGAAAATTTAAGTAATTACTGGCCAGTTGTCAATCTCCCCTTCTTGAGCAAGGTCCTTGAGCAGGTGGTCATGGATCAGATCCAGACTCTTGGTGAAAACCAATTTTCTAGATCCATTTCAATTGGGTTTTAGGCCTGGTTTTGGCACAGAAGCTGCTTTGGTCATCCTGTATGATGACTTCTGTTGGGAGAGAGATGGGAAAATGTGTCCTTGTTCATTATTCTTGACCTCCCAGTGGCTTTTGACCATGGTATTGGAGTGGCTGTACAAGTTGGGGGTGGACGGCACTGTTTCGTGGTGGTTCTGATCTTACTTAGATGGTTGTTCACAGAGGATGATGCTTGTGAAGTGTTGTTTGGCCTCGTGGGTTCCTCAGGGTTTAATTCCTCCCTCATGCTGCTTAACATCTATCTACATGAAAGCGCTGAGTGGGGTCATCCAGAGTCTTGAAGGACGTTGGCAGCAGTATGCTGACAACACAGAGATCTGCTTCTCCAGAGAGTGGCATTTGTGGAATACTGGGGTTAATGGTTGTAGTTCAACATTTCCGGGGGGCATCAGGTTGCATATGCATGCAGTAAGCTGACCGTCTTGCATTTGGGGTCCCTCCTGGCCGTTCTGCTGACTGGAGCTCTGGATTTCTCCCCTAAAGTCCCACCCTGAAGGCAGTAAAGGTAAAATAAGGATCCCTGGACGGTTAAGTCCAGTCAAAGGCGACTATGGGGTTGTGGCACTCATCTTGCTTTCAGGCCGAGGGAGCCGGCGTTTGTCCACACACAGATGGTTATGTGGCCAGCATGACTAAACCACTTCTGGCGCAACAGAACACAATGACAGAAACCAGAGTGCACGGAAATGCCGTTTACCTTCCCACTGCACTGGTGTACTTTCAAACCGCTAGGTTGGCAGTAGTGCCCACTGGGACTGGTGGGGTGGAAAGCAATGAGCCCAACAGGGAACTTATTATTTGGAGCCAGGGAACTTATTATTTGTCCCCATCCTTCTGCCGAGTTTAAGGAGGACCACACTGAGTCCAAAGATGAGGAAGCAGACAGCCAGAGCTGCTCTCAGGACTCAGTGCAAGTCAGAAAGCAGGTGGGCTTGGGGGAATCAAGACTGAGGTTGGTGGGGCAGCGCCCCATTTGCCCTAACAGACCACATTCCTACATCCTTGTGCCAAATTGCAGACTGATCAGCAGTTTCCTCTTTCCAAGGTCGTTGCTTGGTTTGGTGGCAGGCAAATGGGCACCCACAGAGAACTGGGGAGTGGTGCAACCCCTTGGCCTGCATCACGAACCTTTGCCAGCTGAAGGGCATCTTTTAGATGGGAACCAAAATTAAGGGTTGCCATGTAGAGGTCTTGTTGCTTCCTCTCTTCTCTTTTTATGGTTTGCTGCCAACTTTTGAATTCATGCAGAGACTTCACGGAAGGAAGTTAACACCCCCAAATGCAGAGTCTATTTTTGGTGCCTTAGAATGAAAACCAAGTGCCTTAAAGCTGCCAAACATTTCCTTTGCATTTTGTCACGAGCTTATTTCCTCTCCTGGCTTCCTCTTTGCGCCCATCTCAAACAGGAAGAGTGCTCCTTCACTCCTTCCCTCTTTGGAGAAACTATAAACATTTATTCTGGGACAGGAGACTGGACAGTGGAGCCACAGGAAGGTCTGTAGCCAGAGACACACATTTCCCTCGGCAGCTTCTGGTGTTGTCCATACAAACACACACACAGAGAGACACACACACATTAAAAGCACATGAACTAACATCTTCAGTAATTTCAAACACATACTTCTGGCAAACACAGGAACATAGAAAGCTGTCATACTTAGATCATTGAATCATATCGATAGTATTGTCTACCATGGCAGAGGCTCTCCAAGATTTCAGGCCAGGATCTGTACCAGCCCTGTCTGGAGATACCACAGATTGACCCTGGGACCTTCTGCATGCAAATTTAGAGGTTCTGCCAACGAGCCATAGCCACACCTCCCCAGACCAAAGCGGTGGAATGTTGGAATGTGGGTTGCATAAATCGCTACATATCAGACAATTTAATTGGCAGATTGTGACGCATGTTTGCTAGTGGCATGAACAATACATATTGTTGAAATAGACAAAGGGTGACCCACTGTTTTAGGTCCATGGGCAGATCTGTTTTTCTGAGTGGGCGATATGAGCACCACCTGCTCTGGACACTTCTCTCCCCTCTATCAGCCCCTCACTCCAAAGAGACAAAAAGAGAGAAAAAGTGCACACTCATGAGCTTCATTTTTTCCAAGCAATCTGGGTGCAAGTTAGGTTCAGCTGAAATAATCTGAGACTTGGAAAAGCACATAGATGTAAAAGAGCAAGCAAAGGGAAAGAGCACCACTAGGGGAAGGGTTGTAACTCGGTGGCAGAGACTGAACATCTGCTTTGCCTTCAGACATGGACATATAGGACTGGGAGAGACTCTCTGACTAAAACACTAGAAAGCCATTGCAAGTCAGTGTAGACAATACTGAGCTGGGTGGGCCAATTGTCCGACTCTAAGGCAGCTTCCCTTGTTCCCAACACCCTCCTTCAGCCTTATATACTTTTCTGGGGAGGAAAATGTAAGCTCATCACTACCTGTGGGCACCAGAGGAAGACCTCAAGGGCACCACGTTGCGCCCCTTGAAATAGGCAATAAACATACAGTTGCATCTGTCTTCTGCTTTCTTTTTCTTCTGCTTCTCTTCTTTCTGAAGAGCTATAAAAAGTGGGAAAGTTTGGGGCTTTCAGCACTTTGGGGTTTCCTTTTGCAAATTACCAAATAACATCAGACTCCAATACAAACTCTACTCAGAAGTAAATCCCATTGAGTTCAATGAGCCTTACTCACAGGTAAGTAGGGCACAGCATCACAGTCCATTTAACTTAGCAGGACTTACTTCTCTGTAGATATGTAGAGGATTGCGCTTATGTGCCACTGAATTCATTGTATTTCTCAGTAAGCATGTTTAGAATCGCCCTGTGGAGATAAATGTGTTTGGGCAATCCCAGAAAATAGCCAAATGCTTGAACTGACACTATTTAGCCAGCGACAAGAGTCCCTCCAGGTAAGGGCTGGGGAATCTCTGGCCCGCCAGATGTTTTTGAACTCCAATTCCCATCAGCCCTTGCCAACAATGGCAAGGGATGTTGGGCGCTGCCATCCTGGAACAGCTGGAGGACCAAAGTTTCCCATCCCTGTTCTAGACTTCTGAATGTTCATCACACCACCGTGTTGTAGTGGTAAATGCATCAGACTAGGATTTGGGTTCAAATACCCACTCAGCCATAAAGTTATCTGCGTGAACTTTAGCCCATCACTCTCTCCCTTATGAGGCAGGTTAGGCTACTCAGAGCAAAGTCTTAACCCAGTGCCTAAAATATGTCAGTGTTGGCGCCAAGAGGGCCTAACAGGCAGCGGGGCCGCAACCAAAAAGACCCTCTCCCTTGTTCCTGCTCTCTGGGTGTCTTTCATGCAGAAAGGCCTCAGATGATGCTAGTAAGGACTGAATTTAAGGTGGTAGATGTGGAGGAGGCCTCTGAATAAAATGACTGTCTCTTTAAAAATAACTCATTCACTCACATTCCCATACCCTTTGCCCCAGTGACCTAGATTCTTCATTACAGAGCAGCCACCTTGTCACAGTCTCAATCATATTCACCATGGGGTGGGCGGTGGGGGGGGGGTCCATAGCAGGCCTTGCCTTCTCTCCCATTCCACACCTCTTCCTCCCTTCTTCCTTAATAAGCCACCTTCCCACACATTCACCATCTCCTAGATGCACCTGATTGAGAGATGTTCCAGCTCCTGCCCACAGTTCTGCTGGGATAAAAGTCAGCTTTTCCTCATGTGAATTTGGACCTCAGCTGAGCAAGATCGGTGGCCTTTGCTAGGGGTAAGTAAGAATTAGACTACATGTATAAATTTTTGAAAAAGACTGGTGCAAGCTGTTTAGAATGTACTAAATGGACTTATGAATCTGCCTATTCGCTTATCTTCCTAATGCTAGTGGAGGCTAATTTGGAACTGGCAATTTGATGGCACACTTTTGACTGCAAATATTTGGTGCCAGATTGCTTGTTCATACTGTGATTTTCTTAAGAGAGGCTAAAGGGCAGGCAGGAGGGAGTGACAGGCTGAAATTGGGGAGTTAGCTGGCAGTTGCCCCCTCCTAGGTTAAAGCTTGCAGGTGTTTTGAGTCCTCCTTGCTGAAAATCTAGAATTGAATCCAGATAAATGGAGAAGTGTTACAGGCTGGACTGCCCTATTCTCCATGGTAGAGTGGATTGTAATGTCTTAGGCTGCAGGTGGAGGGGTTCAAACTTTTAATGCTGCTCTGTGTTTGAAACACAAGTGTGTGTGTACACACACACACACACACAAAAAAAAACAACTCCATGCAGTTAGAAAACTAGCATATCTAGCAGACACTAGGCTAGCACCTTAGGTGCTAGATTTTTATTTTTACTTGTAGGGAAGACTGAAAACAGTTTCTCCTCTCTGCAGCCTCAACTAGCACAGTGTAATTCAGAGCAGGTGAGATTGCCTTTTTTGCTGCAAAGGTAGCCGAGGTTTTCACCAATAGAAGGTATGAATGCGTTGGTTTACTGAGTAATGAAATGCAAGCCCCTTCCTTTGGGCAAGTGGTACATCTGTCTCGATGGTATTCGGAAAGGCAGGCAATATAATCTACGTTCTCAGGCACTTGAGGCCTCCAATTTGCTGAGGCCTTGGTCTGGTCATTGTCTAGATGGGAGACTTCCTGGAAGCCACATGCATGTTGCCTTGGGTTCCATCATGGAAGAAAAGTAGTCTATAAAATTAACAAAGGGAGTCAGCCCTACTCTTGGGAAGAGTGGGGTTGCCCACTTCAAGCTGCAAATGTCGAGATGCCATTAAAATCAACACACTGTAAGTGATTTGGTACACATTTTTTGCTCCCATTTGGATATTCTGCCCTGTGCAATTAGTGGCCGTGTGTCCTACTTTAGAGGACATGCCTCTGTTTGAAGTTGTATCCCAATAGAAGGGCTGTCCAGTCCAAGTCTTATTAAAAGATAAAGAACCGTACGGTGGGGGAGCTTGCAGTTGCATATCAACAGTTAGCAATCTAGACAACAAACTGAATGAGGAGGCACACAGGAGACCTTGTTCCCCACTCCGGCGAGATGCATCAAATTTCTTTTTAAATCATAGTAATTAATTCTAAGGGATGTGGGTGGTGCTGTGGGTTAAACCACAGAGCCTAGGGATTGCTGATCAGAAAGTTGGTGGTTCGAATCCCTGCGACATTGCTCAGTCCCTGCTCCTGCCAACCTAGCAGTTTGAAAGCACGTCAAAGTGCAAGTAGATAAATAGGTACCGCTCTGGCAGGAAGGTAAACCGTGTTTCCATGTGCTGCTCTGGTTCGCCAGAAGTGGCTTAGTCATGCTGGCCACATGACCCAGAAGCTGAATGCTGGCTCCCTCGGCCAATAAAGTGAGATGAGCACTGCAACCTGAGTCGTCCACGACTGGACCTAATGGTCAGGGGTCCCTTTACCTTTACCTTTAATTAATTCTAAATGTGCACCTGGACACAGAATATGCAAATTTGTGCCATCTTTCATTCTCTTTGGTGCTGGATGTACTTTTTATTCTTTGGGCATCTTAGCAGCAACATTCTTTAGGTTGTGCATCTCTAACTGCTATGCATTTACTGCTGCCTTGCAGGTTATTGGGGGTCCGGAAAGCTATGCTTTGTGTGGCCAGGCAATTGCAGAATCTGCTGTGCATGTATCTGCTTTGCCACCTCCCCAGAATTGTGGCAGGATTATTGATATCTATATTTGGATGATGGATTAGCGTGTGCGTGATGATGAGTCCCGTTAATGATAGGAAAGTACCACGAGATGGCGCATGTTCACAGATTGTGAGCTCAGCCAGATTTCAAGCCTCCAGCTGCAGACTTCCTTAGACATGCAGTTCTTTTGCCTATGGACCGGATTTCCTGGCTGTTTCTGAAGCCTCCTCCATCTCTTGTTAGAGTGGTAAAAGTGATGGCTGTTCATGGGAGGCAATGTAGAAACCCAGAGCTATATCACTGTAGTGACTACTAGCAGCACCGTGTTGTCTCCCCAAACTAAAAGGAAACACAAATTCATAAACTCCTGAGCACAGGGACACCACATGCAGTTTTTTCCTCGGCTATTCTGCAGCCTACCTTCAGGCAACCTGAATGTAGCTCCTGAACCACTATTTGAGAATCTTTGCCCTAGAGCAGGTGTGGGAAACCTCTGGCCCTCCAGATGTTGCTGATCTACAAATTACCATTTGCCCTAGCAAACATGGCTAATGTTTGACGTTCGGCAACCTCTGGAGAGCCAGAAGTTATTCACACCTGCTCTACAGCACTGGTCTTCAGCTGGTGGATCGGGACCAGTTGCAGCCTGATCCAAGGTGGGTCACAGCAGGAGCAGTATCACCATGTAAATATGTGATAAAAGATTGAGAAGTGGGGCCCCCCATGCCTGTTTGGGTTAAATGTGGGTCCTGGGTCTGAAAAAGTTGAAGATGCCATACCTGCTCGAAGATGTGTCAGCATTTTGTGTGTCTTAAAGGTAAAGGGACCCCTGACCATTAGGAAAAGTCATGGCTGACCCTGGGGTTATGGCGCTCATCTCACTTTATTGGCCGAGGGAGCTGGCATACAGCTTCCAGGTCATGTGGCTAGCATGACTAAGCCGCTTCTGGAGAACCAGAGCAGTGCACGGAAATGCTGTTTACCTTCCTGCCAGAGCGGTACCTATTTATCTACTTGCACTTTGACGTGCTTTCAAACTGCTAGGTTGGCAGGAGTAGGGATGAAGCAACGGGAGCTCACCCTGTCATGGGGATTCGAACCGCCGACCTTCTGATCAGCAAGTCCTAGGCTCTGTGGTAACCCACAGCGCCACCCGCGTCCCATTTTTTGTGTGACTTGCCAATACTTAATCTGGGTGCTAGGAGCAGAGATGGGAAGGCCTGAAAAAAAATGGGGGGAAATGGGAAAAAACCAGTTTTTTTCCTAAGCTGTTTTTTCTCAAAAAAATGAAAAAAAACAGTTTGATATAGTCTGAATATTCCACATACTTTTCCCCCAATTTTTCTGGAGAAAAACCTGCCTCCCCACTTTTTCTGGGTTCCCCCCCATCTCTAGCTAGGAGTCAATACAGTTGGATTTTGTGTATCAGTTACACTTGCTAAACAAAAGTATTCATTTATTTTAGGCAATGAAATTCATGACCACTGGGGGGAGATGTGCTGTTGCTCTTACTGCTGAAGAAGCAAGCTCATTCACAAATGTACAAAAAAAGGGAAACCCACCCATATTGCATTGCTCAGATAAATTATATTCAAGCCACTGTTAGTGGTTAGTTCCCTTGAATGAATGGATGGAAGGTTGCCCACTTTGATGAGGTTACATTCCCTCTGAAGGAGTGGGTACACAGCTTGGGGGTACACCTGGATCCTTTGCTGTCACTTGACACTCAGGTATCCATTAGTTTCAGTTGGTGGCCCAACTGCACCCCAGTGCACCCGAGAGCCAGTGTAGTGTAGTGGTTAAGAGCGATAGACTCGCAATCTGGGGAACTGGGTTCGTGTCTCCGCTCCTCCACATGCAGCTGCTGGGTGACCTTGGGCCAGTCACACTTCTTTGAAGTCTCTCAGCCCCACTCACCTCACAGAGTGTTTGTTGTGGGGGAGGAAGGGAAAGGAGAATGTTAGCCGCTTTGAGACTCCTTCGGGTAGTGATAAAGTGGGATATCAAATCCAAACTCTTCTTCTTCTTCTATCTGGACAAGAATAGCCTAACCTCTGTCGTCTATGCTCCGGTAACTTCCAGGTTAGATTACTGCAATGTGTTATATGTGGGGCCACCTCTGAAGACAGTTTGGAAACTTCAGCTGGTTCAGAATTCAGCAGCCAGGTTGCTCACTGGGGCAAGACAGTTTGAGCATATTATGCCAATCCTGGTCCAACTGCACTGGCTGCTGTTTAGTTTCCAGGCCCAATTCAAAGTGCTGGTTTTCACCTATAAAGCCTTAAGTGTCTCAGGACTGCAATACATCCCCATATGAACCACCCCAGACCCTGTGGTCATCATCTGAGGCCTGTGCCTTCTCTGTGAGAGGTTCAGAAGGTGGCAACACAACAACAGGCCTTTTCTGTGGTGGCTCCCTGCTTGTGAAATACTCAACCCAGGGAGGCTGGCTTGGCGCCTTCATTATGTATATTTTAGGCACCAGGCAAAACATTCCTCTTCTCCCAGGCCTAAACAATCTGGGGTGGGGGTGGTATTAGTTTTCTTTGTTAGCATGTTGTGCATTTTTGTGTTTTTATGTTGTAAACCACACTGTGAACCTCAGGTGAAGGGTGGTATAAAAATTTAATAAATAACGACGATATGAAATGCAATAACACCAATATGCCACGTAATTAAAAATGTTAGTAAAACATCAGTAGAAAACGGTTTACAGAAATTCATATTGTGAAGGGCTGCCTAAACAGTGCAATTGTTTCAAACTGTTTTATATATGTAACTGTCTTTCTGTGCTATTGTACGCTGCTTTAGGATGCCTCATAGGAAGTGATTCATGAATGAAAGAGTGAGTCCAGTGATTCATGCTTTCATGCTTTTATCTTTCTTGTTCCTTCAACTGCTATCCTGCTGATTTAAGCAGGTGGAAAAGCTTTACCTGTATAAATTCTGCATCTCAAGCTGATGTTTAAAGGTCCAGCAGGAGAGTCAGAACAACACAACTACAGCAACCCCCAGCTGCAGTCTCATGTTTACTTACTCAGGAGTAAGCTCTCATTGAACTCTATAAAGATGCATGTGCTTGGGATGCACAGTTGCAATAGGTACCACTACACCTTTGCTATTTATGTCCCCTCCATCCCTTAACTATCAACCCATTGCAGATGGGGCAGCAGTCTTCATGGCAGCGAGGTGCAGCTGAGCAAGGAACTCAGTCTTGTCTGCCTGGTAGGAAGGAAGAGGAGGAATATCCCTTGCTTTCGGATTACATGGGGCTGACCTGAAAGCAGCCACTCTTCATCAGAATGATTTAAAAAGGGATAATGGGACATGGAATTCCTGAGCTATCTGCTAGTTTGTTTCTATTCACTTAGAATTCAGGTGAAACCAGATTTTTTCCCCCTCAAGGTTGGGAAATTAGCATATCAATACTGGGAAAATTGTGGCGCCATCGATTACTGCTGTGTGTTGAATCATCCTGCTTTTATGTTTGAGCTTTGCGTAGATAGGTTGTACATTGTGCATTTCAGTGCCTTCAATTAAGAGTTGGTGCTGGGTTTTGCTTCTTCCTCTTCCCTCTCTGTCACTCCTTCCTTTTGTGCCATGTTGTTTAGAGAAAGCCTAGCTGGTGGGGACTGTTTTATTTGAATTGGTTGCATTTAAGCTGCCCTGAGAGTGCCACTTTTCCGGGTGAAGCGTGGGCTGCACATGTTCTGATATTGTAATAAATGTTCTATTATGCAACAATATATTGTCATGGTAGCCTTGCCAGCTTCATGCATCAGATGGAGACTGCTCTAATTTGCTTTCTGTTAGTTTTAATGGTGCCCAATATTCCTTTTTAATTTTTGGAATGTTTATTTTTGGAATGTTTTGCAAAGGTATGAGGAAGCAATTTTGTGGAGGACAGTGGGAGAGTGCTGTAGTGCTCATGCCCGGCTTGTGGGCTTCCTAGAGGCATCTATATGGTTGGCCATAATAATAATTTATTATTTATACCCCACCCATCTGGGTTGGGTTTCCCCAGTCACTCTGGGTGGCTCCCAACAGAACATTAAAAACACGATAAAATACCAAACATTAAAAACTTCCCTAAACAGGGCTGCCTTCAGATGTCTTCTAAAAGTCAGATAGTTGTTTATTTCCTTGACATCTGATGGGAGGGTGTTCCACAGGGCGGCGCCACTACTGAGAAGGCCCTGTGCCTGGTTCCCTGTAACCTCACTTCTCGCAGTAAGGGAACCGCCAGAAGGCCCTCGGAGCTAGACCTCAGTGTCTGGGCTGAACGATGGGGGTGGAGACGCTACTTCAAGGTATACTGGGCCGAGGCCGTTTAGGGCTTTAAAGGTCAGTACCAACACACTGAAATTGTGCTCGGAAACGTACATGGGGAAAGAATGCTATGCTAGATGGTCCCTCGGCCTGATCCAGCACAGCTCTTCTTATGTCCCTATGACTGAAACAATAGGAATGGTATTATCTAAGAATAAATATCCTCAGGGGATTGACCTGTTTGCAGCAGACTCTCAAGTACTATCTAATCTGAAATCTCTGGGTGGCTAACTCAAGTGGTAAAAACAGCAAATGAGACACAATAAGGAGGGGAGGAGAAGGAGATTTTTGCAATGAACCCTCTGCAGTGGCTCCTTAACCTTTTAAGGTGTGTTCGCTGGAATAGTAATGAGGACTAGCGGAATGAATATTAGGTGCTTACAGGTATTAGACCTTCCAATAGTGTAGCCCAGTTAGTTTGCTGCAGCAAAACCAACAAAGGATATTTGTAGCACCTTAAAAGATTAAGCCTAGAAACTGGTAAAGTGGTCTGTAGGGCAGGGATAGCCAATATTGTGTCGTCCCCCCCCCAGGGTGTTGGACTGCAGCCCCAGCTAGCATAACCAATGGTTAGGGATGGTGGAGGTTTAAGGCAGTACCTGATGGGGCCCACATTGGCTCCCCTTGCTCTGTGCTGTAAGAGCATATGCTTAAGCACAAATTTCTCTCTGTGCAGGTGCCCTGCAAATTATAATTTGTATGGCTTCCTCTCCAGTGTGCCAGGAAGTGAACTTCTGCAAAAATGCTGTGTTCTCTGCAAGAGTTTCCTCTCCCTTCAATAGAACCACAGTTCCCTTACACCCTTTAAACTGGGTTTGAAAATGGTTTAACCTTGCAGTGTAGACATGCCCTATGGTGCAACGCAAAACAATTTGTTTATAGGAAGAACAGTGCCGAAGAACCTCCGTCCCAGGGGCTAAATGCGGCCCTCCAGGCCCCTGTCTCTGGCCCTTGGGACTTTCTGCATGCTACACCTCCTCCTTAGCCACTGACACAGCTTTGCACCTTCTTTGAGTGCTTTTTGAACCCTGATAATTTCTCTTGCATGCCTGGGAGGAGGTTAGAGAGGAGTGCAAGTAGAAAGTAGCCCATGGTCCACAGACAAAATTTGCATTAATTGCCTGTCCACTTTTGCTTTGGCCTTGTCCACTACACTGGCATGCGGCCCTCGAATGGTTGTCCAGAGGGGAACGTGGCCCCCCATTGGGCCGGAAAAAGGTTCCCCACTTCTGCTTTAGGGGGACCTGTGTTTTGAGCTCACCGTCCAATAGGTGGCGGTCATGGAACCGATTTGCGTTCCATGCAAGCGCAAAGGGAAGAATAGTTTTTCTCCAATGTCCTCTTTCAAAGGCTGTGCTTTCCACGCAGGCGCACGGCGTTGGAGAGCAGCCTGCCTGCCTGCCTCCCTGCTTGCTTGTTGCGGGAGGGGCAGCCCAGAGCGCTCGGGTCCCGGACAGAGCCACAGCCACCACGCAGCAGCAGCGGGCGGTGTGTGAGCGGCCATTTCCCCCCGCGGCTGCCCATCGTGGATGCTTGGAGGGCCCCCCTCCAATTCTCTTCCTGCGGCCAAAGAGGGAAACTTCCTCGGCGGGCGAGTCTCGTGGTGAGCGGGGAAACTTTCCTCCTTCTTGTTTGTTCTTTGCCTTTGCTGGTTTGGGGAGCCCGCGATGCAGCGGCTGCACAGGATCGGGGATCGCGACCCTCTTCTGCGCTTTTTAAAAAAACTGCTGTAGGGGAAAAGTGTGCCAATTCAATCTTGGCCAGGCCGAGCTTTTTCCTTGCGGTTGGGGGTTTAGGATCGGGCGCGCACGGTGGCAAGGCTGGCGGCGCGCGCGCCTCCTTGGGAGTAAGTCCCATGGAACTCGTCGCGCGGTGGTTTTTAATCCGAGTCAATGATCGGTGCGCTTCCACGTGCGAATAATGGCAACAGGTTCCTTTGCTCGTCGGCCGGCTCTTGCAGGGAAAGCGCGTGGGGGGGGGGGTCCTCCGTATTCCGCCTTGCGTGAAGTAAGCCTCTTCTCTCCCCCCCCCCCGGCCGCTTTGTGGGTGTGTTAGCAAAGATGGGATCCAGAAAGGGGGTAGATGCCACTTTAAAGGGTGATCTTGGGCGAGGTGGGGGGTAAGTTTTGTCTTTTTAAAAGCATTTCTAAAGTCTGACATTTTACAGATGGCCTCTGGGTGGCGGGGGGCTGATCATGGATCCCCTGCGAAGATTTGGGGGTGGGTAGAAAGGAAGAGGGAGGAGGAAGGGGGGCGTCTGTGCTTGCGGGAAGGGGGGCCTTGCTGCTCTTCCTTTAAGGGGAGGGGGCTTGTTTGGCGGGTGTGTGTGTGTATTGATTCCCCCTTGCAAAAGGCCCCCCCTTCCAGCTCCCTTTTACGCTATCTACTTCGAAGGGAGCGCCCCCTCCTCAATTTAAACGTGGCTTTATTCCAGACCAGGCAAAGTTGCAAATCTTAGAGGGGAGGGGGGCGCTTGGGGGAGGTCGGTGTGAAGTTTTGCAAAAGGCGCCGGAGGAGGAGAAGACTCCTTTTCTCCCCAACTCTTTTAAATTGTTTTGCAATGCGGGTGGGGGATTCTTCCTCCACCCCCCACCCCCCAAACAACTTCCTCCTCTTTCTACACATTCTTCAGTATTTGAGAATGTTGTAGGGCGGAGAGAATGGGACTTTTAACTGCATGGAAGCTGGTTTTTTCTTTTCTTCCAAAGTTCCTCTCGGGTTGCGTGTGGTGGTCTAATCTCTGGCATTTTGGGTGATCTGACTTGGTAGAGACCAGGAACGGGATGTGAGCTGTGCTATGCCTATGAGGGGGCCCCCTGCCTCCGACTGCCGCTATGTCTGCCGGCCTTTTGCGCTTTTGGAGACATACTGTGCGTGAGCCTGTTGAATTCCACTGTGCCCCTGTATGGGTTTTTTTTGGGGGGGGCTAGGCTGTTGCACACACGAGGCATTTAAACCCCATTCTCACCCCCGCCTTCCAGAACCCGGGGGATGTATAGTTTCTTAAGGGGTGCTGCGAATTCTAGCCCTGGGAGGGGTAAACTACAGTTCCCACGATTTTCTGCAGAGAGAGGCTGTGCTTTAAAGGCATGGTGTGCACGCAAAAACAGGAATCTCTTGGGAGATTTAAGTGCTGTGGGTTGGGGGGAGGTCCTGGATGTCTGAAGGCCCCCCTCCTCTCCCTCCCAGCTCAGTTTTTTTTTCTCTCCCCCCCCCCCCACTTCCAATTGTGTCCTGTAAAGTCATTGTGTTCCTTCTCTCCTCTCCACCCCTCCCCTTCCAAATGTTTTTCTGTCTAATAGGCTGGTGTTTTGTAACATCTGGGCCTTAAAACGGAGCTTCATTTGAGCAGGCAACACTGTAATTTCTCAAGTAGTACTTTAAAATTTTGAAAGCGTGATTGAGAGAAACTTAAAAACACACACACAAAACCCAATGCCATTTTTTTGGGGGGGGAGGGAGGCGTTACAAAGAACTAATTGTGGTGAGGTTTCCATTCCTCCTCCACCTACCTTTTCACTAATATGAAGTCTGATTTTTGAATGCTGTACCCTCGCCCCCAATTCTGGTTTGGGATTGTGATCGTTCCTGCATGTGCAGGCTAATTTGCAAGTTTTCTTTCTAGAGTTCTTATTGAAGGCCATCGGTTATAGCGCACACATACTCTCTCTTACCATTATTCTGTTTTTCATTAATGTGCGTACCATTGAGACTCTGGGTAGTTTCTAAGCAGTTTGCAAAAACATGAAAAGGAACTGCAAAGCATTGGTAAAAATCCCAAATTGTTAAAAAGCACATCTAAATTTGAAATACACAGCGAAGCAACCCCATTAAAATATAAACCACCATAATCAAAATGATTTTAATTTTGATCCACTTTATATTCTGGTTAAGAGGAAGGGGAAGATCTGGTGGAGAGTTGCTTTATTAAATGCGTACAGCATAAAGTTTTTTGGGAAAACTTCTTGAGCAGAAAGTACATGCATCCCATTTAGTGGATGAATAGCTGGCGGAAAGGTTTAATAGGAAATTACTGAATACTGTGCAGTACATTTCATTGGTCTGCTATGAGCTTGTTCATTCAGCATTCGTTCTGTTTTGTTTGCTCAAAGCTCACATGGTGGTTGGATTATGTCCAGTCTTTATTGAGCATTTGTTCTGATTTGTTTATGGGCTGTATGACAATGAGCATATATACTGATACTTCTGTTCATAAGTTCTCTGTTGAGCATGTATTCATTCACCCCACACTTTAAATGCCTTTTCTCCATCACTTTCCTAACCACAAAAAGTTTGGTTTTTAAAAGTGGATTTGTTGCGCTGGGGCAACAGTAATTCTACAATCCACTTTATTTGTGCAAATTAGGTTGACAGTCTGTGTCTAAATCTCTTCCTGAAAAAATTTACAATCTGGAGATACGGAGAGTATGCCTTGATGGAATACTGAAATTATTTACAGTACATTCATGTGTTTTTCTGTAATAACAATAATGTTTTATGCGCTCTGTTTTCTTCCTACCTTCGCTACACACACACAAATATAATTCAGGACATGTCCAAGGTGCAATTTACAGCTATTTTGCGTTTTCTCCTTTCACATCTGCTAGTAGATGTTCCCTTTATCTTCCAAAAGCTTTTGTGTGTTGTCAGTGAATCCATGTTTTTATTTGTATAAACAGAAGTTTGCTTTGATTTTTAAAACACAAAATGTTCACCATTGGCACTTTATTATTATTTTAGGTTATTATTATTATTATTATTATTATTTGAGTCTGGAGCCGCCCTTCTCATGAGGCAGAATGAGGTAGTTGCCTCAGGCGGCACTTTCCCAGGAGGCAGCATCCAATTCCACCACCCAGCTTTGCTGCCAGTCTCCCCAGCATCTTGGGGCAGAGAGGGACTGGGTGGCAAAGTTCTGCAGAACTCCTCCCCTCCTGCCGATTTGGGAAGAGGGCAGGTGTTCCGCCACCCAGCTTTGCTGCCGGGTGGGATGGGGGAGATCTTTCCCTCCTGCCCGACCTTGCGGTGGGGCCTTGCATTCTGAGTCAGCCAGATTTGGCCTGGGGGTGGCTCTCTCCAGTGCCTGATCTCTAGTTTAGCCTCTTGAAGCTGTTTTGCAGAGTTAACTATGTGAAGTTGAAGGAATGGGTGGGGCGCTTCTAGTAGTTCATGTTGTTGTCCTAATGTGCGTGGGAGATTTTAATCTTGCAGCATAATCGGTACATGTTTTCCCCCCCAGTCAGTGCAAAGTGGATGTATGTATGTTTGTTTATTTACCCTTTATTAAAAAGGAACGCTCCCCCCTCCCCGGTGAAGAACCTGGGTTAGAGGCGTATGAAATGTGCCTCTAAAATCTCGGCTTCAATTCTAGGTTTTCTGCTTCCGTTCTACAAAGTGAGCGCCGTGAGGAAGGCTGTGTGCACACACTATATCTTTATAGCACATTTGAAGCACATTCTTCCTCAAAGAATTTGGGTTACTGTAGTTGAGGGTTTTGACCTAGTTGAGATTCCTGCATTGCAGGGGTTTGGGCTCAATGACGCTTGAGTCCCTTCCGACTCTATTGTTACCGAGAATTGAAACTATGAAGGGAAGAACTAGCCCAGAATTCTTTGAGGGAAAGAATGTGTTTTGAAGGTATAATGGGTACACAGCCAAAGACTTTGGCCTGGTTTGCCAGAGGTGGGGAACCTTTTTCATCCCGGGGGCTGGATTCCCTTCTGGCCAACCACTTGGGGGCCACATGCCGGGGTGGGTGGGTGGGTGGGGGCCAGAGGCATAAATGAACATGAATTTTACCTTCGTACAGTAGGTTAGTTTCGTGTACCCCTCTCTATCCTCCATTGAATGCATCAGAACAACAATTCAGAGGTCTTTCCTTGTTGTCCGAAGGTGGGTTTGTGGTTTGTTCCCTTCCATAAAAATCACAAGCTGCAGCCAAGTTTGGTTTTTGGCTTGCCACTTATGGTTCATTGTGTGTGGGTAACAAACCATGAATCTCGAGGAGCCATGCGGGATTACTAAGAGCATTTGTTACCCCTCTCCTCGGCCGAAAAGGCTCCCAGAGTGTGGCTTGCTCACAGTCAATTAAAACATGGTTGTCCCACCCATAGGGTTACATACCATCTTAAAAAAACACCACCACCGTGGCACACAAGGTGAAAGGGAAGGAAGGGGGAAATCAGACTTGGACACTAATTTCTAATCTGTTATAATGTCCAGCTCACACAGCTCAAGGGTAGGCGGTGACGGTTGGAGCTGGCCTTTTCTGATGGAGTGAGAGCCCTGCTTTCCATCTCTCCCACCAAGGCTGTCTGATGAAATGGCTGCTCCCAGATGACAGGGGAAGGAGAGCAGTTGCTCCCAGTGTGTGGTGGCGAGGAGCCAGTTTTTGAGCCACATGCACCAGCAGGCTGCCCATTTGCTTTAAGCACAACTGTGGCTTATTTAATGTGACTTCCAATACAGCCATTTTGATGCAGTAGTAGGACTTGGGGGTGGGTATATGACTTACAAAGCACTCTACCAGAGCCAAGTAAAAACCCTCCCTTGCGTTTTTTTAAGTACCAGTGCAATTTTTTTTTTAAAAAGCTTATGTGTCATTCCCATTCATTTCAGTATGGGAAGTGGTGGATAACGTCCTGTGAGTCAACATTTGTCTCCCTCTCTGTGACTCCGAACAGCGACCCAAAATCTGCCACTTGAGACGGACACATCATCCTGATGCCTTGAGGCAGAACCATCTCAGTTTCCATGAATTTAGTGTTGAGAGAATTCCTTTTTTTATTTTTCTGCTTTCTCCACCCTGACGAAGGCATTTATAGAGCCCTGTACATAACGAATCACATTATTGATATGCGATTGTGATCCTTGTGGTCCCTGCAGATGATTGGTCTTAGATGCTACGGAGGAAAGTAGAATGACTGCATGTCGCTCCACTCCCGGTCGTTAATACTTCATTCCTTTTCGGCTGCGGCTCCAACCTGGTGGAACGCTCTGTCACAAGAGACAAGGGCCCTGCAGGACTTGACATCTTTCCGCAGGGCCTGCAAGACAGAGCTGTTCCACCAGGCCTTTGGTTAGGGCACAGCCTGACTCCCTCCTTTGGCAATCTTTACAATACTTTAGTTTATGGTTGCCATCAATTTTGATTTTAATTAATTCTTATGATGTTTATAATGTTGCACTATTTTAGTGTTGTTAGCCGCCCTGAGCCCGGCTTCGGCTGGGGAGGGCGGGATATAAATAAAATTTATTATTATTATTATTATTTCAAATATTCCAGATGATAATTTTGAGAGGAGGCAAACTACTGGGAAAACAAATTAAAAATTTAATTTAATTTAAATATTTCTGCCTTGTCCTGTATTACTAGACCATGGGATGGGTTCATAAAAGCAGTGCATGTTAATATAAACTTGACGTGAAAACTGAACCTGTCAGCAATAAAATAAGTCCAAAGGAAAATCATAATAATAACTGTATCATTGGCCTATCTGAAATACCTGCATAAACAACCAGGGTTTTGATGCAAAAAAAGAAGCCACTATGATAATGTCAGGCCTCCTCTTTCCCCCTAGAGTAGAATATAAATGCCACCCCCTTTTTATCGCCACAACAATCCTGTGAGGTAGGGTCGAATGATTTCTCACAATGTAACATCTTGATATTCAGGGATTATAGAGATTTGAACTAGGCCGCATCCTAACAATGCATGCGCCATACGCTCCTTAGCATGGTTTGAGTCAATCCCTCTTCCCAGGGAACCCTGGAAATTGTAACTCTGTGAGGGGGTTAGGGGGTTCCTAACAATTCCCAGCCAACAAACTACAGCTCCCAGGATTCTTTGAAGGAAGTCATGACTGTTTAAGTGGTATAATAGTGCTTTAAATGTATGATGCAGATGTGATACCAGCCTAAGTCCAATGTCTTCTCCACTACAGGTGCATTTTTCAGACATTGGGAGTCTCACATTCATTTTCCTGGTTGTAATGCTAGCGCTTCTTTCCTTTTACACTACATTGTGTGTTGTTTTAAGGAACTGTGGCTTTTGATACATATAATGCTATGTTGCGCTAAATTTAATTCACACCAATGGTGTGTCATTGGACATGCACTTTATAGGTGTGCATGTTTCTGTTCCCTCATGAAAACTGGGGGAAAACAACTGTACGCCAGAATACCACCCCAAATTTCATCACATTGTATCATCCATGAAAACCACAAGAAAGTTACAGCGTGGAAAACTCCTGCGATTTTCCAGGTTAGGAAGTTGCAATTGTGATTTTCCTGGAAGCAATTAACATGGAGATCAGCATTAAACTTCTCTTATATGTGACTCGATTTCCAGAAGTCGTGGTTGCATTGAGTGAAATCTGAAATAAACCATTAAAATCTATGGATATGGAAACGTTTGGGGATATGGAATAAAGTCGTGTTTGGATGCAGCCTCCATTATGCATTAGGATGGCTCTAGGAAGGGTGTCAACAAGATTCAGCCCCTCTTTATCTAGAAGAAAAAGCCCTGCCTCCCTCAGAGGACACCAGACTTGTATTCCACCAGTTACCCCCCAGCTGTCCTTGCATTCTCCTCCCAACCCTGGTCTCCAACGCCAAAAGCTGCAGTTAGGGTTTGGTATCTTAGCAACAGCCCTGCTCTTGAGTTTCTTTGGGCCAGGTGGCTGCAGCTGTCCCAAGCCTGGAACAGCTACTTCCTGTTACGCGCTCTAGTTTTGCAGCGAAGTATTGACAGCAGAATTTTAAACATCGGGGTTTTGGCTAGAAGCAAACATTAAAAGGCGCAAGGAGATAGGATAATAATATATTAAGGATGGAATAACAAAGGAAGTGAATAACGCAACAATAACAAAAAATAATAGTGGGGAAAGAAGATCACACATGGGTGAAGGGAGGTACTGGGCTGTTGGGGAGGGAGGAGAAGGGATTAATTGAAATTGTTAAAGATTGGTATAGGATTTAAGAGATTTACATTTTTATAAAGATTCTATAAGGAAAGCAGAAAGCAGCAAGAAATATCAAGTAAAGGTATCGGAGCAGAGATCAGTGTAAATGAAAACATGAGATTGATGGTTTTGTTACATATGATTTTATTTTGGAGTTGTCTGTTTATTTTGGAGTTGTTTGTTGAAAAGAATGTATATTATGTGAATGAAATAATAAAGGATTTGAAAGGGGGAAAAACATTATGGGATCTGTGGTGCTCTGAGCATCAAAAGGTACTCTGAGATTGCTTTTGTGGTGTCACCAAATGTCCGCTCATTTATTGTGGCACTTATCTGAAGTCATTTTACTGTGGTTTCCTGGCAGCCTCCTTACAATCTTTTTCTAGGCCTGGGCATCTTAAATGTGAATCTGGGAGGTGGTTGTTTTTTAAAACATTGCCCATGTGAGGATCCTATGCTTGGGGTTGTTGGCACTTCTGTGTCAAAATGTTAGCAGGTGGCATTGCATATTTACGGATCCCTGATGTGCTGATCTTGAATGTGCAAGCTTTTTCCTAATTAACATTCCCAAGTGTTAATAGAGAATAGATCGCAAGCCATGTTGCTCAGCTCTACTATGATAGCAAGTTGCCTGGCAATATGATTCAGGATTTTAAAAGCACCTGGCTCCTAGCAGTCAATACCAACGGTAGAACTATGTGTGATCAGAAACACTGCCTACCACATAAGAGTTAATAATTTAGTGTGGCAGTCCTCACGCTTTGAAACTCCCTGCCTATTTACACGAGGCAGGCACCTTCACTGTATTCTTTTCAGCACCTAAAAAACCATTTTTGTTTAAGGCTATGTTGACACGTGTTTTTAACCTGGCTTTTAGATTATCGTTGATTTTAATTATTTTTTGAATGTTCTAAATACTTGTTTTTAACTGTGTTCTGTTGAGAATTCAGTTCTATTCTTTTTTTTTTTGTAAACTGCTTTGAGGCTTTTAAAAAAACGATAAATGTTACAAAAAGTGTAAGTTGCAAAGTGTTCCATTCTCAGAGTTGTTAAAGCAATTAGAGCTGACTTTGGGCTTGTGGGATCTACTTAGTTTGCTACTAGAAGCTCAAGATCTGCCAACCTCAGTCAGGTGCCAAAGCCCTCTAGAGACATTTCTTTAAAGCAGGGTTGGATGAACCCCAAGTCCAGGGGCCAAATGTGGCCCTCCAGAGTTTTCTGTTTGACCCTTCGGACCCTCCCCATCTCACAGCCCCTCCCCAGCTTTAACCTCACCTGGGTGTGTACTCTACACATGAACAGACGTTTGTGTGAAATACAGCTTGTATCTGTGTTCAGTGCGACATGTGAACAAGCCTACAACCTTTATCTTGGAGATCTGACCTGGGGTATTTGGGTTGGAACTCAGCAGCAGATTATAGTCTTCCAGGTCACTGGTCACCTACGCTGAAAAATGAGAAAGCAGCACTCAATTAGCAATGGCTGTATCTTTTTCTCCTTCCTTACCTGATTTTATTTTGAACAAGTGGCTGTAACATTTCTCTTTTGGGTTACCGTTGGTTGTTCTAAATTCTTCTGTAGTTATATTTTCAGTCTTGGAGCAAAAGTTTTAAAAAAGAAGGAAGAAAGTAGATATTACTATAACCGAAAAAACGTGTAACCTGTCCCCAGAGTCACAGGTTATATTCAGGTAAAACAGTGCCAAGTATGGAACCTGATCTGTGTCCAGAACACTTAATAAATTGGTGGGGGGTAGAGTGTGAAAAATGGAGCAGGGGCAACTTTGGGCTTGATTTTCCCTCTTGCCAACTCTCCTTGTGCTTTAATTGGGCACTGCTAAGCCCAGAAACTGCTTCATGGATCACTGCCTTGTCGTGGCGAAGGGGCTTGAATCCTTTGGCCACCTCATGAGAAGACTCCCTGGAAAAGACCCTGATGTTGGGAAAGATGGAGGGCCCAAGGAGAAGGGGATGACAGAGGACGAGATGGTTGGACAGTGTTCTTGAAACTACCAACATGAGTATGACCAATCTGGGGGTGGCAGTGGAAGACAGGAGTGCCTGGCATGCTCTGGTCCATGGGATCACGAAGAGTTAGACACGACTAAACAACTGAACAACAAGCCCAGAAAAGGAAAGGCAAAACCATTTTGCAAAAGCAGATACCAGTTCCCACCCTATGCCAGCCTGTGTTTTGAAAACGGTTATAAAGCTGTTTTAGCCTGATAACTTCAGCCTTATTAAGCACTTTTATCCAGTGGAGAAGGAACATGGGTGTAGCAGCTCTGCTGGGGTATGTATGTTTCAGCTCTGACTTCCCAAGATTGGGTGAATTATTCAAGCCTTGTGTTTTGTGATAGAAGTGAACCTTCTGTATTGGGGAACGTTTTGTGTCCATGGAAAACTCTGATCTTCCAGGCTTCTTTACTGCGATAGATGCAAAAGTCTCCCTGTTGCAAAAGTTGAGTTTCATCAGATTAGGGGCAGGGAGGAGTGGTGCAGCCTCGGGGCTAGTAGACATTTGCTTCTGGTGCTCATCTGTGCGCATGTTCCTTCAGGGACATCATCCGCCCTTTATTGTTGTCATCTGTGTACTCAGATGTTAGTCATGTTATATCTCGATGCACTTCGACTGTTCCGCATCCAAAACTGAACATCAGGCCAATGTGGGGACTTTAGTGTCCTGAAATAAATCTACACCACTTAGTCATTCAGGGAGGTTAAATCTGCTTCCAGGGTCAAGTTTTTAAAATAACATAATACAGGTATGGGGGACCTGTGCCCCCCAGATGTTGTTAGACTGTAACTTCCGTTGTCCCAACAACATCTGGATGGTCCACAGGTTCTCCACCTCTGTCTTAAAATATTTGTTAAAAAAAACTCTAGTCGCTTTACTGAGTGAATATCTTTTCTTAGCTGTGTTCCTCATATGGAGTTAATCTTTAAGCTGCTTTAGAAAGCCATAAACATCACCTTGGTGTTCCTTTAGTTTGTGATAAGAACTGTACTGGCTGTATTTCAGCAGATGTGGTTTCTGAGTAGTGAAAATAGGGAGCACAGTATTCCCACTTAAAATATACGCCCCTTCCCGTCCTTAAAGAAGAACATCTATGTGACTCTTTTTAGTGATGACAGAATTCAAGCAAGTATCTTCCACTTAATTATATTACAACACACAATTTCTTAATATGTTTCCAAACAGAACTCTCCCCTGTTTGTAATAGGCGCTTAATCCAAGTGTGTGATAAAAACTGAGGTGGGCATTCCAAGTTCTGTGTTAGGCCAGGTTGAACTGCAACTTTGATAAACTATGCAAACTTGTTTGTTTTACATAACATGTACTCTGCAATGATTTTTTTATTCTCTGGGCGAGGGTTCAAATCCTTACTCGGCCATGACTTGTTGGACCACTCAGTGTAATCTACTTGACAGGGTCCTTGAGAGGATAAAATGGCTTATTTTGGAACAAAGTCCACACTATCTGGTAGCGGTTCGGTTCTCCAGGGTTTCAGATGAGGGTCTCTCCCATACCCAGAGATTCTGAGGATTGAACCTGTGGCTACTGTATGCAAAATAGATGTTCTACCCCAGAGCTGCAGCTCTTTGGAGAGCAGAACCATTTGCTGTATATCACCTTGAGCTCCTTGAAGGCAAGGTGAGATATAAATGTAAATTTGTACCCAATACCGCAACCTACCTACTCCCAACCCTTGCAGAATAGAGAGGTCTTAAGTACTTGTTCAAAGGTGACATGGACAACTTAATTGCATCCTCATGTTGCCATCTCTCTTCATGAATCTCCTTTTCGGCTACTAAACTTCCTTTCCTAAAATTGATCTGGTTGTTTCTTCATTCCCTGAATAGTTTCTTCGTGGTGGCGGTGTTGATGTTGACTAATGTGCAGTGTGCACTCCCCTTTTGTGCCCTTTCTAAGCCTTTTGAGGGTAACTGCTTAGCAACCGTCCTCGCTTGATTAATGTTTTTACAGGCTTTTTCTGTGCAGACGTTGGATCTGCTTCAGTGACTGGAGGTTTGTAATGTTCATCAAGGTCGACGGCCCAAAGCAGTTTAAATCCATGCCTGGATTTAATTCCTTGTTCTCATTTCAAGAGGCCTTTCCTAATAATTAGTGGGCACGGTAATCTTCCATTCTAGTTGTTAATTTGCACCTGATAGGACCAAGAACTCTAAAAGCCCTTGTCTTTTCATTTGAGTTGCCATAATAGTGTCTTCCGTTATTCTGGTTTGATGCTAAAGACCAAAGGCTGGGATGATTGAAGTGGCAGGATATATTCACTGGGCAGTTTTTCAAAAGTGGGTTGGTTAGGAAGCCCAGAGACACATGCCTTCTTAAGATGGGACTGCTCTTTCCACCTTGCCTACTTATGGGACCAGATACCTTTCTCTGTAGGTTTGCATTTCAAAGTTGCTCCCGTGCTGCATCCTGCATGTAGCTACATGACTTCTCTCCGAGGTGGCCCAACATGTAGTGCACCTGTAAGCATCTTTCAAACCTGTTGTTTGTGTGCACACACTTTTTTTTGGTAATGCAATCTGAACTTCAAAAAGAAAAGAAATGCTTGTGGCAAAATGGCTGTTTTTTGGCCCTGCGCTGGTGAAGCACCTTCTCTTCCAGAACACTAGACCTTACATAATGGCAGTAAAATGGACTTATGCTGTGTCAAGCTATTATCAGAATTGTTGAGCATGTGGAGAAGAAGAAGAAGAAGAAGAAGAAGAAGAAGAAGAAGAAGAGGAGGAGTTTGGATTTGATATCCCACCTTTCACTCCCTTTAAGGAGTCTCAAAGTGGCTAACATTCTCCTTTCCCTTCCTCCCCCACAACAAACACTCTGTGAGGTGAGTGGGGCTGAGAGACTTCAGAGAAGTGTGACTGGCAAAAGGTCACCCAGCAGCTGCATGTGGAGGAGCGGAGACGTGAACCCGGTTCCCCAGATTACGTGACTACCGCTCTTAACCACTACACCACACTGGCTTGTAGGCTAAAAGGTTCTTCTTGTTCATGTGCCAATATTGTTCTCATTTGACCCTTTTCTTGCTATCTGTGTTCTTCAACTGTGAGTGCGAGAAATGACCTGTAGACTTATGACATCTGAGGATCTAATCAATTAGATCAGCAGTTCTCAAATATTGCTCTCACAGACCACTTGAGCATTGCTGTGGGTTTCTGTGGGCCACTTAATCAACTTCCTTTGTTCTATAAATTACAGTGCACAACTCAGACTTTAGTAACTGGTATAGGCTTGCTTTTCGAACATGAAAGATGGGCCTAGTTGCTCACATAACTTTTTGTGAGCAAAGTTATGTGAAGCTAGGTGAAAGACAAAAAAGTCTGAGAACCCAGAGCTGGGGGAACCTTTTTCAGCCAAGGAGCTACATTCCTGCATTCGCAACCTTTGGGGGCTGCATAACAGAACAGTGGTACCTCAGGTTAAGTACTTAATTCGTTCCGGAGGTCCGTACTTAACCTGAAACTGTTCTTAACCTGAAGCAGCACTTTAGCTAATGGGGCCTCCTGCTGCCGCCGCGCCACAGGAGCACGATTTCTGTTCTCATCCTGAAGCGAAGTTCTTAACCTGAAGCACTATTTCTGGGTTAGCGGAGTCTGTAACCTGAAGCATATGTAACCTGAAGCATATGTAACCTGAGGTACAACTGTAGTGGGTGTCACTGGGTGAGGCCATCAGGCCAGTTATAACCTGAGTTGTAGGTTTGCAGAGGTTTGGTTGCTGTTTCCTAGGATGTTGGCACGTGACTTCCCCTGAAGAATCATGGGAAGCATGATTTGTTAAATATGCCTGGAATTTGTAGCTCTGCGAGGGATAAACCACAATTCCAGGATCCTTTGAGAGGACTCATGTGCTTTAAATGTGTGATAGATGTGTTTAGAATGTATGGTGTGTGGATCTGCAGATGTACCATTTTAGTCTGATTCTGCTACGGCAGGTAACTTAGAACCCTTCCAGGAGGCTGGCTGGTTGAGCATTCATCCTGATTTCATTACAGGGAGACTAGATAAAGTTGGCTGGTTTAATGAGCTTGGATTTGTTAGTGGGAGGCTAGGCGACATTGTGTCAAAGGAAGTGTTATCTCATACTTTTCCCAGTGCTTTCCCCTGTCGCTTTCCTTATCACTTTCCTTGAGCAAAAGCCTCCCAATCGGCGTACAGTTGCTCAGACTGAATTTTCTGCTATGCGATTGAGTTGCATCCAAAAAACAGCGACAGCCTGGAGTTGCCCTTAGATAACATTCAGGACTTATTTAGCACCGTATCAGCCATGGTGGAAAACAAAATAATTGAAATGTCAGATGATACTAATCGAGCAAAGTAAAAGCAATGTCTGCTGCATTGCCTCAAAATTATGGCAACCCGCTAGAGTGATTTCAATTACTGCTTATTTTTCTTTCTCCGACTTGCATTAACTGCAGCAAAACAACGGAAGGCAATGTTCTGAGATCTTGGGGGAGTTTTTTTGGGGGGGAAGCTGTAACACAGTGGCAGAGCATCTGCTTTTCACACAGGAGATTCCAGTTTCAATCCCTGGCATCTCCAGGTACGGCTGGGAAGGTCTCCTGCCTGGAACCTAGGAGCGATTCTACCAGCAACCGTGGGCAAGGCAACTTCCTGTGTCCAATAAGTAGCATGTAATGCGGGTGGCGCTGTGGATTAAACCACAGAGCCTAGGACTTGCCGATCAGAAGGTCGGCGGTTCGAATCCCCACAACCGGGTGAGCTCCCATTGCTCGGTCCCAGCTCCTGCCAACCTAGCAGTTCGAAAGCACGTCAAAGTGCAAGTAGATAAATAGGTACCACTCCGGGGGGAAGGTAAACGGCGTTTCTGTGCGCTGCTCTGGTTCGCCAGAAGCGGCTTAGTCATGCTGGCCACATGACCCGGAAGTTGTACACTGGCTCCCTCAGCCAATAAAGCAAGATGAGCGTCACAACCCCAGAGTTGGCCACGACTGTACTTAACAGTCAGGGGTCCCTTTACCCTTTACCTAATGTAAAGTGGGGATACAGAGTTCTTGGTGTTGTCCTTCGTCTGCCTTGGGAGACAATGGATTATCTTCTGGAGTTCTGCTCTGTGAATATGAAAGGACAGTTAATGGTTGCATCATACGGCAACTTCTCTATGGATACCTAAAATGCAGTGTTAGAAACTCAGATATATAAGCTAGGCGCCAAAATGGCTCTTTATACCAAGGTTACAGTCACTAAAATGGAGTGTCTAGTTGTCACTTTAGGGTAAGAAGGCTCTAAAGTCTTATTTTTCAAATGATGGACTGACTGTGATTATCAGTTAAACACCTGGCTGGTTCAGCTGGCAACCTTGAGCTAGCTTAAGAACTTCGAGAACTTAAAGAAAAGCCACTTACTTGATCCAGGGAGAGTCCACATATATATTGGCCTATTCCGTCCTCTTTTTCTTAACGGTGACTGCTCCTGCTGAGGCTGCGCAGGAAAAGCATTTGGGTTCCAGAAATTCATTCTGTTTGTGCAGATAAAATATAACGGATAGAATTGTACAGGATGGGGTATTAGCGTGTGAAAACAGTCCAGATCCAATGATCCCCAGGTATGCACCTCCAGATGGTGGCGATGTCAGGCGTCATCCTGGCGCCCAGGCATCTTCACTTGGTCGCAAGTCATTGAAAGCCAGGTTGCAAAATGCACCTGGCACCTGGCTAATTTCAGACACTGCTAAAATGTAACCAAACCTTGCATTTCTCTGCTTGAAGAGCCTTTCAGAAGAATGATCTCCATGTGCGAAGTCCAATTTGTAGGATGTTCAGTATTCTTCAGCAATGCTGGTTTCAGGGGCCTTGTGGGCTGGGGCCTAGCTTAGTGGCTCTTCAAGCACTGATCACAGGTATGGCTTCCCCAAAGAATACCTAGGAATGGTAGCTTACCCACAGAGCTACAATTCCAAACACCCTTCACAAACTACAATTCCCAGGATTCTTTGCAGGTAGTGAAGTTCTTTAAATGTATGGTGTGGATATGACCATAGGGCAGAAGTCTTCAATCTTTTCTGATACAGGACCCATGTTTAACCCAAACATACATTTGGAGAACTGCCAAGAGGGCCCCCCCATGCTTATCTTAATAAGCTGATTTTAAATCAAATTTTCACAATTAGCCTTCTTTCTTGGGGATTTTTAAATCACCCAGACTTGAAGCTCTTGTAACCATTCAGGAAGAGCCAAGTAGGTATTGCTATTAATATGGTTGCTATTATTAGGCCTTTTGTAAATGTTCCCTCAAAGTATCAGATTTGCGTCAAAAACCAGCTCAACTTGTTATCTTTCTGCCTTAACGTACACATTTTGTAAGAACCTCTGCCTGTCTCTCTGAAGGCCAGACTTGGGAGGGAGGATTCATAATTAAAGACCTGGGTGAAAGCAAACCTTGGGTGGTTGCTACGTAAACCTGAGGACCTGAATCTAGAAAATGAAGCTAATGTTCCTGGCAGTCGAGTTGTCAAGGAGTCTTCATTGAAAACAAACAAACCCTCTTTGCTTATCTGTCTGCAAGAACTGAATAGACCCCGGCTATGCTTTGTGGTTGGATTCCTCTGACTCATGAGAGCCCAAAGTGTTTTGAGCCTGGTGGCTGTTCCTGACGTCCACAAGATTGTGCCTGCAGGTCACTTCCAGCTGGCTCTCTGTTAATTATTACTACTGTGCTTCCAGATTCCCATTGCACAGCCAGGCACCTCCATTTGCAGCGACTATAACAATCACAAATTTCCTTTCCTATGGTGGCTTCTTAGGCAACATTCAGCTGAGCTCTGGGAAGGATCTCCAGACTTTCAGGAGATTTGTCTTCCCAGCTGGGGAGTTATTGCATAGCTGTCAACTTTTCCCTTTTCTTGCGAGGAATCCTATTTGGAATAAGGCAATTTCCCTTTAAAAAAGGGAAACGTTGACAGCTATGGGAGGCAAGGACTTGAAATCTGGTACGTTTGCCTTGCATGGCTCTTTCGATCTTGTCTCTTAGTTCATTCTTGCAACCACCTGTGACATGAAACCAATAGCTTTCTGACTTTTTTTCAGCTGACCATCCCTAATGTTTGCAGGCATGCTCAAGTTAACCAAGTATGTTAACACTTCACAGTGCCTCCCCCCTCCCGTTAAAATCTAAATAATGGAAGGGATGCGTATGCTATCCTGCTGTCTTCTCTGAAAGCATTTACTACAAGTATTCTCATAGAAGAGATTTTCAAGTAAAGCTTTTGAATATGTTAACGGAAATTCAAGGGTCCTCTTGGGCAAATGAAGACACCGACCAGAGCAAGTCAGAGCAAAACAGCAGCCAGTAGGCCCGGTCTTTATTTAGAAAGACTGTCGCGACAGGACTCCCACCGCCCACAAGGTGAAGCAAAATGGAAGCCCCGAACAAAGGGAGACCCTAACTTTTATTAGTTGCTAATCCCCTTAGCTACACCCTCAAAATTACATCATATTTACATCATGATTACATTAGCAATAGGAGGAGTTGGGGAGGAGCTGCACAGGTAACTTGAGTGTCTTGACACCTGGCCGGAGCCTCCTTCCCCCTCCCTACATGAGTCATATTCAAGGACAAAGGAAAAAGGGCGAAGTTCCTGCCCCCCTGAGGGGAATCCGGTCACAGTCTTTTGTGAGAGTCCGCGCAGAATACACCAAGATATGCAGTCCATTGTGTCCTTGATAGCCTTCCGTCTGAGCCCATCACCGATGGCTATCAAGGTGGTCACGTCTACTAGGAAGGAATCCAGAGTACATGACTGCCCGGTTAAGGGATTATGGCCGCTTGATATCAGGTCACCCCCCTTTGATAGTTCTCGTAATATCCAGCAGAATAAAAGTGGTCCGGTGAAAATCCGAAGTACGACTGATTTTTAGTGAATTTATAAAGAATATTGGTTTTGAAGTTCAAAGCACTTTCGCCTTCAGGAAGCGGCTCGCTACAATTTGATTAGATCAGTCACGGTCAATTGAACTCGGAAACTTTGTATTGAGAGCTGTCAAGGTAAAAGGGAGAGCGGCAGCAGCCTGCAGTACCCGCGTGGCCGCCGCAAGGGGCGCTGTTCGATAATGCTGATTGGCTGAGGCGGGCGCCGATTGACAGCAGAGTTCGGTCGGCCGGTCTACTCTCAATAAAGATAGGGCGATGCGGAGCGCCATAGCGGGAAGCTGTCAAGCCAGCGCTTCCTTATTTACGGAAGGCTTTAAGGGATGTCCCTCTAAAAGGGACATCTCCAGGGTCAGGAAGGGGAATGTATGCGTGTGTGAGTGTGGTGCTTGTGTAACACGTGTCAGTGAGTTGGGGGGGGGGGGTTTTCCGGCGACAAATAGGACATTTAAACCATATAAAATGCAGTCTGTCGAATTTGCTGATATTTCCATTCAACTACTTTTAGCTATCTGAAATACTTTTTATTTATTTATTTACAACATGTAAATTTAATGTTATGT
This sequence comes from Podarcis liolepis, assembly GCF_965112155.1. Lineage (NCBI taxonomy): Eukaryota > Metazoa > Chordata > Lepidosauria > Squamata > Lacertidae > Podarcis > Podarcis liolepis. Next base: position 34,081,787 of record NC_139569.1, read on the forward strand.
TTCTGTTTTAGCATGTGAGTGGCTTGCAATTCTGATAGACAGGTCTCAAATCTATTTTAGGGAAGTGGAAGGACTTCCAGATCAGAATTCCCTGGGAAACCAACATCACTGCTTGCCTAGAAATGCAAGTTCTATAGAACTGATATCTGAAGAATAGCACCTTTCTTTAAAAGGTGGTTACCAGGGACAGATTTGATATCTAGACATCCGAACTGCCCTAAGTAAATATTTATGCACTTAAAAAAAAGTATCTTGCCTTTCTAGAATGACATGGGTTTTATCCTTCTGAAAGTGTTCTGAAACAATTTCTGAAACATTCTTTATCCTTCTGAAACTGCTCAATAAATAATAATAAAACTTATTTTATAAAGGATGATTGTATCTTTCTAGAGTAGCTCATTTCCCTCTCTGAACAATCCATCCTCTCTTTCGGATGCTGCAAATGGCTGCGATTCGGTTTCTCATTATGACAAAGCGTCTGCAAGGAGTTAGATGGAGCTGACCAAGTATTTTTTTACTGTTTCCTGCTCTGGATTAGAGACTTTTGGCAGGATGAGGGGGACTCAGGGAGCTTGCACATTGCTACTGCTTAGTCATCCATTGCGCTGGTTTATTAAACCTCACTTGGGAAGAGTTTTGCCTTTCTCTGCTAGCTGCGTATACTTTTTTGGATCCTTCCTTCCCGGAAGTGAAAGCTTTACCCACCCATTGATGAATAATGAATTGAAAACCTGCCTAGTTTCACTGTAATCTCTGTTTACAGCCTTTGGTGCCTTCACAGAAAGGAAGAGTCTAATCACAGGAGGATTGTGGTAAGCAGGCACACCTGTTTGAATGCCGTGGCTGCTGTCTTTTAGTATCTGTTTTTTTAAAAGATGTTGGCTGTTTAATAAGTCAGTTCCTTTATCTGGCGTTAGTTTACTATTCACATTTGGGAGTTCCCTTGTGTCAGAAAGCTGGTGGAATAAGCTCTTCAGTCGCTTGTTCAAAGAAACAATTTTGGGGGCTATGAAGCCTCATGTTTTAAGTAGGACATGGGATGCCAGGGGAGGAAACAGCCCTTTAGTTAGGTCTGAGTGTATAGCACTACCTTCCTGAAAACAAATAGTTTTTTTAAAAACAAAAATTGCTGGTCATTGTGATATGCTTGAAAATGTATGGGCTAAAATCCTGAAAGTCAGAAGGTGGCTGAATAAAATTTCCAGGGTTTGACGGATAGGGGTCTAGTGTTCTTCCCCGTGACTAGCCAGATTGAGTACAAATGTACAAACTGGCAAAAAAACTCAAAAGATTGTGCTTTCAAGCTACAAGTGTTTAAGCAACCATAAACTTCCTTTCCTTCTCCCACCAAGTGGACACTTGAAGTTTCTTCTTCTTCTTTGGTGATCATTCATAGCCAAGTAAGATTGTCTTCCATAAACATGGTTTTAACAATGAGTCCGTAAGTGACCGTGGAGGCCAATTCTGGATCCACAGCGGGGACATTGGTTTCTGGGCAGGAGTTGATCACGGTGCTGATTTGCCAAGGGTGCCTTCCTCTTAGCACGTTTCTCCCTTGCGTCCTGAGTTCAAGTGTCTTCAAAGCCCATGACACCTTTTGTAAAGGCTGTTCTCCAATTGGAGCACTTTCAGGCAAGTGTTTCCCAGTTGTTGGTGCTTATACTACATTTTTTAGATTTGCGTTGAGACAGTCTTTGAACCTCTTCTAGTTGGACAGGAACAAGGTGCACAGAGCAAATGAGATGATTTATATCTTCCTTATATGGTACCATCAGCCTACACGCCCATGTTCAAGAATAACAGAAGTAAAATGGGTAGTTTGCTGCCCCCAGAAACTTGGTGATCCACATTTAAACAGTGTGAGGAGGTGGTAACAGGTGGAAGACTGTAAGAGGAAGAAACTTGAATGACCAGGGATGTGTGTGGGCAACGGAAGCAAGCTTTCTCAATTATAAACCTGAAAGGGATTGGTGTAGGTTTCTGGGCTCATACCAGTTTTATGATATGACATGGTCAAGTGAAGACAAGCAGCAAAACATGCCACCAGTCACTTTAGTCGGGGCTGGAGCCGAATTTAAGGAGGGTACTATGGAAAGTGGCAAATCGGGCACCAGATGCTAAATCCAAGTTGTATGTGCTGTGTGTATATGTGTGAGAGATTTTTATCCACCCTGTCTTCAGTTCAACTAAACAGATCCTGGCAGAATGATTAGAGGTTGAGAAATGCAAATCTATAGTCGGGTAGTGAAGTCTATTTGCCCGAAACTTTTGGCAGTGTTCTTGACTCAAAGCAGCTGTCTATTTCATCCTTAGCTTTCTTCATATTTGCTCAACAGTTGTCTCAGGCAGTGGTATCTGTATTTGGAAAGGATCTTGTTATGAAGTTGGTCTGAGTTTGGTAAACATTTGGGAATCCTATTCCTTACACTTGAGTTTCTTGGAGAGGAGGGATTATAAATGAAACTAACAATTCCACAAAGCACCAGGTTAAACATAGTCAAACAATGAATAGAAATAGAATAACACTAAAAAAAAAGCTGCTGGCCCGGAACACAAAAATCCTAAGAAGCAAGACATAGCAGTAGGATTATTATTATTATTATTATTTTAAAAAATTGCAGGTAGCTATTGCTCCATTAGAAAAAATAGAGTAGTGATTGCTTAGTGGCAAATTCAGAAGTGCAGTGTCCCTTCATGATAGCCACAGATTATACAACCGTCTGAGATTACACAGTAATCTTATAATTACACAATGGTAATAATTTGGGATACATTGGAATCATCTGTGCAGATCTTCATGTGTTGCCCATCAGCAAGGGGTGCCAACAATAGGGGGCTCTGGGTGTCTGAGCACCCACATTTTTTTGTTGTGGGTGCTCAGCACCCACACTGCAGGGCCCCCGATGCAATCTCCGAGGTCTCTCAAGGCCTCGGACAGCATCTCCAGACCTTGGAACCTGATTTCTGGTGGCACCTTTTACAGAGTTGGACCAATGTTCTACCTAGCTCAGTACTGTCTACACCAGCGGCAGAGATAAAGAAGGGACATAGTGCAATGCTCATTCAATTCAGAGTATCTCCAAGTAGGAGATGGATCAAATGAAGGCAAGATGGATCAAGGGTTTGCTTTGGTGCACAGCAGCTTCCTACATTCCTTTGAGTATTGTTGATAAGAGACAGAGGAGGAGAATGGTAGAGCTAAGCCTGAAAGGTGAGCTGGACACAAGCCTCGTTTTACTTGCAGTGCCTTGTTCTTCCACCAAATAGTTCAGAGGGGCTTGTGTTTTTATATCAAGGAGTAGAACTGGATTGTGGTTTTTTAAAACCACTTTCTGAGCCATGTGTTTGCTGTCTCTTAAAGCACGTATCGCAAGGAAGGAAGTGGTGGGGAGTCTGTCATGGGCAGAGGTGACAGAAGTTAGTGGAGATGTGCAAAAAAGTTTGCATGTTGACTTTTTTTTTTGTCTCTGAAGTTCTTGCACTTTCTCTTCCCCTCTTTATTGATTAAATAAAATTTAATAGTCTCTGAAAAAATAAATGAATAAACCTAGCATTGAGTTTATAGTGTCATTTTACATAAAACAGTAATGGTCAATGTTTGCTCTCCACATACATGTTAGCAAATTTCTCCCACCCATTTTGCAAACATGTCTTGCACTTTCTGAAAGACCCCATTCTAAGATGACAGGCATTTGCTCATCCATTAATATCTATCACAGCTGAGTGTTGTCACTTAATCTTTTTTGACGTGTTTCAATCCATATGTGTGTTCATGTGCTTAGGAACGCAGTCAAGGCCGGATTTAGGTTTGATGAGGCCCTAAGCTACTGAAGGTAATAGGGCCCTTTCTATGTCCAGCTGTCTTTTGTCAACAACAAATTGTCGCTTTTGTATGTGTTGAGTATATGCTATATGGTAATTTATGGACCTAATAGTTATCTAAAGCCATTTGCACATGTTGCCATACAAGCAGTCCAAGCAGAATGTAGGCACCCTATATATAGAAATGAGTAAACCAGTGATATTTTAGGGAGCAGGCTACTTACATCATAGGAGCCTACACAACACAAAACACTGTTGCTGTATGTAGGTTTTGTTTTATTTTTTTATCTTATATTTTGGAAATGTACATCCAGTTTCTTTTCCTTTAATTTTTTGGGGCCCCCAAGAGAGTGGGGCCCTAAGCTATAGCTTTTTAGCTTATACGTAAATCCAGCACTGAACACAGACGGCTGCTTTCTGTCGAGTCGGACATTAAACCATGTAGCTAAGTGCTGTCTGCAAGGAGCGGCGGAAGCTCTGCAGGCATAAATCTTTCCAAGCCCTACCTGATGATGCTATGAGGACTGGACCTGGACCGTTTTATTTTTTTGCATTTATATCCTGTACAGCTGTGTACATGTGGTTTCCAGGCTGTCCCTTATCTGGCCATTGACTGGCTCCCGACCTGCTTAGCTTCACCAAGGTGATGGCCTCCTGAGACTTTTCCGCTGATCTGTGACCTTTCAGAGCTGCATTTTTATCTGTCTTAATCCCCCCCCCCCCCAGAAATGCATATATACAGAAGTGTGTAGTGGTCCAGGATTGGGTGAGAGCGGAGGTGGCTGAAGACCCATTACTATTTGTGCAGCAGAGTCCCTGTCTCCAGGGTCCTAGACCAATTTGCATGGTTGTAGGTGCAATGCTCTGGGGACGCAGGTGGCACTGTGGGTTAAACCACAGAGCCTAGGACTTGCCAATCAGAAGGTCGGCGGTTCAAATCCCCGCGACGGGGTGAGCTCCTGTTTCACGGTCCCTGCTCCTGCCAACCTAGCAGTTTGAAAGGACGTCAAAGTGCAAGCGGGAAGGTAAACGGCGTTTCCGTGCACTGCCCTGGTTCACAAGAAGCGGCTTAGTCATGCTGGCCACATGACCCGGAAGCTGTCTGCAGACAAACGCCGGCTCCCTTGGCCAATAAAGCGAGATGAGCGCCACAACCCCAGAGTCGGTCACAACTGGACCTAATGGTCAGGGGTCCCTTTACCTTTACCTTAGGTGCAATGCTGCCAGCATACCACCTAATGGGGCAAGGCACTGTAAAATATGTATCACAGTGCAGACTGTTTATTTGCATGAATCCATGATGGCAGATTTAACTTATTTATAATGGACTTTTGACACATAACATTGCAATCGTATAAAGCAGGGTTTATTTAACTGTAGACTGAGGGGCAATCTGTAAATATTTTAAATTGAATCTCTCACCACTCGTCAATTAGGGCAGTTTGCATGATAATACTGCGTATAGAATGCCTGTACAGCAAACTATTACAATATATTTACCAGTATAGTATTTAAGACCCTTCCTTTCCCAAAGCCACCTCCAAAAGTAGGCATTGCTGGAGGGACACAAAGTAGGGGGAGCTGGAAGAAGAGGCGAGGGGAGGCAGCCCCAGCCACTGCACTTACCTTCCCAGGGGCTGCCGCCGCCACCACTGCCGCCGCCGCCGCTTCTCGTGGGTAGGCAGAGGCAGCTCGTCCACGCTGCTCTCTGGCCCACAAGAGCACTAGGGCGGTGGGGGTGGAGATAAGCAGCACGAAAGGGCTGGCTCTGGAGAGGGACTGCTTAAAATGGCGCTCAGCCAGCTCAGCCCAGCCCCCTTCCTCCTCTAGGCAGGGCGGGGAGAAGCCAGGAGGAGGGAGGAGGTGCCGTTGGGGTGTGTGCGAGGGGGAAAAAATGGGATGGCGCAGGGGAAAAAATGACGCAGCCTGAACGAACAGAATCCCCATGCCGATCCATGGACAGTCTGCGGGCCATATCCTGAAGGTGATTGGGCCTGATCCAGCCTTAGTTTGCTGACCCCTGACCTAGAGAATTACTGTATTTTTTGTGTATAAAACTAGGCTTTCCCACTTAAAAATAATGTCAAAAATTAGGGAGCGTGTTATACATGGGGGAGTCTTATAGATGGAAAAAATTACGGTAATTCTAGAGGATTGAAGCCAATTGCTGAAAAGACCCTCTTCCAACTGTTGAACTAATGTTGAACTGTTGTATGAGGGTATATACGTAACTTAAGGGTAGGCAGTAGTCTTCTGTCTACTGTTTGCTGTCCATGAATTGGCTGGTTTTTCCACAATAGAAATCAAATTTATTTAGAAAGACGTATGGTGTGAAAAGAGGACAAGATGGTTGGATAGTGTCTTCGAAGCTACCAGCATGAGTTTGACCAAACTGCGGGAGGCAGTGGAAGACAGGAGTGCCTGGCGTGCTCTGGTCCATGGGGTCACGAAGAGTTGGACACGACTAAACAACAACAACAAAAATGGTGTGAAAAACAGCTGCTCTACCTACTCTGGGCAACGCTGACCCAAGATCTGAACATCTGAACACCCGCCAGCTTGAGCACTCTCAACTTCACCCGCATTTATCAGTTCTGGCCTTTTAAATTTAAAAAATGGATAAGCGCAATTGCTAAGCAAATAAGGGAAGTGCTTTCCCACATGACGGCTCGGAATGGAGGAGTTCTGCTGGTGCCAGTATTATTGAGGCTCTATTGTTGGCTCTGACAAGTCATCAAAGGAAACGGAATTCCCATATCAACTTGTTATTAATGCTGGAAGTGTTTACAAGCTCAGTTCAGGTTTACTTAGCAGCCAAGAGAGGTGTGACTATTGATAAAAACTCGGAAGTTGGAGATTATAGCCCCAATTTGGACACAATGCTTGGTGTCCGCTGAATGTCTTTTTTCTTCTTCATGCTCTCTCTCTCTCTCTCTCTCTCTCTCTCTCTCTCTCCACCAATGTTCTTGTTAGGTATATAAATACGGAAATGCTGTATGGCGCTGATTTCTCTCTGTGTAACTGTTTTTCCAGGGATCCATCGACTTAGAATTGCTCGTTAGATTGGCAGATAAGATGGCACAAGCAACTAGTTTGCAACTTTCCTTACTAATCTTCTTTAGTTTCTCCTCAATTTTGGATACATGCTTTAAGTCATTGCGGCACATTCAAAGCTTGGTTGGTGTGTATGTAAATAATCTTTGTACTTCAAGAAATACCCTGCTGGTCACCTCACAGTTGAATCACTATTTGAACAGTGATGATTTACCTAATCTATGCTCTCATAGATCAGATCACTACAATGTAATCTTCCTTTGAAAACTGTCCATAAACTTCAATTAGCGCAGAAATTATTTGTTAAATTTATACCCTTCCCTTCCTCCTGAAGGAGCCCTAAGATGGCAGATGCAATGCTGTTAAAGCATTAAAGTTAAAATAAACTAGCAAGTTTAAAACATCTGACAGCAATACTCTCTCAGCAATAGTTTCAAAGGTGCCTAGAACAGAAACATTCAGCCTTCAAATGCCCAGGCAGACCTGAAAGTTATAGAGAGGGGGGTCAGACACATCTTACCAGGAAAGGCACTCCACAAGCGGGGAGCCACCACAGAGAAGGCCCTGTTGTGGGTCTGTGCCAACCAGACAACGCTGAGTAACAAATCATACAATAATCCTGCAACTTTCATGCATTTAACTTGTGCGCATTCAGCTTTATGCATGTGGCAAAATGTTTTGACCCTTAAACCTTTACAGCTCATGACCCCCATTATCTTTTGCAACATGTCTTTCAGGATGAACCTACTCAGACCCTTGGATTTTTATCTGAGGCTTTCCTTTGAGAGGTTCAGAGGGTGGCAACAAGGGAAGAGGCTTCCTTTTGGTTCTGAGTTAAAAGCTTTTCTCAGTCTTTGATGACAATGCTTGCCAATTTTAGTTTCTGGTTCTGCCGCTGGAGTTTTGTAGATTTTCTTAACAAATTGCACACTGCTATTATTATTATTATTATTATTATTATTATTATTATTATTATTATTATTATTAACTTTACCACCATCCATTCTTATGCTCACTCGGAGACCTTTTGTATGTCACCAATAACAAACAAGTTCAAGAAATAACAATAATGTGGGATCCTCTCTGGAATAGCTTTCCTGTCAGATTTGCCTCCATGGAAAAGTTACATGGATAATTGGTTCAGACCTGCTAAAGATTAAGTCATCCTGTAATTGCCTAATGTGGTGACAGATTGGCACAGCATCTCTGAATCAGTAACTGGGGGGATGGGGGAGGAAGCAGCCTGATCACACCTAAAGCTGCCTTATTCTGAGTCAGAACATTAGTTCATCTATCCCAGTGTTGTCAATTCTGAATAGCAGTCGTTCTCCACTGTCAGGTGAAAGTCTTTCAGATCCTTCAGATCTTCTTTCAGTGGAGATAACCAAGTGTTGAACCTGGAGATTGACTGTGTACAGAGTACAGTGGTACCTCGGGTTACAGACGCTTCAGGTTACAGACTCCGCTAACCCAGAAATAGTACCTCAGGTTAAGAACTTTGCTTCAGGATGAGAACAGAAATCGTGCTCCGGCGGCGCGGCGGCAGCAGGAGGCCCCATTAGCTAAAGTGGTGCTTCAGGTTAAGAACAGTTCAGGTTAAGAACAGACCTCCGGAATGAATTAAGTATGTAACCAGAGGTACCACTGTATATGTTCTTTCACTGGCATATGGGGTATGATTTGAACTGCTGATAATAAATGGATCCATCATGAGTGTGCTTCTTGAATAATTATTTGTCTTTATATCCTGCCTGCCTTTGGTCCTGGAATCAAAAAAGGCGTACATGTTTCAAGGCACTCTTCTATCCAGGCACTGATCTGCTCAGCTTCAACAAGGTGGTAGCTTCACGTGGCTCTGAAACATACCCTGGGAACGATACTCAATTTAATTAAGGATTGGCACAACAAAGGCTGTGACTTGATAGAACCAACTCCCTTGCAAAGTCTGCAGGATGAGTAGACTCCATCCTGGCAAAAACATTGCAACACTTCTATGTTCTAGGAAACGCCCAGTGGGTGTGTTTTTGGATCAAACTAAAAACACACATGGAGAATCTGTACGCTTTGCTGGGGCTGACTTGCACCCAGTTTCCAAACACTATTGTCTAGAGTGGATATGCATTTGAGGACCATTGTGTTTGTAGTGGATAAGTCTGGACTAAGACTGGGGGCACCTAGGTTCAAATTTCTTCTTGGTCATAAAGCTTGTTTGGCTGGTTTGGGGCTGATTGCCTTCTCCTAGCTTCAGTCTCTCAGGCTTGAGAAATTAGTGGTTAATTTGCAAGCTACTTAGAGGAAGAGCAGAATACAAATGTGATAGATAAATAATACAAGCAAGCCCAGGAGAACATACCTTTTCACCTTTTACCTATTCTGATTATTTGGACTAGTTTGATGTCTTTCCCCGACTTCTGGAGGAGTGGTGAAGGTACAGGAACTAATGTGTTCCTTGGCCTTTTCTGCATTCCTGTGGCCTCCACTCTTAGAACTTTCATCTGCTGTTTTCTTCTAGAGTGCATCGTACCTGACAAGAGTCTGACACCCATCTAGTCCAGCGCTCTGTTCTCATAGAGGCCAACCAATAAACCACATGAGCACAGCAGTGCTTTTGCCACTTGCAATTCTCTGGCGTTCAGAAGCCTGTTACCTATGTACAGGTAGAAGAACATAGCCACCAGAAGTTTGTGGCCTGCAAGCGGGTCTTCTCTGTGGCAGCCCCTAAGTTGTGGAATCCCTCCCCCCAAAGTTGCACATGTCAGCTTCCTTATGCAGTTTTCAGCAAATGCTGAGGATGTGTCTCTTTACCCTGGCCTCTTTGACACTTGAGATGTGTGTTTTCAGGATCCACCCTATAATTTGCTTTAACAGTTACTGACTTCTGAATTTTAAATGGTTGTAACCTGTCCTAGGACCTGGTGTTGAAAGGGGGTTAAAAAATATAATGACAGTAGTTTTGGCCATCCTTGTGACGTTGGACTCCTATTCCCACCATCTTCAGCCAGTGTGGTCAGTGGTTAGGGAAGGTGAGAGGAGCAGTCAAGCAACATAGAGAGGCACAGGGTCCCCATTTCTCCAAAGGGACTGGAAAATGGAGACATGAGACATTGGATAAGGATGCTGCTCCTGAAGCCCGTGCTTTTTGTCGCAGGTAGCTCAGTTTCAACTTTTTCTCATACAGGTGGAATTGCTGAATGTTTGGAAAATCAGGTTGGCCCACGGGCATGAGCGATAATAGTCAAGCCAGCCCTTCAGTCTCCTTGTGTCCATGTTATTACATAATCCGTTGCATAACCAAAAGAACCTGACTAAATTAAAACCTGGTTAACATTTTCTTTCCTCTTCAGTCCCATGCTTGCCTTCTCTCTGCCTGCCGCTGTATGGCCTAACTGAAATCTACCGTGATGTTTATGAATAACTGGACAGGTTAAAAGGAAACCATGCTGCTGTGAGTTTGGACATATAGTAAGAGCCCTTATTGAATCTATATGGCCCATTTGGTGATGTGGGCATACAACAGATGGCTCAGCATTAGGGGCAAGTGTGTGTGTGTGGGGGGGGTCACACTTTGTATGGGGCTTGTAAATAACCACTCTCCTGGTGGTGCACAAGACTGTGCTCCAGGTGACTAGATAGGGAAGCTGTGCAGTCATTAGGACTTCTCAAGAACTGTTTATTTTTATAACTCCAGAAGAGCTGTTAGTGGGCCTGGCAGCAGTTTTGAGGTGTGTGTGAATGTACGGTGCTTAAATTGTGGAAACATTGTGTGGGATGAGAGGATTAAACAGCATTGTTGTTCAGTTCAAAGTCAATGCTGATCTTATGTGGCAAGTGCAGTTTGGGTCTTCATTTGGAAAGTACTGATTTTATCTTGGGTCCTTGCCCTTACGGGAAGAAGATGCTCTCAGGGCTCTATATATTCTGCGCTAAAAGACTAATCTGTATTAAGACGATCTGTACTAAGATAACCCGAATTATGTGATGCTTAAAAATCATGCAAGTTAAAGGAATCTGGTGGGTGTTTTGCAAATTTCATTCCGCTTTTGCTAGTCAGAAAAGGGGTGAGAAGAAGCTATATTGGACACTTGAAAGCCTGACTGCTGACCACTGGGAATTTTATTCTGAGCTTCTGAATTTCACAGCAGATATTGCCGATGCTCTTGCTCGCTTGAGGGGTAGAATGTTGTGGTTCCTTCCTTTAAAAAGAAAGAAAAGAGATTTGACACGTTCTCTGCTGAATTCTTTGTTCAGTATCACATTGTGCAATCTATTCTGCTGGATTGCAGTGCACAGACTGTTTCCTGAGAAGACAATTTCGCATTGAATCTTCGTTTCTGTCATCTTGTAGGCTGTGTAATAAATGGCCCTTACTGGGTTTTTGTGTGTACGATATTTTCTTTCGCAGGCGATCGTTAGGTGTGTGGTGGCTGTAATATTTTGCTAATGCATGTGGTGTTTAGGTGAAGTGGATGTCACGAATGGAGCTGAATTATAGCCTATTAATCCCCCTTAATGCGCTGCAAGATCAAGCCTTTCCTCTAATGAAAAAAAAAATCAATCTCTACTCCTTCCACCTCCAAAAGCCTTTTACTGGTTTCATACTTCCTACCTGAAGGTTGCAGAGTTCTCTATATTCTTCAGATCCCGTTTCACTTCTGAGTTGTTGTAGATTATGGCAATGTTTGTGTAGGTTTTTCTTTTCTTTTTTTAAGTCACACTGCACTGAGTTAAAGCGCAAACAATCCATCTGGTTGTACTCTGCTGGAAAGGAAGAGCTTGTTCAGAGTCCTTACTCGAAATTGAGTTTCCAGATGCTGTAAAGCTTCCTATTCCCTTCCAGATAATCAAGTACTTTACCAGGCATGCTAGTGGTGAACTCTGTTCCATCTGCACTCACCCTGCTTGACCAATGTCCATAAAGACCATTCTTTTCACTACCCTGTAAGTCCATTCCGACATGCATTTGAATTTGTATTTTTTATGCAATTGTTTCATTTGTCACAGAATTGTAGAGTTGGAAAGGGAGCCCCAAGGGCCAACTAGTCCAGCCCCCTGCAATGCAAAGGTGTGGTGTGCATGGCTCTCGCCCTCATTCAGTCGTCAGAGCAACCCTGTGAAGTATGTTAGGCTGAGAGGCAGTGACTGGTCGCCCAGTGAGTTTTATGGCTGAGTTGGGATTTGAACACTGGTTTCCCAGGCCCTCATCTGACGCTCTAACCACTACAGCACACTGCCTGTCAGTGTGAGGAGCAATTTCGGTTATACCAGTAGGCGGTCCCTTTTGTGTTAGTCTCTGCCTTTTGATTTTTTCTTCTTCAAATTTCTGTTCTGGCAATTGAAGTAGCAACAAGGCATGCATGTAGATAGCTGTGTGCACACTTAAAAAAAAATCCCTGCTGAGGAAGTTCACATGCATACAGTCAGGAAGTTGTAAATTTGCTTGTGCAGTTTTGGAGTTGGGGGTTATGTGCAAATCTATTCAAGTCTACTGTTTCGTGCAACTATATGACAGCATCCCTCTGTGCAGGAGCATGCTAAGCACAGTCAGATAATAAGTGAAAGCAATTGTAAATTCTCAGCACACATTTTTTCAGGTCTCTGGTGTGGAGGTGTTTAATGTGTGGTGTTTTCTGCAATTCTGAAGAAGGAACAAAGTGAGTTTCTGCTCCTCTGTTCAAGAGCACAGCAAAAATAGGAGCACTGCCGGAAAGGAAACATTGTGGAGTTGTGGGTGTGGAAAGGGGAGTGGCAGAAAGTGATGGTTGAGCCGCCACCCCCCCAAAACACCAAAATAAAAAATCTGCAATCCTGAGTGGAGCAGTTTGGAGCCCGATTTCCCCCAAAGTTATAAACAAAACTTTAGATTCCGCTTACCAAAAAGCTCTCCAAGGACACAAGGGTGTCCAATTTTGCTTCACCCTCTTTTTCAAGACGCATCTTTAGGGTGCGCAGCTACACATCTTCAACAAGAAAATGGTTGGAGTTGCTGCCTTTGTTTCTGAGGTTTTATTTTTCTGACTGCGGCTGTTGAGCCTTGCCACCCCTTCCTGCCGAATAAGTCTTAAGTGCCTTATCTGCTGTATTGTAAACCCTTCTTCTGGTTGTCTTAACAGCCTCTCTCGCCCAGGGGGAGAGAGAGATGTATAAAAAGGGTCTTTTCACTACCAAACAGGAAGCAGGATGAATAGCAGGAACTTCTGATAATGCACCGTCTGTGTAAAAGAAAGAAAGAAAAAAAGAGCCAAGAGAGTGTGTGTGTGTGTGTGTGTGTGTGTGTGTGTGTGTGGCGTTGAGCAACGAGGAGGGGGAATTTGTCTCTGTGAAATGTACCAGAGCGATGATTAGACCCACAGGAGGTATCCAAGACTTGCTGAGTGTAATTAATACTTGTGGCTGAAGAATGTTCCCTCTTCAACTAATTATAATCTTGCTGCCCAAAGTGCTGACCCAGGAAATAGCTGCCTGGTTTTTTTTCTTCACAAGTTCCCATATCCATACTTGAGGGTGCTATGATACCACTTTAAACAGTTGTGGCTTCTCCCAAAGAATTCTGGGAACTGTAGTTTCTCAAGAGTGCTGAGAGTCGTTTGGAGGCTCCTGCTTCCCTCACAGGGAAGTCCCTGTTCACAAGGAACCCTGAGAACTTTCCTCTACTTTTCCCATGCAGTGCGTAATTTCATAAGCTTCTCTTGTGCCACCTCCTACTCAGTTTTTTTCTAAACTAAAAAGTCCCAAACGTTGCGACCTTTCCTCATAGAGTTGTTCTAGTCCCTTGATCGTCTTGGTTGTGCTTTTATACACCTTTTCCAGTGCTACGGTATTTAAACCCTGTGTATCAGGTGCTTAGGAAAGGCGTTCCTGATGTAGAGATGCTGGTGTGTGGTTGCCTGCCAGAACTTGTAGCTGCCAGGCCACTACCCCCTTCCTGGCTGACATCAGTTAACGCTGAGTTTCCAAGGCATGTCCAGCATCTCCGAAGCCCAAAGCAAACAGTAATTTAGGTTTGATTCCCTGCCCTCTTCTCCAGCTCCCTGCTCAGTAGGATGGCTGAAGCTAGTCTCCCTTGTCCCTGTGCAAAATGCTAAGAGCATCTCCACAGTGGAGTGTAAACATGGAAAAGCTCCACACTTCTTGAGCTTGGGAGCAGGCAGTGGAGATTATCTATTTCTGTGACTGCGCTGGGCTTCCAATGTGTTCAGAGAGCCTTGGAAGCACAGCATGGCAGAGGCTGCGTTTGAGTGAGCTTTGGGGTCCGTGTACACAACCATTTCCCCCCTCCATTTGTGGCACTCCTGCGTGCCATGCAGAAGTCTACAACTGACCATAGTTTCCTCTCCCCCTGCCCCAAACTAGGGAACTCTGGCTACCAGCTTTGGAGCAACCCAGGATCTTAAATCACAGTTCGGTTGGTTTCTATGTTCTGAAGCTGCCAACTGTACTTTCCTGGTGTTGGAGGAAACATGAATTTCTAGTTAATTGGTGACTTCTGCATTGCGTTCAGGTAGATCGCTGAGAGAGGACAGAAGAACCTGTGTGTGTGTTTGGGATTGCGGGCGAGAGGGAGCAAAAAGCTAAGAGACGACGATCTGAACCTGGACAGGCAAACCCGACTCTTTCTGCTCAATCTTGTAACTGTAGGTAGGATGTAGGGATTCTAACATACAATTGTGCAGTGCTTTGAAGGAATCTGAATTATCCTTTCCTAGCAAAACCTTGGAATTTTGCTTTGTGCTTCATGGCAAAATATATTGTACATCAATAGTCTCCATTGGCAGCTGGTTGGGACGCTGAGAGTGGAGAATTTGGGGGGCCCCTGTTCTCCTTTGCCTTTGCTTGGGTTCCTAAAGCTAGTTAAATATTTTCTTGGCTCCTGTTTTGTCGCTCATCTTAAGGTATGTTTTGGAGCAAGGAAGCAATAATAAAATGACATATGCTGATGTTTGCCAAAGCTCTGCAAGCTCAGCGTACAAAACTGTGCAGACCTACCTGATAAATATTCCAGCCTGGTAGCTTTAATGAGGGAAGGGCCTAATTAAGTCTACAGTCTGTTCAGCTTTCAAGTTGGGTCCAGAGCGGTAATGCTTTTTACACTGGAAAGTTAAACACTGTCATTATTCAACAGCGAAAAGCGCACACAGAGCTGACATTGTTTCTGCCTCCTTTTGATTTAATAATCATTTGTAGCAGGTTTGATGGGCTGTTAGCTGGTGTCTGTTCTTTTGCAGAGGGACTTTTCCTTATATACAAAGACATGCTCTGTGCGATGGCGCCTTGTTCGCGTGATTCATGTTTTGTGTAATATACTACCATTGATTCAGAGGTGCGTGTGCACGTGTGGGTTTGTAGTGGAGGAGGAGTGAAAACATTTTGGGTACAAATCTATTGTAGCTGAACTGCTTCCAGAACAAATTTCCATTAACTCCCAAGTCTTGCAAGGAAAACCCACAAGACTAGAAATCCATACACTTTTTAACTGGCCTCTTAACTTCATGTAAGTATATACCTGAGTCATCAGAGTCTCAATCCATAAGTCATTTGGACACCAGCCCCACTATCATTGGTGGTACTTACTCCCAGGAAACTGAGTGCAGCTAGGATTGCATATGTGGGGCATGGAAGAAAGACAACTAACTTGAAACATACGAAACTGCCTTGACTCAAGTCAGACCACTGGTCCACCTATAGCTTGGGATTGTCTATATTACATAGATTACTGCAACATGCTTTCTGCAGAGTTGCCCTTGAGTCTGGTCCAGAAGCTTTAGCTAGTATTGAGTGCTGCAGCTAGACTGATGATGGGAATAGACTAGCACCAACACATAACGAAGGGATTAAAAGGCCTGCACTGGCTTTCCATCTGCTACTGGGCCAGATTCAAGATTCTTGTACAGAGCCCTGAATAATTTGCACCAGGTAACTTAAGAAAGTTATCCTGAGATCAGCTGGAGGAGCACCATTAATGGTCCCCTTTAAACCAGGCATGACTCATGACAGCAAGAACTCATGCCTTCAGTGTTGTGGGCCATTTCTATAGAACTCCCTTCCACTAGAAGCTAGGCACTGTCCCTGCTGAGTTTAGGACATCTGGTTAACCGTTTCATTTCAGGAGGCCTTTGCATCACAAATGCTTCTCTGATGGCTTGTGTGTTGTTGTTTTTTAATTTTACATTCCTGAGGTTTTAAATTTTAGAGGTTTAGTGTAGGCTTTCAATTTTGTATTTTGCATATATTTATCCTTGCAAGTCTCTTTGAGACCTAGGTGGTGGAAAGCAAGGATATACACCTTGAAAATAAAGAAAAATAGGGCAGTACATGGATTGGCATTTTCTCTCGAGGGCTTCAGATGGCAATGTCCCCAACCCTATCTGGAGATGCTGGGGATTGAACTTGTGACCTTCTGCATGCAAAGTAGATGCTCTACCACTGAGCAATGGTCCCCCCATTTAAACAAAATGCTTCCCCCTTGCAGGCAGTACTCAGGCTGAGTTCTTAACTGCTTCCTCTATCCTTAATTCGGTGAATGTGATACAGATTCTTAGATGTTGGGTTTTAAGTACATCCCTGAGTGAAAAGCAAGGGATTCAAATTGGCTGGATTTTTGCCTTTCGTCATTACAAGACGTCAAAGGAGCTGTGCTGGGATCAAACCAAATATCTACCTAGTCCAGCTTTTTATTTATACATTGGTGAACCAGATGCTTGCAAGCAGAACCTGGGTGCAACAGCAGTCTCCTACTCTTCTCCCCAAATAGCTGGTGTTTAGTAGCATCATCCTCTGATACTAGAGCCATCATGATTGGTAGCCTTAATCCAGAATTAAAGCCATCTGGGTATCTTGGCCATTGTATCTTGTGGGTGCAAATTCCATTGATTTAATGCCAGAATCTTCCACCTTTCAGCTTCGTTGGATAACCCTACTTCTATTATTGCGAGAAGATGGGAGGTAATTGCTTATGTGCTTCCTGGTCTGTGGTTTGGGGGTTGTGAACTAATGTGGTATAAAAACTAAGACTACGATCTGGGAGTTGAGGTGTTTTAAGATGGTATCATAGCTGTGTGAACGCACAAGGTGGCCTTGAAACAATCCACAGTCTCTTGTCACTAAATCTCCCTGCTCCTTTGTATTGGATGTTGACTTACCATTGCAGGGTTTCAGTGGTTACTGAAATGTTATATAGCTTGCTTTAAATGCATAGGGCTCAGGAAAAAGTACTTACTATATAGCTGCCTATCATCTGTGTGTGTGTGTGTGTGTGTGTGTGTGTGTGTGTGTGTATGGGGAGGATGGTAAACTTTGAACAGGTGTTTGCTGCTCCTGTTAATTTAGCCATGTTTGGGGACACCTCTGCACATAATGGATGTGCTAAATGCACATTTGTCAATGTTAAACTGCGGGTTGCAGGTGACTTGCTCTTAAGTTGCATCATTAGTAGTAAAACGAGTTGGTTTTGCTGCTTTGTGGAATGTATGAAACCTGCACTTTTTTTTACAGAACTTAACACCGGGGTGGATAGATTTGAGTCGTCTTATCAAATCTACTTTGATTTTTTTCTTTTATTCTGGAGCTTGAGGAGCAACCAACCAGCAACAGGTGCAGAGACTTGTAGTTAAAATTAAAGAACAATCTGAGCACACTCTGCGCCTAGGAATGGCCTTTTCAGTACTGGAGCTGCACTGCACTCACCGACCTTCCATGTACAAGTCCAGCTCTCATTGGGGTTTTTTTCATTGGGAAAAAATTGGTGGTTTGCTATTGTTAAACAATTGGGCGTTTGAAATCCTTGCCAATCATCCGGAGATCTACCAGTAGATCCTGTTCTACCTTGCATCCACTTCTGCTTTAGGCCAGTCACCCTTGGACACACACACACACACACACACACACACACACAGCAGTTGAGCTTCCAGTTTCTTGAAGAAAGCAGGGTGTTGCAGAAAACTTCAACAAGGCTTCTTCCCTTGCAACCTTGAAGCACCTTTTTGGAATTGCATCTCTGTGTGCCGTTGTTGTGTTGATAAACAGAGGGAGCTAGGCAGTCAAATCTGCACCCGTCCCAGAAACAGTGTGAACCTCTCAGTTGTCATTTCATAAGCCAGGATATGTGTGTGGGTGTAGTGGTGGATACAGCTGTGAGCCCTGCTTGTAGTCTAGTGTAGGGGGAATGTGGGAATCTGACTCACCACCATTTTCCAGTGGCAGAGCATGCATTCAGATGGTAACTGGTTCAATCGCCAGCATCTCCAAGTGGGAGTGGACCCTCTCTGAAACGGTGGAGAGCTGCTGTCAGTCAGTGCTTAGTTAGATGGACCTAATAGTCTGACTTGGTATAAGCCAGCAGCTTCCCTTTGTTCCTTTATCATCTGCTAAAATGGTATCTCCATCAAAACATGTTACTGACTGGTGAGTTTGCAGGGGGAAGACATCTGCACAGTAGTGACCTTGCAGGCATTTTGGAGCATTAACATATGGGGAGAACTGTTGTAGCAACATGCTTGCTTTCCAGAGGAAGTTCTGCAAGGATTCCTGCTCTTTTCTCCAGATGTGTTTTCTTTGGAAAGGCTGGAGCCCTTAACTTGTTTGTGCTGGGCTCTCTTTGGGCCTCTTTGGCTAACAATGCGACTTTCAGTTTGGTCTGTTTGCAGAGCGTGTCCATTAAATCCCCCTTTCCTGCTCAGAATAAATATTGCCAGGGGGTTCCCTTTCCCTCTCCTATCTCTTTTTCCTGGACTCTAAAAGGTTTTAACTGGCTTCCCAAGACAAGCTGAGAGCCCCCTCCAGGGGTCTTTCTTATTGTGCGTTCATGACTGCTTGTGCTCATGATGGTATCAGGGTGGTTATACGTGATCACGCTTTCAATATTGTTGGGGGCAGACATACACTTTCATTTCCAATCAGTGCAAAGCTTCCTATAGTTTCCTGCTGAAATTCTGTAACTGTCCATACCACAAATGTTCTGTGCTTTTTTTTGGCCTTGTTTTTCTTGCGCTATAGTGCAGGAATGTCCCTCCAGATGGCAATAATGTGATAACACTGGGGAAGCTTTTCAGAACAGCTAGTGAAGCAGTATGAAGCGGTCTGCCGTGAACACACTCTTATTGCATCAGTGACATGTTGCAGAATTACCCCTGACCATTAGGTCCAGTCGTGGCTGACTCTGGGGTTGCGGCGCTCATCTCGCTTTATTGGCCGAGGGAGCTGGTGTACAGCTTCCGGGTCATGTGGCCAGCATGACTAAGCCACTTATTGCAAACCAGAGCAGCGCACGGAAATGCCGTTTACCTTCCCGCTGGAACGGTACCTACTTATCTACTTGCACTTTGATGTGCTTTCGAACTGCTAGGTTGGCAGGAGCAGGGACCGAGCAACGGGAGCTCACCCCATTGCGAGGATTCAAACCACTGACCTTCTGATTGGCAAGTCCTAGGCTCTGTGGTTTAACCCACAATGTTGCAGAATACACCCATCTAAAAACATAAATCTGGAGAGGGTCTAAAGCAGTATTGGTTTGTGGGTAACCTAGGGTATACAAGTTCAGAATTTTACATTCTTCTAAACATCTGTGTGTGGCACCTTAGGGCTCTGGATGGGAGGGCATCTGTGAGTCTAGTTCCTTGTACCCTGCACCACTAGGAATGTAGGAAGCTGCATTTATACAGAATCAGACCATTGGTACATCTAGTTCAGTATGAAAGACACTCTGGCAGTGTCTCTCCAGGGGACTCTCTCTACTTGGAGATGTTGGGAATTGAACTTGGGACCTCAAATGCCTAACATTGGAGCTACAGCCCTTTCTCTTGCTGACTAGAAGATCTGTGAACAATAGAAACCAGAAATGGGCACCACAGCCTCTCTTGCCCTGCAGTTTCTTCAACTTGGTCACTGTGGGAAGCAACAAGGTTGGTCCTCTGCGCTGATCCTAACCATCCTTAACCTGTTACTGTCCAGATATTGCTGTGGACTACAACTCCCATGAGCTGCAGTGAGCCTGGCTGATGAGATTTGGTGCCCCCCACATGTTGTGAACTACAACTCCCATAGTCCTTGATCATTGTCCATGCTGGGTTGGGTGTTGTAGTCCACAACATCTGAGCTGTCTTAACCTCCGACCTCTACCCTGTGTATCTGCCAACCCCTGTGGGAACGGTAGGCCTAGTAGGTAGTTTTCTGTCCGCTAGCACAAGGGCTGTTGCATCAGTGGACAGGCGAGTTTTAATGTTGTTCAACAGAGGAATCCTGTGCAACAGCTGAGCTAGTGGAAACTTGTTGAATGCATTGCACAAAGTTACCAGCAACCTGCTTATGCATTCCCTTGCACAACGACATTAGACTGGCACAAAACATTTAACCAGTGGAACAAGTGTACCGCTAACTTAGTGGATATAATCTGTAGTTTCTAACTTGTCAGCCTTGGATTGAGATTTCATGTTACTTTTATCCATTTGTATTTATATAGAGACATTTATAATTGCAATAATGTAAACAAATAAATCCAATGTAAAATTCTAATTTAAAAATAATTGGTTTCTATCCTCCTTGCTCACTTTCTCTGTACAGCTCCTGCTGTAGGGCACTTCTTTTTGCTTTCTCGATGATGATGACTTGTAACAGGATACGGGAAAATGAGCTGCTTTCAAAGCATCCAGGAGCAGCGCCTGGCTTCTATTTCATTGGCTTGCAGAGGGTTCATTCATTCATCCAGTTCGCCATCTGTTCTAGCGCACGAGTGTGCGGAGACATTTCCTCCGTCTGACCCACTTGGCATCATAGCTCTGAAAGCCTGCAAGGCTACATACAGCTTAGCCTTTGCCAACCCGGTGCCCTCTGAACTGCTTTGAACTGCAATCCAGTCCTATCGACCCCTGCCAGCACACCTGAAAATAGGAATGAAAGGATCTGAGTAAAAGTTTATTCCTGGAGATTGAATTAATATGAGTGTTGAAAAGCACAATGCAGCTGATGGAGGAAATGGGCAAAATACAATATTCTACCAAGCTCACCTTTAGTTCTGTGTTCCTTCCATGGGAGTATAAGGTAATCACCCTTGCCATCTCATGACCAAGGGGGCAGTGTGTGTGTGTGTGTGTGTGTGTGTGTGTGTGTCCATCCATCCCTGAGGTTTTGTGGGTGCTTGCGGGGAGGGAAAGGCTTGAAGGGCACTGTTGTACCCATGTGTGTTATGTTGGTCATCCCAGCCTACAAAAATCCCTGTTTCTCAGGCCGAAGGTCCATCATTCTGTTCCCTGCCATGGCCAGTTGGGTTCCTCTTGGAAGCCCACAAGCAAGGTTTTGATGGCAGCAGCCCTCTCTTGCACTGTTGTTCTGCTGCTCAGAAGTATGTAGGAAGTTGTTTTATACCAAGGCAGACTATTTAGTTCCGTATTGTTCACGCTGACCTGCAGCAGCTGTCCAGGGTATCAGGCAGGGGACATTTCAAGCCCTAGCCGGAGATGCTGGGGCTTGAACCTGGAAGACCTTCTCCATGCAAAGCTCTGCCACTGAGCTGTGGCCCTTCCTAGTCCAGCACCATCTTTTTCAGAGTCCTCCATGGGTTTGCTACTCCCTCCTTTGAAAGCAGTCTTGAGCCAGCATCAGTTGCCATGTCTTGCGAATTCCACAAACTTGATTCTACGTAGTATACAGAGGTAGACCGGGAAGCGCTTTCCGACACAGGTGCCTTCTTTGTCAGAGACCTTCTCTTAACTAAGCCAGGCCTTTGGCCAATTCACCCTTTGTCACAGAAAACTGGGTCAAAGGATCATATAGCTCGCCTTTCGGTTTCCTTGCTCTTGGCCGAGCCCTTCATTCAGGCGTGGATAAAGCAAGGAATTCGATCGGACCTGCTCATGTCAACCGGGCTTTGAACGATGTGAAATGGGATACAGGCCGGGTTACTGCTCTGTGCAGAGTCTTGGCTTTATTGATGCAAACAGACTCAAAAGGCCAGGATATGTGTGTGTGGCGTGGATGGGTGGACAGTTTTCAGTTGTGACCTCTGGTTGTGTTTAGGAATTGGAATTTCAGGGGCACGTTGTTTTTGCATCAAGTACAGCTAGTGGTTCTTGGGTGCGGTGCCTGTGATGTAATGGCATCCAGGTCTCTGGAGGGCTGGCTTGAGAAAGACCTTGGCGCATACACTCAACCAGTCGTGCGTGGGGAATGCGTCAGGATTTCAAATGGCTCTTTCTCCCCACCTCTGAGTGTGCAGTGTTCAGTGTGAATGTAGGTCTGCACGCTTATGCTGTCTGCTCACTTGGCTGTACATAGGGAGCTGCTTTATGTTGTGTTGGTACATTGAAGTGAATGCCAGCAGGAGTTCTCTAGGCGTCTTTCCCAGTTGTATCTGCTGCAAACTGAACCTGAAACCTTCTGCATCCAAAGCGGTGCTTCCCACTGCAATGTAGTCCTTCCCATATTTATTGCATGGGCAGAGGGGGAGTGAGGAATAATAATAATAATTAATAATAATAATTTAGTATTTATACCCCAACCAATCTGGCTGGGCTTCCCCAGTCAGTTTGGGTGGCTTCCAACAAAATATTAAAATACAGTAATCCATCAAAATTAAAACCTTCCCTAAACAGGGCTGCCTTCAGATGTCTTCTAAAAGTCTGGTGGTTGTTCTCTTTGACATCTGGTGGGAGGGCGTTCCACAGGGTGGGTGCCACTACCGAGAAGGCCCTCTGCCTGGTTCCCTGTAACTTGGTTTCTCGCAGTAAGGGAACCGCCAGAAGGCCCTCGGCGCTGGACCTCAGTGTCCGGGCAGAACGATGGGGGTGGAGATGCTCCTTCAGATATACTGGACCGAGGCCGTTCAGGGCTTTAAAGGTCAGCCCTAACACTTTGAATTGGAGGTCTTTCAAGACCGGTGTTATGTGATCTCGGTGGCCGCTCCCAGTCACCAGTCACCAGTCTAGCTGCCGCATTCTGGATTAGTTGTAGTTTCCGGGTCACCTTCAAAGGTTGCCCCACGTAGAGTGCATTGCAGTAGTCCAAGTGAGAGATAACGAGAGCATGCACCACTCTGGTGAGACAGTCCGCGGGCAGATAGTCTCAGCCTACGTACCAGATGGAGCTGGTAAACAGCTGCCCTGTGCCTCCATGGACAGCTGTGAGTCCAAAATGACTCCCAGGCTGCGCACCTGGTCCTTCATGGGCACAGTTACCCTATTCAGGACCAGGGTGGCCCCCATACCTGCCCACCCCCTGTCCCCCAAAACAGTACTTCTGTCTTGTCAGGATTCAACCTCAATCTGTTAGCCGCCATCCATCCTCCAACCGTCAGTGATGTGGGTTTTCCAGAAGAAAAAAAAATGAATTTTCTTAATCGTATTATGGTAGTCTGCATCTGATAATTTTCAGTTAGGATCTGACTCCCCCCCCCCCCCCCATGTTGTAGAGCAGGGGTAGCCAATTTGGTGCCCTCCTTTCACTACAAATCTCATTAGTCTCAGCCACCACAGAAAAATGTGTAAAGGATGATGGAAGTTGTAGTCAAGGGGTCAGCAAACTTTTTCAGCAGGGAGTGTCAGTCCACTGTTCCCCAGACTATATATTTTTTTTGGCGGGGGGGGGGGGATGAACGAATTCCTATGCCCCACAAATAACCCAGAGATGCATTTTAAATAAAAGGACACATTCTACTCATGTAAAAACATGCTGATTTCTGGACTGTCTGTGGGCCGGATTTAGAAGACGATTAGGCTGGATCCGGCCCCCGGGCCCTAGTTTGCCAACCCATGTTGTAGTCCCACAGTATCCAGAGGGCACAACATTGGCCACTCTTGCTGTAGAATGATCTAATCTAGCATATTTGGCTTTTACTTGTATTTATCAGTCAAGTTTTTATTATGGTTTGTAGCCAACAGCCATTACAATACAAACATAAAGTACATATATATAAAATGCACACACAAAAATGGATCGTCAATCCAATAAGGCATTGATAAGCCCCTTGGATTTAATTGCATTTAGCAAAGAGTTAAAAACCCAAACTGCCACACTTCCCTAAAGCTGTACATCTATTCATTGTTGCTAATGAACTAGAAAATGTTCTGCAGAAACATAAAGCACTGGGAATTTTCCAGAAAATGATCTGTTTTGGAAAACTTTCTGTGTCACCGGAGGAACTTGATACATAACTGCAGTTGTGTTAATGAACGTCATCTAAAGGCAGTAAAGTGTTTTGCCTCACAAAAACACACCTATAAACGAATTCTCCCTCCCAAGTGTGGACCCAGCCCATCAAGTGCCCAGTAACCCCATGGGCAACTTTACAAAGTAGAACCTGTGTATTCTGCCCTCTGGCCTTACAAGCAGGGCAGATTTTGGAGAGGGCTCTGAAGCAGTGAAGGGAAAAGGCTCATGTCAGTGGGGAGACATTTACATTTCTCATGTAGATTTAGAGGTGGAAGGTACCGCCCGGTTGGGTGGCAGCTCTCTAGAGCCTGCTGAGACATGATCTTCCAGATCATCTTCCCAATTTTACCTTTCCCGAGAGCATCCGAGACGATAAAGCATCTGTTCTGAGCAATATATGTGCAAGACGGAGAGAGGTGACCGCCTTTTCCTTTCCCCCTTCCTCCTCCTTCCTCTCGCACCTGTTCTGTGGCTTTAACCCTTGTAGCTTTTTGTTCTGACCTGGCACTATTGCAGAAGTGTGGGGCATTTGTTGTTTTGACTTTCACATTCCAGAGGAGCAGGTGGAAATTCCAAACACACGTGTGTGTGTGTGTGTGTGTGTGTGTGTGTGTGTGCTTGAGCATATGTTCAGCACAGCTCGTTCTGGTTTTTGTTTTTAATAGACCCATGTGTAATTCTTCCTGCCCTAATAGTTTTGGGGGTGGAGGGAAGATGTTCTGGCATTAGCTCTTGTCCAAAGGTTTTGACTAGCCCAGGCTTCCTCAAACTCAGCCCTCCAGATGTTTTTGGCCTACAACGTCCATGATCCCTAGCTAGCAGGACCTGTGGTCAGGGATGCTGGGAATTGTAGTCTCAACACATCTGGAGGGCCGAGGTTGAGGAAACCTGGACTAGCCTGCCTTCGCTAAGCCAAAAATCGTGGCTCCTGCTTCTACCCCAGTTGAACATTGTGCAACCACAGCAAATTCCCCCAGCTCCCTTGCCTGTGGGAAAGGGCAATGGGTGCATTCTGATTTGCCTCGGAGGTGGATGAGAAAATGTTGACAAGACCCACGTGGGATGGGGAGGTGGCTGGTTTGGCCTGGCCAGAATGAAGTTCTTGCGCAGAAATGACAAACATTTGTGGGATTTGGGGAGTGGATGGTGACCACTGTGCTCTCTCCCATACCTGCAACTTCAAGGTTTGGAGGCAAGCTGGGGCCAGTCACACGTGTCAGAGGGTGGCAGCAGCATGCTCGCCATGGTGAGCGAAAATGTGAAGCCCTGATCGCTTAATGCAGGGGTGTCTTTTTTCAAAGAGGGCCAGATTTGATGAAGTGAACATGCGTGAGGGCCAACCAAAGTTGTTGAGCTTTGCTTTTTTTTTGCAATTTTTTTTTATTAGGGTTTTACCCCAGGAAATAAACTGCCACAGGGGCCAGATTTATGGGCTGGATTATGCCCCCGAGACAGACTTAATCTGACGCACTTCCTTCATGGAATTCTTTAGCTACACCTGATAGGACCTTCCACTACATCTTCTTGTTTTTTATCTGCTGACATGTTAGTAGTCGCTGTATCATTGAGATAATGCAGTTTGCAGAGTTTCCCAGACTAAAACGAAGTCACAGATAATTCATGTTATGTAGATTCCACCTGCTGTGCCTCAAAAATGGCATCGGCAGGGAATGATTTCCAGAGCGGCAGAGTGTATGTGGGTGATAAGCCCTTGAGCTGCCTGCTGAAATGCTTGCCTTGCTTTCTCCCCATCTGGGGTCCCAAATACCGGTAATTGTTTTTATCACAATTCAGGCTGAATTGCTTCCAATGTATATTCACTAATGGGCCATTTCAGTTTTTGTGTTGTGAAAGGCTAACTCCTTCCTTACAGCAATGCTTTTGGGTTTTAAGATCTGCAGAAGGGGTCCTTTTGCTAGTTCTGTTGTCCTCTGTTGGGGTGTTTGCATGGAGAGTGGCAGCCGGGAAAATGGCGTTTTGTGTGGCAGCCCCTAAGTCAAGAAATTCCCAACCCACAGAGGTGTGTCTTGACACCTTCACTATACAGCTTTCTGTGAATGCTGAAGATGCTCCACCCTGACATTTTGACACATGAGAGAGAGAGAGATTTTAGAACCATCCTACTGTTGCGATTATAACCTGTTCTGATTTGTTTTTAATACTGTATTTTAAAATTGTTTTAACCCACCCTGGGACCTTATATT
Organism: Podarcis liolepis; assembly: GCF_965112155.1. Taxonomy (NCBI): domain Eukaryota; kingdom Metazoa; phylum Chordata; class Lepidosauria; order Squamata; family Lacertidae; genus Podarcis; species Podarcis liolepis. The sequence goes on from NC_139569.1 coordinate 34,108,000, forward strand.
GAAGGGTTCACTAAGAAATTGTATAAAAGATTATCCTCATGGTGCTAATTATTTGCTTTAGATTCTCCTGAAACATAGCTTGCTAGTTTTTCTTGATCACCTAATTTTATAATCAAAACCCAAATCATTATTATTGTTCTCAGAGAATTTTTTCACATGTGTACATGCCATGATTGACAGCAGCCTGAAAATTCAAGCATTGATCCACACTGTGCGTTATATGTAGTTGGTTCTCTCTCTCTCTCTCTCTCTCTCTCTCTCTCTCTCTCTCTCTCTCTCTCATATTCACTGAAGACCATTTGCTATTGCCACAGAAGAATATAAATATCCATTTGCTTAGCACTGAAAGATTCACAGCCAAACCTCTCAGCTAGGCCCTGCGTGTTGGATTACTGCCAGCGCCATTGTATGCCTCTCTTCTATACACAATTCACTGCTACAAGAACTTTTGTGTGTGTGCTTTTAACCAAAGATCTCAATGGCAGCCTGCCATTCCATTATTTAATAATTAAATTGTCAAATTATTATTTCAACTTCTTCCTTAAAAAGCTTTATTAAGTCTTAGGGGTGGGCATTCCATTCTTCTTCTAACTCGGGAGGTAGAAGCTTTTTGCATTCCTTTGTGTTCTCGTTTTGGCTGCCTTGCTCTGGTCAAGCTATGCAGCTGTTGGGCAGAGATATGTTAAGTGTTATTCCGGGGTTTTTAGCTTGCTTGGTGTCCCTAATTATTATTGGATCCTCCGGAACTATGATGTGAACTGCACAGACCTACAATTCCCAATGCAGTTTAACAACCAACCCCTCTTCCCAGGGAACTCTGGGAATTGTAGCTCTGTGAGGGGAATCGGGGTCTCCTTACAACGCTCAGCACATTTAACAAACTACAGTTCCCAGCTATAGCTATTTAAAGTGGTAGGTAAAGGTAAAGGGACCCCTGACCGTTAAGTCCAGTCGCAGACGACTCTGGGGTTGCGGCACTCATCTTGCTTTACTGGCCGCGGGAGCTGACGTTTGTCTGCAGACAGCTTCTGGGGCATGTGGCCAGCATGACTAAGCTGCTTCTGGTGAGCCAGAGCAGCTCACGGAAATGCTGTTTACCTTCCCTCCGGAGTGGTACCTATTTATCTACTTACACTTTGACATGCTTTTGAACTGCTAGGTTGGCAGGAGCAGGGTCTGAGCAACAGGAGCTCACCCCGTTGCGGGGATTCGAACTGCCGACCTTCTGATTGGCAAGCCCTAGGCCCTGTGTTTTAGACCACAGCACCACCCGCGTTGTATCATAGGGTTTTAAATGTATGGTGTGGATGTGTACACCCGCAAATATGGATATGGGAATTTTCAAGGCGGTTTCTTGGGTAGAAAAAAAAGGCAGCCATTTCCTGTGTCGTAATGCGCTAGATTTATGGTGCCGGTGTGGCCTTATTTCACTGTGTAATGATGTTTGTTATAAGATAAACTGAAGCTGATAAGGATGGCATTCTCTCCAGTTGGTGACCAGGCGAATTCAGAAATGGCTTCCTCCTGTGGACCACCCTGCACGCATTTGTTTGTGTGTTGGACTTACCAGTAATTGTTGGATCTGTTGGCATTACCTACAGCAATGTTAACAAATAGGGAGAACTTGTGGATGTACACACTGGACATCTAACACAGCCTGGCCTCAACCTGAAGGATAGTACCAACATTGCTTAGCTTCAGCGAACAAAGCCCTTCTGAGCATTCCCTCTTCAAAGTTCCAAAACTACCACCTTGGACACAGCGCCATTTTTTTACAGAGCGATTGGTGGAAGCGGAAGCAGATATGCTTTGCTGCGAGAATGAAGAATTTGTTTTGTTCATCACTGGAATAAATATATGGTATTGGCAATGGACTACATTTTGCCAGGCTCCATAACAAACTTGTCTGAAGTGCTGTTTGACGCTTCCATCTAGTGTCTCATCCTGGCTTTCTTATTCATGGGAAGCAATGATAGCAAAGGCCAGCTGCTGAGGAGCCTGCCTGAAAGGTCTATTTCCATTCAAATTCCCTCCTCTCCTTTCGTTGACCTCATCCTTCCATCATCACCCTTCTGTCATCACCTTTTGCCTTTTTTAGCAGCAATTTCCCAGCACAGTTTAGCTAGGAACAAAGCTCACTCTTTCTGCAGCAGTTAATGACTTGCTATAAGGAAGTGGAGCACATTGGTCCATTAGCTGGCTCTCCTGGTTTTTGTTTTGGTTATAGGAATAATCAGCCGTGAGACCTGGGTGCAACCCGCCCCTTGGATTTTAGGTCACATCCCATGCCATGCGTATTAAAAGCGCATGGCTTTCCCCAGAGAATCCCTGGGAGCTGTGGTTTGTTAAGCATGCTGGTAATTGTAGCTCACAGGATTCTTTGGGAGAAGCCTTGTGCTTTTGTGTGGATGTGACCTTTATAAAGGTAAAGGGACCCCTGACCATTAGGTCCAGTAGTGACTGACTCTGGGGTTGCGGCACTCATCTCGCTTTATTGGCCGAGGGAGCCAGTGTACAGCTTCTGGGTCATGTGGCCAGCATGACTAAGCCGCTTCTGGCAAACCAGAGCAGTGCACGGAAACACCATTTACCTTCCTGCCGGAGTGGTACCTATTTATCTACTTGCACTTTGACGTGCTTTCGAACTGCTAGGTTGGCAGGAGCAGGGACCGAGCAATGGGAGCTCACCCCGTCATGGGAATTCGAACCGCCGACCTTCTGATTGGCAAGTCCTAGGCTCTGTGGTTTAACCCGCAGTGCCACCCGCATCCCGTGACCTTTATAAGATTAGACAAATTCATAGATGGAGGATAAAGCTATGTTCTACTTCCACTGTGGAAGGCAATATGCTATTGAAAACCAATTGCTGAGAATCACAGGTGAGGAGAATGATGATGCTTTCAGGTCCTGCTTGTGGGCTTCTCAATAGACGTGGAATCATAGAATTGTTGAGTTAGAAGCAGTGTCAGAAATTCAGATATATAATCCATTCGCCAAATGGCACCTTAAACCTAGGTTACGGCTGCCACAACAGATGTCTAGGCACCTTTTTTCCCCTACAGTGAAGTTTGTTGCTGTTACAGTGGTACCTCAGGTTACAGACGCTTCAGGTTAGACTGCTCTAACCCAGAAATAGTACCTGGGGTTAAGAACTTTGCTTCAGGATGAGAACAGAAATCGTGCTCCGGTGGTGTGGCGGCAGCGGGAGGCCCCATTAGCTAAAGTGGTACCTCAGGTTAAGAACAGTTTCAGGTTAAGAACAGACCTGCAGAACGAATTAAGTTCTTAACCCGAGGTACCACTGTATTATTATTCATTTCATTTCTATACTGCTTTATATATTTTAAAGAACAAATTTCAAAGCAGTTTGCAACACATTAAAACCTCAAATAAAATAATCCAGAATGATTCAAGCTTCAATGAAAATATTTCAGATCCTTCTCTAAGTGACATTCTGCTCTCCCCAGTCTGGCTAACATCTAACCCTGGTTGGAAGGGACCCCATGGAATATCTAGTCCAACAGGGGTTGGCCACTGTGAGAACAGGATGCTGGACAAGATGGCCCTGTGGCCTGATCCAGACAGGCTCTTGTGTTGAATTTCTGACTCTTCTTGCCTGGTGATATCATGCAAATCTGAGCATCAGCTGTGCTTCTCTCTCCAAAATACTCCGTTGGATGTCTTCCAGTGTGGGAGAAGCAAAGTTGCTAGGAGGACAGCTTGGTTGATTGTTTTGCTTCTTTGTGGTAAGAGATGCTGATAGCCGATAGCCGTCTGTACTGTATAGTTAAAGAATACAGCTCTGCTCATTTGAATGTGAAACAACTAAGAGTGTCACTTGACCTCTAACATTGTTTCCCAGCATTTGGCAGGGAGGGATAGGGATTTGGCTTGGTGTGCATTTGAAGGCAAACCTACCAATTCGGCACTTCCTATAACAGTGCGAGAGCTGAAACGGTTAACCTTTGAAATTTTGCACTTCTCTGAATTTTTTCAGTGCAGTTCTTTTAAAAAAAGAAGAGAGAGTTTATAGTGGGGAAAGTGTGCCTAAAAATGCACATGTTTATGAAAATAGTATGCAAATATGCATTGCAGTACAATTTCTTGCAAGCAGTTTTGCCCATGTCCCTGAACATGCTGATGACAGATTTTCATGAGGACTTAAAAAAAAAATATCGCAATCTAATGTGAAAAGGGCAATGAACTGAACTTGAGACTAGAAAAATGAGAACCTGAGAATTAAAAAGTCTGTCCATTCTTTGTTACGAGACAGATCAGCTTTGGGCAGTTTCTTATTAAAAGATTAGTCACATTCCCAGGTGGACAAGTTTACCAATGACTATTAGGATATCTAAATAGAACCTCTGCAAGTGCTTTTCAAAGATATTTGGTTGGCTGTTGTTGGAAGCAGAATATGGACAAGGTAGAGCTTTTTATAATAATAATAATAATAATAATAATAATAATAATAATAATAATAATAATAATAATATTGGAGGTCTTCATATGTTTGGTATATGTTGTCTAAGTCCAAAGTAAAACATGACTGAAAAGTGTCATTTCTGTCAACTCTGTAAGCACCTAAAGTTCTGCCCCTCGTGTAAAACAGAGGCATAAGGACCTGCTGGATCAGGCCAATGCCCCATCTTATATAGCATCCTGTTGTAGCTGTAGTTGACCAGAGTCCTGTGGGAATCCCTCAAGCAGAACCTGAGCACAAGAGCCCTCTCCCATCTTGCAGTTTCTGTTGCTGTTGTTTAGTCCTTTAGTCGTGTCCGACTCTTCGTGACCCCCTGGACCAGAGCACGCCAGGCACTCCTGCCTTCCACTGCCTCCCGCAGTTTGGTCAAACTCATGCTGGTAGCTTCGAGAACACTGTCCAACCATCTCGTCCTCTGTCATCCCCTTCTCCTTGTGTCCTCCATCTTTCCCAACATCAGGGTCTTTTCCAGGGAGTCTTCTCTTCTCATGAGGTGGCCAAAGTATTGGAGCCTCAGCTTCAGGATCTGTCCTTCCAGTGAGCACTCAGGGCTGATTTCCTTCAGAATGGATAGGTTTGATCTTCTTGCAGTCCATGGGACTCTCAAGAGTCTCCTCCAGCACCATAATTCAAAAGCATCAATTCTTCGGCGATCAGCCTTCTGATCAGCTCTCATTTCCATAGCATTTAGAAGCATTACTGCCTCTGACCACAGAGGCAGAGCATAACCATCATAGCTAGTCGGCATTGATGATAGCCTTATCTTCAAGTTAAGGCAACTTAACTCCCCTCCCTCCCCTTTCCTTTTCTTCCTTGTGTGGTCCCCTCTACCCACTGTGGTGGGCTGGTAATTAGCACAGCAGCTGGATTCCATGCAGAACAGCTTCTTTGCAGATGTGATAAACGTTAGGTGTTTGCAAAAGTCCTCCCGCACCCCCCCCCCGCACGCCGCTGCTGTCTTTCGGTCACCTAGGTGCCTCTATGACTCTCATGTTCTCCTCTTGCTTTCCCTTGCTATAAGGGTAGTTATTTATCTCTGACCCTCCCTCCCTCCCTCCTTGGCACCAGACCACAAGATGTCTTTGTAGGAGACAACATGATATAGCGTGGGAATAGGCCCTCATCAGCACCACCGCTTGGCTCTTGATAAAGATGAACCCCACCCCCCACTAACTAACTTATTTAGGCTGTAGTTTTGACAGCTCCCATGCTCTTGTCTAGCGTTCCAACTTTTTTTTGCCACGTTGGCTCTTCCAGTGGTAAGGATCAATGTGCACGGTGGCTTGGAGCATAAATATTTTTTGCAAATAATAAAGGATTGTGATTCTGGGGGTATGCTTTCACACTCCCATCTCACTGCCTCCGTATTGTGGTGTTGTCAAGCAGTTGTTTTACTCATTACTGCATCTTGCAAATCAGACCTTGTTCCTCTTAAACTATGCTTTAACATACCTTTTTTGCAAGCAGGGTCTGGGCATTTATTTAAAGAGGGGACGGAAAGTGTGTGCTTTCAATGCACACACAGCCTGATACCCACAATTATTATTAACTGGGATGGTGAAACGGAAGGCTTGTGTAGGAGGCATTCTCTATTTCATGGCTTCGCTAAAATCCACTAAGTTACAGTTGTGGTGGTTTAAGTGCCTTTTGCAGCAATGGATGCAATTCCTAACATTTTAAGAACCAAACCAATACAGTGGTACCTCGGGTTACATACGCTTCAGGTTATATATGCTTCAGGTTACAGACTCCACTAACCCAGAAATATTACCTCAGGTTAAGAACTTTGCTTCAGGATAAGAACAGAAACCGTGCTCCGGTGGCGCAGCAGCAGCGGGAGGCCCCATTAGCTAAAGTGGTGCTTCAAGTTAAGAAAAGTTTCAGGTTAAGAATGGACCTCCGGAACGAATTAAGTACTTAACCCGAGGTACCACTGTATTGGGCTGCTTGGAATCCTTTCCATACCTTCCTGTGAAACTATCTTGGGTGGTTATTATTTGAAAACTGAAGGGGTTGGACTCCTGAAATAGCCAGTGTCATCCTAGTTAGCAGTTACTGTGCCCAGAATTATTGGTGTTGACCCCCCCCCCCAATTTTTTACTCTGGATTTAGAGTTTCCACAGAAATCTGAAAATGAAAAGCAATCAAACCTAGATTAAATTAGGGGAACATACGAGCTGCATTTCGATGAAGATGAGTTTTGATGAGGATGACATGCGGATGCTGTGGAAAACTTGTATGAACGAGCAGCACCCAGTTTGCCATAACTGCCATGTGGAAGCACCCAAGAGTCCAGGTTCAGTCCCTGGCGTCTCCGGCCATAAAGCATATATAAGGACTTAGATGACCCTTGAGGTGCCTTCCACTGTGGCGTAGTGGTTAAGAGCGGTAGACTCATAATCTGGCAAACCGGGTTCATGTCTCCGCTCTCCTCCACATGCAGCTGCTGGGCGACCTTGGGCCAGTCACACTTCTTTGAAGTCTCTCAGCCCCACTCACCTCACAGAGTGTTTGTTGTGGGGGAGGAAGGGAAAGGAGAATGTTAGCTGCTTTGAGACTCCTGAAGGGGAGTGAAAGGCGGGATATCAAATCCAAACTCTTCTTCTTCCAACTCTGCAATTCTACGATTCTATGATCCTACAAGGTCACTTGGCCATGGTTACCATGTGCATGTGTGTACTCACTAACAAATTGAGCTATTATAATATGCATACACTCAACACACACAATTGGTTCAGCTGAATTTACAAGGGGTTATATGGTTGAGTAGGTGCAGTTTGTGTTATTACTGGAACACTCTTAAATTGGCTGACGTTCTTCTATCATTTAGGAAAAATATATAAGCTGGAATAGGATATGACGAACATTTACAGTGTGGTCGGATATTAACAATGATAGAACCAGCAGTTGGTACATAGAGTACAGTAGTACCTCAGGTTCGTTCTGGAGGTCCGTTCTTAACTTGAAACTGTTCTTAACGTGAGGTACCACTTTAGCTAATGTGGCCTGCCACTGCCCTGCAGCCACACAATTTCTGTTCTCATCCTGAAGCAAAGTTCTTAACCCGAGGTACTATTTCTGGGTTAGCGGAGTCTGTAACCTGAAGCGTCTGTAACCTGAGGTACCACTGTACTAGCAAATAAAGTGCATAACATTTTTTTCGTAGAAGTTAAAAATTAAAGTGCGCACAGTTCCTAGCTGTACTTTTACACTGAGAATACTGAAGGGCAAAGTTTTGTTTGTCATAACTGGGAGATTTCCACAATGGTTTTGTGAATATATGCTTGCAACATGAAAGAATCTCCTCTAGGAATATAAGAACCTGTCCTTGTACCACTGACCCATCTAGCCCAGTCCTGCCAACACAGGCTGGCAGCAGCTCTGCAGGCTGGGGACATTCCCAAATATACCTGGAGACGCTGGGCATTGAACTTGGGACTCTACACTTGCAAAGCATATACTTGACCAAGAAGCTGCAGCTGTTCCTTAGTATTATTTGGTGTACAGCGCTCTACACCCAAATCCTGGTTCTCATAAACAAACCACAGCATAGATTTAGCCAAAAGTACTTGATGTACTCCTCCTTCCCCAAGAGCATTAGTAATCCAGTATGGGCCCACAATGTATTTTTATGCCTATTTATATTTTTTGTGTTATTGACTTTTTTAAAAACACACACACAAAGTGGACTTTGTTGTGTAATTTATTGAGGCTTTGGCTTGGTCTGTGCGTCACAGTACGCTGCTTTAGGGCTACATATACGAGCTGCCCCTGAGTGAAGCAGCTGACTCTCGACCTCCCCCCTTTCCTCTCCTGCAGTTGCTGGAAGGACTTCTGCAGCATATCGTTCCACTTTCCACAAATCTTGGTTTGCAAATTGCAAAGTCGGGGGTTGTGGCTTAAAACAAACCCTTATCAATTTCAAGGCAAGCCAGTTTCAAGCTATGAGTTCCGAAGCTGGCTTATTCAACCCATTTGTTCCTAAGCTAGACGTGCTCTGGCTTGTGAGTAATAAACCGGGATTTGTGGAAAACAGAACAAATCTCTGAAGAAGTCATCCCCTCTTGCTCTTGTGGAAGCATGCAAGTCCGCACTTGGACTCCTTCCAGCTGCATGCATGTAGCACTAGACGATGGTTTAGCATGGGTGAACCTGTCCACTATGGAGAAAAGTAGGATAAAAAAAAACTTTTTTTTAAAAGGAAAAAGAAGTGAACTGAATTAAACCTGAATTTTCCCCGGGGTGGTAGTGTGGTGTGAGCTTGTCCCTTTTTAGGTTTTTTGTTTCAGTCGGAATGTGGATGTTGTGTTGTGGTGTGATGTTATTCCTGTCAGCTTGCTATTTTACATTCCGGCCTTTCAATTGGTTGTAAACCACAGTCGATCCGTTTCATAAAAAATTTGCTTGGAAAATGGCAAAACGATAAAAACGAAACCTTCCTCATTTTTAATGTTGGTTTTTTTTGTTTGTTTTCTTTTTAAACCTCCAGTTGCACCAGGATGACTCTTTTTTATGACTTGGGACTAGGAGTGGAGATTTATAAGCCACTGAACAAATACTCATGTCCCCTCCTAATTAGTTGCTTGTGCCGTTGCCATAGAAACCTTGTTGGAAACAACCGGTAGATAGGCTTGTACAACGAGGGAGTGACGAGATGGGAATGTTGAGTCATGAAGCCGTCGAGGTTTTGGTTGTTATTATTAAAAAGCACATAAATATAACTGCCGAATGGGCACGATATTAGAGAGCTCTTTCTTCATACCCGTTGATGTATAATGCCTTTCTCCATTTAGTTAGGCCTATAGACATGCCTTTAGCTAGGGCTTGACCCTAACCTTGCAACCATCCAAATTTCAGAGGCCCTTCCCCAGTCTTGTAGCAACGCAAAGTTGTAGAAATGCCAGGTTTTGAGGGGAGATGCTTGAGCCACATGCTGTTATGCCTTTTATTTATTCTGCCTGTGTTGCAGATATGGGGAGGGAAGGGGCTGAGGCAAGAGTGTCTGGCTTAAGGGAGAGAAAGTGACCATGTGTCCATTTGGGGCGGAGGCCACCTGTTTTCTGTGGACAAACCCTCTTGTAGTTTTGGGTATTCAGAAGGACAAAGGGTGCCTTTGAACGGAATGGCAGTAGGGGCGAGGAATGCCACAGAGGTGAAGCGAGGGCATTGCTTGGTGGCTTAACTTGCAATTTCCTTGTTAGTTTAAAGTCTAACCCTGCGTATTGTTTTTTTGTATTTTCATTTCCTCTGTTTGAGTCAGGAGTGTGCGGTGGGGAGGTCAGAGGTGGGTCATTTTGAAGACATTCTCCCCCCCCCCCAAGAGAAATGAGCACATGGTGTCTTGGAAGCAAACAAGCCATAGGTTCCTTATGTTCTTCCCCATTAACCACTCCCAAAGCAGCACAGGAGAGGATGAGAAATAGTTGGCATGCGTCAATCAGAAGGAACCCAACTAATTTTACAATGCTTTAAAATGAACTCATTTTAAAGTATATTTAAAGCAACCCCCCAAAAAATAAGAACCATGGGAATTGTAGTTTACTCCTCAGAGCTACAATTCCCAGCACCCTTAACAAACTAGTTTCTGTTATTATTATTATTATTATTATTATTATTATTATTGGGAAATTTGCTTTAGATGTATCATATGTATGCAGCCTTAATAAGTTGAGATTGCAATATGACATCTTTCTGTGTGTGTTTTCTTTTTCATGGAAGAACATTGTCTTTTTCATGGAAGAACATACAACTCTTGGCTTTCTTTGCTTTGAGATTGCTTGCAATGAAAAGAGGGCTTGAAATAAGCTGGGATTTAGCTACCCGGGACTATCCAGTGCAGTGATTTCTTTTTTTTTATCCAAAAGATTGCAGATGTAAGACAGGCGTTAACAATACAGCTTTAATCAGCAGAATTCAAGCCAGCAGTTTGTACAGCATCAGTCTCTTGCTTTTCCTCTGCTTCAACAGCTCCATATGACTAGGGCATGTCCACAAATTACAGCCCTTTAAGAAAGCGTTGACATGGTGCCCCAAATTAAGGGAACGTCTCTAAAATACAAACTACTGTCATCACAAAAATGCTCAGGGTCCTTTCAAGGCTCAGAACACAATAAAAGTGAGTAGCGCCAGTCCTGTACAGTAGATTACAATGGCCAGATCTGTTTAAATCTCATTTAGGAGTTTTGTATTCTGTCCTTTGCCAATGGGCCTCAGCGTGGTTTATATCAACAAAGATATATTTAAGAAATACAACAGAATACAAATAAAATATAATTCCAGCCTTCAGAACAGAATACAAAGGCAGCTTTAAGTTCACAAATTGCATAAAATCCGGCTGCTGAGAGTCTTGGCCTGATCAGCAGATCAGTATGTGATTACATTTGTTTCTTTGGACTGGGGGAGCGGGAATTATGTTAATTTTAAAATGTTTGTTTTCTAAATCTACCCCCTTTTTTAAACCATTGAAACCCTACTTCTGCTCCCCTCTGTCTTTGCTTGCTCCCTTGTCTGTTCACAATTCCTTCTAATTGTACAGGGCATTTACATGAAAACAGGATCCTTGTTGCTTAGGATTTAATCTGCTCCTGCTGCTTATTCTCCATCCCAACTTCCCAAGAGATTGGTTACTTAGGTAGCAGGCCAGCAAAAAGGCCTGTGTTGGGTTGGGGGCAGGAAGCAGCAGCTCCTTTTAAAATTAAACCGAGTCTTTGCTGCTGAGTTGTAAGTGTGTGTGCTTTGGGTCCTCTGTGTGTCCAATCTACCTGCTCCTGGAATAACAGGGAGGAAGAACCTTGGCCTCCTTATCTGGCAGTTGCGTAAGTAAATCCCTCCCCACCTCCAAAAAGTAAACAATTGGAGAGGAATGCTCATAAATCTGCTTCTTAACTGTTCTTTTTAAAAACTCTGGGAGCGTCACATTCCAATTCAGTGTCCGTAGGCTAGTCGTCTCCCCCCCCCTTTTTTTTTTTGGAGACAAGAAGTCTTCAAGCATTGGGTTTCAAACACCAAAGGTTACACATCCTGAAAAGGGGGAGGCATAGAGATATTGCAGGACCACGTTGTTGTGCGGTGGATACTGGAATCTTAATTGGCCACATTCATGCCATACCTTTAAAGCATTATGATGCAACTCTCTTTAAGCATGGCTTCCACCCAAAGAATTATGGGAATTGTTAAGGGGGCTGAGAGTGGTCAGGAGGCTCTCAATTCCCCTTGGAGGGCTGCAGTTCTGAGGGAACCACTCAGAAAATTGTAGCTCATTGAGGGGGGGGTTAGGGGTCCCATAATAATCCTCAACGCTCTTGACAAAACACATCTCCCAGAAATCTTTGAGGGAAGCTCTACAGACGTATTGTGTGGATGTGGCCTTTTAATTGTGTGTTGCAAAAGGATTCCAGCCCTCAGGCTAAGGTGCCATTGCTTTGGTGTTGGGAGTACAGCGGTAGTGCAAGGAGAAAGGGTATGTATCTTGTATGCTGTGTTGATGTTTTCCCATAGCAGGTGTCGGGAACCTACAACATCCTCCCTGGCCATTGGCTATACTTCCTGGGGGCTGATGGGAGTTGTTGTTGAGCAGAAATCGGGAGGGGCAAAGGTTCCCCACTCTTACGCTAGAGAAAGCAATAGTGTGACAGGTGGAGCATTGGTGGACATTTATAATTACAAGGCCCTATGAGGGACCGGATCACCTAAAACAAAGCAAAAGGTTGCTTTTTAGGTGTTTGGTTGAAGTTGAGATGGAGGTTAAGCTTCAGCCTAACACCATGTGTCTTCCAAAGCTAAGAAGCTGCCTGATGCCAAGTCAGATTATTTGTCCGTCTAGGCCAGGCTTCCTCAACCTCGGCCCTCCAGAAGTTTTGAGACTACAGTTCCCATCATCCTTGACCACTGGTCCTGCTAGCTAGGGATCATGAGAGTTTTAGGCCAAAAACATCTGGAGGGTCGTGGTTGAGGAAGCCTGGTCTAGGCCAAACTGTGGCCCTCTGGATAGTGTTGCTGTACTACAAATCCCATCAACCCCAAGCAGCATTAATGGAGATTATGGGAGCTACAGCCTAACAGAATCACTCAATTTAGCCACCCTGCTGTAGGCTGATACTGTCTCCTCTGGCAGAAGCTTTTGGTAGAGGTATTTCCCATCACCTTTTTGTTTGAACTGGAGATGCCAGCGGCTGAATTTTGGACTTTCTCCATGCCAGATGTGAGCTCTGTCCCTCAGCTGGGTTCCCTCCCTCTGTTCCCTTCCTGCCCAACCCCACTTCCTAGTAACTTGAAAGTGTGGCAAAGGTTGGGAGTTGGTGCTTAGATAGATCCTGCACACCAGTAGAATTTTTTCCTCCTCTTGAAGCGATGATAACCTTCTCTGTGTGGCCCCCTGAAGTTGTGTCTCCTGGCACCACTTTAGATAATTTCTCATGAAAAGAGTGACTGATAAATCGTCGTCGTCATCATCATTATTGCTCAGGGCACATTGGGGTCTTCCAGAGGAGCAGCTCTGGAAGTGGCATAGATTGCACTGTGTGGGTAATGACTGCTAAAATCCTTGGAGTCAAAGAGGCAGCTGAATATTATTTCCATTGTGTCAGTGGTTTGCATAGGTATCCTAGCCCTCCTCTTTGTGCACCCATGACTATTAAAGACTGAATAAATTATTTAAAACTCTTAAGAATTGCCAGTTTGCATTGTTTTATACAGGGTTCAAAATTCAGATAATTCAGACATAATTTGATCTGCTTGGCCACAATTATTTTAATCATCGTTAGAATTTGCTTCCTATTGAGAGACATTGCAACAGCTGCTACTTCTGGCTTAGTCAAATTGCTAATCGCTTATAAGCTTTACCTAATAAATCCCCTTTGTGACATGGTAATTTATAAGAGATCACTCATGGTAATAGAGTTGGCGGTTCGAATCCCCACGATGGGGTGAGCTCCCATTGCTCTGCCCCTGCTCCTGCCAACCTAGCAGTTCGAAAGCACGTCAAAGTGCAAGTAGATAAATAGGTACCACTCCGGCGGGAAGGTAAATGGCGTTTCCGTGCGCTGCTCTGGTTCGCCAGAAGCGGCTTAGTCATGCTGGCCCCATGACCTGGAAAAACTGTCTGTGGACAAATGTCGGCTTCCTCGGCCAATAAAGCAAGATGAGCACCGCAACCCCAGAGTCGGTCACGACTGGACCTAATGGTCAGGGGTCCCTTTACCTTTAAAGATGCCCGGGCGTTAGGATGGCTCCTGGCATCTTTACTGTGTGGGGGTGTATGCCTGGGGATCAGTTATACCTTATCTGCACAGTCAGAACGCATTTCAGGAACCAAAAGGTCCTATTGAAAAATACGACTTTTGAGCCATCTGGCTCCAAGATGGCAACGTGGCATTCTGTTGTGGTGACTGCAGCCTTGGTTTAAGCAGCTATTTGGCGCCTATCTTATATCTCTAACACTGGGTGGGGGAAAGAGAAGTTATTGTGGCTGGGAGATATGAAACCGAACCATAGTATCAGGATTTGGCTCTGGGGCTGAGTAGTTCCTTCTGCCTTCTTTTCATTCTTGTGAAATCACCCCATCCCACCTCCTCTGATTCACCTCTACCTTGATTTGATACTACATAGGACTAATTGCTAACATTGCTTTAGAGCAGGCTTCCTCAAACTTGGCCCTCCAGGTGTTTTGAGACTACAGTTCCCATCATCCCTGACCACTGGTCCTGCTAGATAGGGATCATGGGAGTTGTAGGCCAAAAACATCTGGAGGGCCGAGTTTGAGGAAGCCTGCTTTAGAGCATCCCTAAAGCCTAAGTTCATTTTGATTCTGCTCTGAATTCTGAAACCATGAGTCTAGATTCATATTTGCATGGCATTGTTGACATCCATCTGTCTTGAGAGACAGTGGAGTGCGTCTCCAGAGGTGAAGTTAAACCACTGTGTTAGCAATCACTGTAGTGACCTCCCCCAAGTGCAAGGCTGGGCAGTGTGTATGGAGGTCCTCTTCTGCCTTGCTGATGTGGTCCAATGGAAAGCAAGAGCAGTACATTTGGCACCAGTTATGCCAAGTTAAGTCACTTGCAGCTATTGCTGCCCCTTGACCAAGTTCTCATTGTTAGTGGTAAAACCCTGCCTAGATCTGTGCTCACCTGGTTGAAGAGGGCCCTTCCATGTGAAAAGGTTCCTTGCAAATAGAAACCTAGTGTGTCAGGGATTCTGTCATGAGAGGTTTCTATTCGGAGGCAATTTTTTGTGTGTAGAGGACCAGTTCGTGTGCGTCCTTCCTGCAAAATGTGCAACCAGAAGTAGTAAGCTCAGTCAAGGCTGGGATGTTTGTATGCATTTACCAGTTTGGTGAGAATTTCCCCAAGTAATATTTATATCTCTCTTGCAGCGCTTTCCCTTCAAATTTTGATTAGGTCTTAATTTACAGTTAAAGGTGATTAAAATATCTGGGGCAGGTTTTATTGCACGAGAATTACTGTTGGGTAAAGTTGAATGGTGGGTTTGTACCCTTTTCACTTTCAGAACGTTCTTGCGATTGTCCCTTAAAAATTGATACATATTTATGTCACCAAAATGCAGCAGCCACAAATGCCAGTGTTGCCAAACTTCAAGGTTTGCAGAAGTACAAAACACCTTAGAACAACAACAACAACGACTTCCAGGTTATATTTATAAATAGATTAAATCTTTTAAAAAATATTTCTACCTCAACCCTAATAATAATAATAATAATAATAATAATAATAATAATAATATTCCCCCAGGGAATATGAATTAAACAACCCAACTTTTGTTCGTGTGTGTGTGTGTGTGTGTTTAATCTTAATTTTCATTCTGTTTTGTTTTTCTTTCTTCTTATGTGTTAATAAAGTGAACGTTTTGTTTAAATACAAAGATGTTGAATTAATAAAGGATCAATATATATGCCAAACAGTTAAATAGACTAGTCATTGTATTGTTGGTAAGTTCCATGTTTTCTACTTATGCACAATGTTTTCTCTTTTCTCTAGGGCTCTGCCATAATTTATGGTGATCTGCTGTGCCTGATTCTTGGGGTTTGGCAGAAGTTGCTGGAGCTTGCATGCTGCTTCATGCAGTTACAGTAAGTTAAAACACACACACACATAATAATCTATACCTTTTTATGGAGATTTCCAATTGACCTGACACCACAGAATGCTAGACTAGATAGCCTGTTGCCTGATCCAGCAGGTCTCTTACATTCTCAGGTGCTCATGCTGTAATGCATGTAATGAGCTGGGATCCAAAGTTGTGTCCAAGGGAAGGCAAGTCCTGTTCAAAGTAGACCCATTGAGTCAGATTCAACCAAGTTGCTGTGCTAGCGCAACAAGTCCCACTAGTGCAACTGTACATTTCTCCCCCTGCCACTCCCCAAATGCTTGGAAGTATCAGGAAAATCCTCCAGAACAGAATTGGGGGTGGGGAGGGAGAACAAAAAAATAATAAAAAATAAGAGGCTGCTGGATCAGGCCAATGGCCCATCTAGTTCTCACAATGTTGTCACAATGGCCACCCAGATGCCTGGGGAATAAATCTTAAAGCAGGACCCTAGCAGGACTGTGTGGTTTCTAGCAACTGGTGTCCAGAAGCATTACTGCTTCTGTCTGCCTGTGAAAGAAGGGAGGTTGTTTTGTCTGGTGAGCAGAAATGCTTATGCTGATGGAATGATCTCCTTAGTAAGCTTTTTAAAATTTATTGTGACACCGACTTCCACCTAAAGAAATAAAGCAACGTGGCTTAATTTAGGTCCATTCATTTCAATGTGTCTGCTGTAACTTGGATACAGCCCATTGACTTTGACATGCTCAGTGTTGGTTTTTGGCTCTTGAGCAGCAGAACAGCTGGATCACACATTGCTTTGGGAAGCCCCTCCTCCCCGCTGCGTGTCTGAGAAATCTTTTGCTATGTGACATTGGGGGCGGGGGGGGGGGACAACGATTATCAATGCCAAGCCATACCCCTTTGGATGTATGGAAATTGCAGGACTCCATCAGGCCAAGTCTCTTGGAAGCCCACTTCCACCAGAAGAGGGGATGGCCAACAGCTTAGATGGCTTTAAAAGACAGATTCAGTGACTACTAGCCAGGATTGCTTTGCATGGCCCCCAGTGTCGGAGGGAGCGTGCCACTGAATAGCAGTTGCTTGCATTCTGCTTGCAGATTTCCTGTAGGTATCTGGTTTGCCACTGCGAGAATATGATGCAGGACTGAATGGACCATTGGTCAGATCCAGCAGGGCTGCTCTTAAGTACTTAGTCTTCCAGGTGTGGCAAGATAAATCTTGTTTCAATGCACTCAATGTAGCGAATGTTGTGAATTTGCACTTTGAAATACTTGTTACTGCTTTAAACAAAAAACTAAACCCTGCAGTTTTCCAAAAAGCATTTAAACGGAACAGAAGTATGTTCTTGCGTTGGATGTTAGCTCTTGAAATATTTTGCCCCTGGCTGTACCTTATTTCACCCACCGCCAACCACATTGCTGGGCCGGAAGTGGAATTGGTTAGTTGGTTTTCCAGCCTGTCTGACCTCTGCTTATTTCAGCTAAAACCACTTCCTCCCCCCTATTTCTTAAGTGTTGAGTGGGAGGGAATGTTTATAGAGGGAGAACAGTGAGATAAATGCACACATACTCCCATAATCTCATACATATACCTCATTCTCCAAGAGCCCATACTTATGTCTCCAAACAGCACCACTCTCACGCATAAAATCGAGGGACAGTGGTACCTTGGTTTAAGAACAGCTTAGTTTATGAACAACTTGGATTAAGAACGCTGCAAACCTGGAAGTACGTGTTTTGGTTTGTGAACTTTGCCTTTGAAGCAGAACATATTCTGCTTCATGTTGAGTGTGTTCCATTTTAAAATTGAGTCTCCCGCTGCTATGGGAAAGCACACCTTGGTTTAAGAACGGACTTCCAGAACTGATTAAGTAAACCAAGGTACCACTGTACTGAAGTGCAGAACACGTTAGAACAGAAAATCAGAAATGTTGGTGCTCAAGATGGAGAATCCAAATGGTGCCTTTTCTCTCTATGGATATAGTTCTCAGAGTGGTTAAGTAGTCAGTCCCTCTTCGCAGGGAACTCTGGGAACTGTAGCTCTGTGAGGGGAATAGAGTGTCTCTTAACAACTCTCAGCACCCATAACAAACTGCAGTTCCCCAAAATACCATGATATTGTTCTCAGAGTATAGTGCAAACGATCTCTGGTACAGCATTACTGGGGCTTCGCAGTTGGAAAATATCACAACAAACACTTGGTGCGGCTGTATTCTGAACAAGACGGAAGTTGTTTAGTTGTCTTAAGCAACTATTGAGTTGCTGCTTTATTTTCCAATTTGAAAGCTGATAGAACAAGGCTATGTTTGGAAAGGGCCACTGCATAAAAATAGTCACAGAATAGAGTTATCTAGCTTTGGCTTTCAGTTCCGCATACCTTTCTAAAAAGTAGATTGAGTCATCGCGGGCAGGCAATTGTGTATTCTCCATTCAGCTATGTGCATCAATACTTGTGGTAAAACAGTGAGCATTGTGTTACAGATTCTGGACAAGGGAAAGAGGCTTATGACGAGGGTGAGCTCAGTCAGTATTATTAGAGCCAGCTGATAATCCTTTTACACACCCGTTACCGCATCGACAATATTTCTGCTTTATCCGAAACGAGAGTGCAGAAAGGGCGAGAATGGTGAGTGGCAGACAGTTGCTTCCTGGCAGGGTTTCTAAAATGGTGTTTGTGGGAGTGGGGTCTTTTGCAGAGTGGACAGAAGTGGAATGGAGGAGAAGAGCAAGACGCCTGGATCCAAAGAGGAGGAAAGCTGTTGCTGTCCTCCCTTCCCTCAGAGGATGGCCGATAAGATGTCTATTGGCATTATTTACTTCTTGTCCCTGTTTTGTCTGCTTGCAGCACTTCCTTGGATGAGGGAGCTGGAGGCTGCATTTCTAGGAATTTTGAGTGAGGCGTGTTGAAAACTTTGCAACATTTCTTCCTGGAACCACTTTGAGCTATTTGCAGAAAGATTATTTTTAGGCGCAGAGGAAGCTGCCTTTGTACTGACCATTGGTCCATCTTGCTCAGTAGGTTCACAGCAGTTGGCAGCAGATCTCCAGGATTGGGAGATGCCAGGGACCTTCTGAATGCAAAGTGAATCCTCTACCCTCTGAGCTTTAGCTCTTCTCTTTAAAGTTCTCGTTCTCTCACCCCACCCTCCAGTTGTTGTTGTTTTTAAAACTGATTTGCTTA
The DNA here is from genome assembly GCF_965112155.1 of Podarcis liolepis. Taxonomy (NCBI): domain Eukaryota; kingdom Metazoa; phylum Chordata; class Lepidosauria; order Squamata; family Lacertidae; genus Podarcis; species Podarcis liolepis. Next base: position 34,126,727 of record NC_139569.1, read on the forward strand.
GGAATTCCTATCTGCTTCTGTACCAGTCTTGCAATTCTGGAGGTGCTGTTCCTGTTAGTTGTGATGAGGCAGCAACCAATCACTGTGGCTATTAATTACTTGAGTGGACAAATGCTATCATGCAGTATAAAGCAGTTTCCTATATTCACATGTTCCTAAGAAGTATCTAATAGCAGGTTGAAGAGGATGGACATTTAAGCTGTGAAAGCGAGCTTCTCGGGAAGTTGATGATGAAATTGAGGCGGTTAGCCCTATTAAGAACATCTTAGTAAGCTTAACTGAGTTGGTTTTAAATATAAATTAAATATGCCTATAGTTGCATATGCATTGTCAGGGAACTGACATCGGAGTTAGAGGCGGAGGGAAGGCTCTCAAATGATGCTGGAGAAGGGCCCAGCAGGGAGAGAGGCAGCTCCGCAGATGAGGAAGCAAATCAGCGCAACACCAGGGATATAGAGGGGCTGATGGGGGAATCGGCGAGAGGGCTCCAGGACTCTTCACCGGACACCAGCGGGGAGAGCACGGGTCCTCCGCTTCCCATGCCCACCCTGCGCAGAAGACTTCTGCGCAGAGAGAGTAGGAGGAGACTGGGTGTCAAACAACTTTTATGTTGGAAAAGATTTAAGAAACACCCACTGACGGATTCTGCTAGCGACTGAGGCAGCCACGAATTGAAGGGCTGTCCAGACAGAAAGGTTTAACAAGGCAACATAACCAGGAGAGGCGGCAACTTACGCACGAGCAACCCCATACCCATTACATGCATAAAAAGCAATTTGCATAAGGAAAAATACTTCTGTTTTTAGCTATGTTACTGCCACTGCCATCTTAGAAGAGGCATTCTGCCCTGCCTGTCCGTGAGAGGGGGTTACCTTTTGTAAAAGTGCACATTCTACCTATGTGTTTTTTATGTTAAGATTTGTTTGATACAAGTCATTTTTAAAGCCACCTTCCTGATTTTAATTAGTCAACCCAATTGTTGCAGCCCTAGTTGGGACCTTGCACAGAGGAGATGAATAGGGTTGCGAAATCATAGCAGCGATGCTGTATGGGTGCATGAAGTGTCACTGTTGGGCAAAACGGAGCTAAGGAATTGCAGGAGAGGGCTTGTGCATGCACAGTTATGTGTGCTCACTAAGATGTGCAGAGCATCACTGAGAAGAGAGGTAGGCTAGAGTGTTGGGGAATCCAATGTGGTGTAGTGGTTAAGAGCGGTACGGTAGACTCGTAATCTGGTGAACTGGGTTCGCGTCTCCGCTCCTCCACATGCAGCTGCTGGGTGACCTTGGGCTAGTCACACTTCTTTGAAGTCTCTCAGCCCCACTCACCTCACAGAGTGTTTGTTGTGGGGGAGGAAGGGAAAGGAGAATGTTAGCCGCTTTGAGACTCCTTCAGGTAGTGATAAAGCGGGATATCTAATCCAAACTCCTCCTCCTCCTCCTCTTCTTCTTCTTCTTCTTCTTCTTCTTCTTCTTCTTCTTCTTCTTCACTTGTCTTTTCTAAGTACTGTATAATCCAGTTTCAGCCCAGACCAGCTCCTGTTGTATCTGCTGCCTGGCTACATTCTGGGTGGTATAGTGCAATTCCCTTTGTGGGAGACAGGATACTGCTGGGGAACATACCCTGGTGCTCTGTGAGTGTTTCACGGAGCACATCTTAAGAGTTGACGGCTCTCATCAGGAAGCCAGAAACTCAGGTTGCAATTTAAACACGGAAGAGATCAGTTTGTGGAGCTCCTCTCGAAACAGTTCTAAAGAAGGCACAGGCGTGCCTTGCTTTTAACTTTAGTGCAGCCTTTTTGTAAAAACATTGTCTGCTTTAAAAAGCAGCCTTATTTATTTTCCTTCATGTCTGTATTTTGCTAATGACGTTGGCCTGTTTTGGGTGTCTTGTACCCTGATGACTTGCTGAGTCTTCCACCAGCAGGTCTGAGCTTGAGCTCCTTAATCGAGAGGTCTGGAGGGTGGCAGCACGAGAACAGGCCTTCTCTGCAGTGGCTCCCCGTCTGTGGAATGCTCTCCCCAGGAATATTCGCCTGGCACCTTCATTATAAACCTTTAGTCGCCAGTCAAAAACATTCCTTTTTAACCAGGCCTTTGGTTGACCTGATCAATATCCCATACCCTTTTAAAATGTGGCTCTTTTTGCAGGGGGGGCATTATTGAGTTATTGCTTTTATTTTAATTTTATATGCTGTGACCTTTTTATGTGAACTGCTTCTGAGACGTCCTGATATAGGGCAGTATATAAATTAAATAAATCAGCAGCAGCAGCAGCATTCTTCTCCAGTGTCTCATCTGTTCCCAGGGATTTTGAAAGTATCGCACTTTTCTGTGAAGGGTGCCCAACGAGCCAATGGAAGTTACTAGAGGCTGATGTCTTCAAAACAACAACAGCATTCAGTATTATCCAACACTGCAGCTCCACTGGCACAACACACCTTTTTGTGCACATCAAAACTTCCCCTTCCTTTCCTTTCCTCTCCAGGTGGGGGACCCTCTGGAGCAGATTTGGGGGTAGGGGTGGCATACATACATACATACATACATACATACATACATACGTGCATGATGTTATTCATATGCCACCTTTCCATAGTTAAAACCATGCTCAAGGTGGCTTACAAGCTGAAAAAAACAACATAATTACAAACATAACAAAAGCAGTAATTATCAGTAAAACATCCAAAAAGACACAACCAAATTAAACAATTTCTACTATGTTTTTATATATGCTGAAGGCTGCCCATAGTGACTGGGGCAATCCGGTCAGATGGCCGGGTTACAAATGGTGTTCTTGTTGTATTTTATTTTTATTATTAAATCACAAAAAGGTATAAAATAAAGATACAAAAATAATATCGAAACCAGCAACAGCAACAACACTCCCTGCGCCAACAGAAACCCCTAAATAGCACTCCAACCCCAAAGTATGTTCAGCAGTCTCAGCTTTTGTAACTAGCGTCAGTCAGGGCCCTCCCCTCTCAGGCCAGATGGAAAAAGACCTGCAAGGCAGGGAGCAGGTCTTCCCCGTCTCAATGCTGATGACAAGACATGGGGTGAGGAGTAGAAATTGGAAGTCCTATTGTGCAAGTGCAATCCTGCTTCTCCAGCATTGTTATACAACCCTTTAAACAACTCAGCTGAACTATTAGCTTGATCCGGTAGTATAAAGTTGCCCGTTTTTAATCAATAACAATTAATGAAATAATAATAAAAGTTGCCTGATAGAAATCATCCAAAGTGTAGCAATCAGTAGAAGTTTTCCTAATGGGGTGTGTTGCTCCCTTGAAACTGTTCTGTAAAGCAGGGAGGCCTTCCAGATGATGTTGGACTACAACTCCCATCAGGCTTTGCTATTGGCTGCACTGGCTGGGGCCGATGGGAGATGAAGCTCAGCAACATCTGGAGGTTCCCCACCCATGTCATAGAGGGTGCAGGGCCTGCTATGTGGTTCACACGACTTTGTCCCGAGCGCATCACCTCTGTTCCTTTGCCCTTTCCCCAGCATCTGCTGTCTCCCTCTGCCTAATGGTAGGACTGACCCTGATAGTTGGACATGTCTCTGTGATGTGCAGGGCGACAGCCAAGCGAGCTGGACCTCAGCATTGCTCTTTGTTGATCTTAGGGCATGCCCTGGGATGTGCCCGACACTCCCCAGCAGTGTAATATCAGCCATGCTATTGTCGTGGGACATTTGTCTGCCCTTACTGATTGTTCTTTTAGTAGATAGGTAGCCGTGTTGGTCTGCCATAGTCAAAATAAAAAAATTCCTTCCAATAGCACCTTGAAGACCAACTAAGTTAGTTCTTGGTATGAGCTTTCGTGTGCATGCACACTTCTTCAGATACACATCTGTGTATCTGAAGAAGTGTGCATGCACACGAAAGCTCATACCAAGAACTAACTTAGTTGGTCTTCAAGGTGCTATTGGAAGGAATTTTTTTATTTTGATTGTTCTTTTGTGAGCCTAGCAGGAGAGCTTGAAAGACACTGTTGTAGGGAAATCAACTCCCCACAACCGCCTCCTCCCACCCCAAGACTCCTCCTGAGCAGGAGAACCAAAAAAAGCCCAAACCCTTTCATACTGTGAGCAGCCACTGACAGTGATCATCTTCCCTTGAGGCTCTGTAAACATCCTTGTTAAACGTCAAGGATGCAACACAATTGTTCCTTTGTTTAGACTTTAAGCTTGCATCTCTCACCTCTTTTCTCCCACCACCCATCTGTGGTCTCTTCCTCTACTTCCCCCCTTCCTTTCAATTTTTTTTTTTTTTTGCTGCTTTGAATAGCTCACTTATAAGCAAGTTCCACTTTTGTCTCTGTAACTGTTTTGCCCCAGTGAGCTTCCCTTGCATAACTTCCTTTGGACTACTCCAAACGTAGTCCTTTCTCCTAGACATCGTGTTGTCATCCCTTGTCATGTGGCCAAGTCATTTGTAGCCAATAGCCCTGGTTGTAAGAAAGTTCTACGTGTGATTACATAATGAATTCTGTACCCAGGAAATCCAGATTTTGCACAAAGAAAAGCTAAGTTCTGTGCTCTGTGGGGATGGGGGAGAAATTTGATTCAGTTCGCCTCTAAAGATGAATCTGTCAAATCCGCACTTTCTCAAGCAATATGAGAACCAAAACACAGCCGTCCTTCAAAATTGTGCTTGTTTGAATTTCGCAGTTCTCCAACCAACCATTGTTTACAAAAACACATATATTAGATAAAAGTATACCTACAGATGAATATATTAATGAAAATAAGATACAACAACTCACTGTCTAAAGAAAAATTGCTTGCAGAAATACGTACATTAGTCAGAACTGCATAGAAAAATGATGAGGAGAAATTTGCACTAAAGCACTGGTAAGTTTTCATGAGGATTTTATAAACCACAATTTCTTGTAGAAATTTGGAGAACTAAGTTTAAGATTGGAAAAAGTGATTAACCGAGAGAACAAAAACTGACAGATCTTGCTATCCTTAGCGCTCACTATAAATTTAGGAAAATTGAGCATTTAAAAAAATGTTTTTTTGCTTTTCTTCAGTTTTTGCACCCAGAAAATCTGGGTTTTCTGTTACTGGGGAAAGGGAAGAAACTATTCAGAGCACTGAATCCCTGCCCCAAGATTTCCCCAATGGAAATCTTAACTCGGCTGCTTGGGTTCTTAGAATCTGGTAAGTGTCGCTCAGAAACTTTCAAGTAAATATTTGCAGCCCCAAGGTCTAGATACTTGATTTCACATAAAATGATAGGCGATGTTCCGAAGCTGAATTCTGAATACAGTTTCATATTCTTTTCTCTTATGGAATTCCAGCAAATATCCAGCCCTGGGCACAGCTGTGTTTTACTATGTGCAAACCACAGCCCCTGTGTATGATGTTCTGCCACCCATCCCAGTTCTCTTCATATGCAGACTGGTTCTTAAAACTTGTGCAACCTTGCCACTGGTTTGGTGTTGTTTGCTCCCTCTTATTTGACCTCAGCACCCCTAGATGACCTGTTACATGCTGATTGGGTAAAAGTCTAGTGTATCTGCATACAGTACTCAATGTAATTCTTTTGATATCGGCCACTTGGCATGTCTGCTAAAACACGGAGATCAGCAGTGTGTCCTGTTTCTCTTCACTGGAGATTTTGTCCATTAAACGAGTTTAAACAATACTCTTGACTTACGTTGTGTGTTGTTGTTTTTTTAATTTAAAGAAACAGGTTATTTATTTATTTTGCAACATATGGGTTTAATGCCTCAGTTGGGAAAGTTTGTTTCTTGCTGAGATTAGAGGAGTAGATCTGAAGCTGGATCTAGGCACCAGGCTCTTTGCTGTATATTTGGATTTGAGCTTCATGTGAAACACCGAAACGTAAGATCTGGAGGGCACCAGGTTGGGAATGACTGGCCTACACTGATTTGGCAGCAGATCTTCACGGTTTCAGGTAGGGTTCTCTCGGCGCCCTCCCTGGGAGATGTTGGGGATTGAATCTGAGACCTTCTGCAGATTCTCTGCACTAAGCTGCAGGTTTTCCCTGTGCCACAAAGAATCAGGGATGAATGGGTCAGACTCCTCTTGGACAGAGCTATAATAATGCCTGAGAATGGCTTAATTCACATTAACCATGAACATACACAATCAGACACAACAGGCTCCCTCTTCTGTGATGTTGGTACACTTCAATGGGTAGCATGTACTCAGCCAGGGCTGAGAGTTTGTAGTGATTCTGCAGGAGCACTGAATAATGTAGAATGTGGTGTTTGTGTCACGGCTTCAGCTTTCTTGGGTTTCATCTCAAAGGGGAAAAAAAGAGCAATGTTTTTAGTACCCCTGCATTGTGATAAGATGCAGCATGAGCAATGCTTATTAAAACCAGAGGTACTAGAAATATGATTTGAAATTAGGCCTCAAGAGGTTTGTCACCTGCTGCCCTGCATTGCTGCTCCTTACCTCCCGCTGATTAGCAAAACCCAAATACGCAAGTAGTGCTAATTTGCGGGAAACTGACTCAATTTGTAGTTTTTGCCCATTCCAAAACGTGAATATTTTTAGCTTGGAAAATAAACAGGATACACAGCTCTGGGTGTATTTACAGTCATACCTCGGGTTGAATGTGCTTCGGGATGAGCACGTTCGAGTTGCGCTCCGCGGCAGCCCAGAAGTAACGGAGCGCGTTACTTCCAGGTTTTGCCGCTTGCGCATGTGCAGACGCTCAAAATGACGTCACGCGCATGCGTAGAAGTGCCGTCGCTGGTTACGTTTGCTTCTAGATGCAAACGGGGCTCCGGAACGGATCCCGTTTGCACCTAGAGGTACCACTGTATACCGAAGATGTGTACCATTTTATACTAGTTTAGCTGTCATGGATTCCACTAGAGAATTCTGGGAAATTTAGTTTGGCAGGGTTGCTAAGAATTCCTATGGCTTCCATCCACCATGCTTGGGGCTTGTGAATGGTTATTAAATCTTGTTTAAATCAGTAATACAGATGCCTGCTAAAAAGAGGACAAGGTCCTGTTGTGTTGTGCCTTCTTCCAAAATTTGAAAAGGAAACATTTTTGGGCATTGTCATGCAACCCTTCCTAAAAATAGCCTTAATATTTTGGATGGAATGCTTTCTTATTCACAGTGCTCTATTCCTTCCTATAAATCTCTGCATCCTGTTTCTGCAAGAAAAGAAAAAGATGATGTTACCAGAGCAAAGAATCTGTCTTGTTAAATGTACCAGGAGCAAATTGTTTGCGTAGTACGTCTGGCAGAGAGTGAAATGGGAGAATCGTATAACAATTGTATAACAGCAATACTAATGCCATACATGGAGAAGTTTTATCAGATTCTGAAAACATTTAAGGAACAGTTAATAACTGAGGTTTGCATGAGCTACGAGCTATCAAGGTAAGAGGCAACCAAGTATGGTTATGCTTTTCAAACTGCAAGGCGTCCCTGCGTTTGACAAATCTTTAAGAGGCTTGTTCAACTTAGTGTTTCTTAAGAAACCCATACAGATGCCCAAAGGATACTAGAGTGCTTTTTAAATACACACGTTTAAAGTGATGCTGTTTTTTAAAATTACTTTTTCATTTCCGCTATTGAAGCATTAATAACTTTGAATGAAAAATAAAATTAGATGGTTTAAACAAGGAAGTGGGGTAGAGGAAAAAGCAAATAAGTTAAGCTATAGAAAAAGCAGAGGAAGTATTATCAGTCGATTATCAAACTCCACAATTGGGTAATAACCCCTGATCATTGGCCATTCTTGCTAGGGCTGATGGGAGATAAGGTTCAATTACATCTGGAGGGCCGATTTATTGGAACCAACCAAAAAATTATATTCTTAGTTGTTCTTTGGGCTAAACTTAGTGTGACACAGGAGATGCATGGAGTGCAATGGATGCTAGTAGGGGAATAGTAGAGCGGAAGGCAGGGAGGCCAGCAGTAGGGGGTGCCAGAGTAAATGGCTAGTGGAGCAAGAGCCTATGGTTGGTAGAGCCTAATGATTCTAGTTTATTCTCAATCTTCCTCCCTGCATTCTGTAAGGGCAACATGGAGACCTGGCTGATAGTCAGGACCATCTCCTGGGCTGATTGTAGCCAGGTGAGGATGGGTTGGTGACAAACTGAGGTTGGTGGGGCTGTGGCACACTTACCCATATGTATTAGCCTTCACTGATGGAGAGCCTGCTGGCAAGTTTTACTTAGTCTAATGAAGTAGCCATGGATAGTAGGGAGACTGAATGTGATCAGAGCAATGTGTGTGTGTACTTAACCCTATATTCACACAGGGGAAAACTGTAGCTCAGAGTCCTGGCTCCTGCCCAAGAATAACAGCAGGTGCACTTTCTTGTAAGTAAAGAAGCCAAGCTTTATTCTAGCAATTTGACAGTGCAAACGCAGCAAAAGTAGGAGAGCAGGAATCAGTCCAGATGCCCTAAGGCTCCAGCGATGAGGCAAGGATCAAAACAACTTAGGAGAAGTGCTCCAAGGTTCCCCAATCACAGTTCAGGGACAAGGTCCAGGGATCAGGATTCCAGGATCTGTTGTGAGAGGCTGCATGGCTGTTCCAACAACAGGTCCTGTCTACCCGCCAGGCAGTGTTAGAAACTGAGATACAAAAGTGAGGAGTTGAACGGCAGCTTAAACCTAGGTTATGGGAGCAACAATGGAATGTCTAGGCACACTTTTTTATAACAAAAATACAAAGCTGAAAATGAATGAACCACAGCTAAAATGTCTTGTTCATTTTTCACATGTTCTAGGCCTCATCTGAAGATTTCAAAAACAAAGCCATGCTTTCCCTGCATGCACCCTTAATATTCTTATTGAGGGTCCCTTCTGCAGTCTTCAGATAGTGGCTGGACGTGGGGAGGCAGAAAAAGCTCCTCCTTTCCTTCTGCTCTGCGGACAAGTAAAGAAGGCTCCATAGTAGCTTACATACAGTCAGTTAAAATGAAACTGTGGCTGCCCACAGGCTTATAATCTTAAAAACACAACACACAAGGGAAATGGAATAGGGGAGGAAGAGGAAAAATCAAGCTCAGTCGCCAATTCTTGAACAGTTGTTCTTACATGTACCAGCTTGCACTGTTCAGGGGTAGGAGCTGGTCTGCCATATCATAATTGATGGAGTAAATAAGGTCTGGTTCACATCTCCCCTACTGAATCAATCTGATGGAAAGGCACAGTTTTTAATTTTGGGGTCTTGAGCCTAGTGTCGCAGTGTGCCATGGGGCAAATTATATGTTTATACCCATGGAAATTGGCTGTTGGGCAACAAAGAAAACTAATAATCAAATTTGTGACAGATTCCAAAACAGATGGAAATTGGATTTCATATGCTGGTCACTACGAAGCAGCTGGGGGGGGGGAGGATGAAACAAGTAGGGGGGGGGGAACTTTATTAGACCAAGTTTCCATGTTGTGTAGAATTTTTTTTATATATAGTTAGGGTGGTAAACAGACCAGGGTGGTGGCAAGTGGAAATGGGTGTACTTGAAGCCGTTAATTTTGCATCTTGCTGAGAACAAGAAATACAACAATGGTTGTTTCCCCATACCTGGGGACACAAAAACTTATTACCCAGTAGTGTCTAAGATCCTTAGACACAAGTTCTTTGATGGGCAGTGAAGAACTCTGGAGAATACAAGAGGTTGCACACTGTTTTGTGCGTGTGTTTTTTGTTGGCCTAATAAAAGTATTGCCTTTATAATGGATTTGAGAATATTTCTTACGGACCATGACTTTATTGTGTGACTCTGGAAGTATCAAATAATGTGCAGATATCTGCTGGAGGATTCTAACCTTGAGTCCTTCTAACAAGGGATAATGGGTGGAGGTGGCAGTGCCTTGGGCATTTGACACCTTCCTTTAGGACTTTAAGTAGATTAAATCATTTCAGAGATCCTGATTTGATTAGGTTAGAGGTCAGGCAAAAAGAGGCAGCTGCATGTTCTGGAAATCCTGATGAGTTTATCTCTCGCATTGATTCAGTATCAGTTGAGGTCAGCAAATAAACACACAACTATGTTGTCTTGTGTGCCTAAAGTTTTGCTTTGCATATTCTCCCAGGCAATGTGGACATTCTTTTAGTTGGGATACTAGGGGCATACTTTAAATGTTTCTTGTTAACCAGTGATAGGTCAGCTTTCTGATAAGTTAAGCAGATGGTGTGTGGGAAAAGTTGAAAGTGAAGTTCCTAATGGCAGCTATTGGCATGCTCCAGACCTCGGCCACATAAAAGGTGTTTGCATATTTCAAGACCCCAGGTTTTGTCTCTGCTGTTTTTTTGCATCTAGCAACCCTGGAAGGAGAGGTACATTTGCATTGACAGGTGTAGCTGTCACATTCAAAGGCAGCTAGTTGAGTACTGTGACTTAGGTATGCATCTGTGTCAACTGTGATTGTCAATAATGACTTTAGGATTGTTCTCTTAAGAAGAAGAGGAGGAGTTTGGATTTGATATCCCGCTTTATCACTACCCAAAGGAGTCTCAAAGTGGCTAACATTCTCCTTTCCCTTCCTCCCCCACAACAAACACTCTGTGAGGTGAGTGGGGCTGAGAGACTTCAGAGAAGTGTGACTAGCCCAAGGTCACCCAGCAGCTGCATGTGGAGGAGCGGGGAAGCAAACCCGGTTCACCAGATTACGAGTCCACTGCTCTTAACCACTACACCACACTTAAGGGTGTAAATCTATTTCAGCATTTCGTTTCTTGAAAACCTTCAGATGATGTTTCTCTAATTTGTTCCACTGTGTTTGACTAAAAAAAAACCCCAACAGAAACATTTGCCATTGAGAAACTGAGTAAAATAACACCTTCAAAGTATTTTTAAGCATGACCATGAATGATCTTGGAAATAATGTATGAATTTTTAGGGTTTGTTCTTTTTTGAAAATATTGGACCGAATCTTGTGAAACCTTAACACATAAGCACAAGCTTTTATGTACTAGATTTCACTTCATCAAGTGGATGTTATTTTTGTGATGTGGATGTTGGAAAATTATTCTGGTAATCATTTTTTCTTTTTCCTTTCCTTTCTTTTTCAGCGTTCTGGGTCATGAAACTTAATCCACAGCAAGCTCCGTTGTATGTGAGTAAAACTTTTTTACCTACTTTTTCCATCCATGTGGGTTATTGAAACTAAACTTCGATACTCTTTTTACCTAATAACCAAATGTCCTTTGAAAATCCATGCTACTGAGAAACAATTGCATTTGTTTGAAATTATAGTATTGTTGATGAGAAGTTAAACTGGACTCGATTCCAAGATTTACTGAAAGCAGCATATAGTTTAGAGATTGGTCGTACCTTGGATCCCGAATGCCTTGCGAGTTGAACGTTTTGGCTCCTGAATGCCACAAACCTGGAAGTGAGTGTTCCAGTGTGCGAACGTTCTTTGGAACCTGAAAGTCTAACAAGGCTTCTGATTGGCTGCAGGAGCTTCCTGCATCCAATTGGAAGCCGCGGCTTGGTTTCTGAACGTTTTGGAAGGATTGAACCTTGACACCTTCTGCATGTAAAGGAGATGTACTACCACTGCGCTCTGTTCCTCCTTCATGGCTGAGTGGGGATTTGAACTTTGGTTACTCAGGCCTAACCCCTGCACCATACCGGGATTAGTGTAGGGTTGCCAAAGTCTGGAATTTCCTGGATATATCCAGAATACCGCAGTCATAAGCAGCGTCTGGGTGGAAATCGGGAAAATGTCAGTGAAAATCTGGACTTTTGGCAATGTATGGCAGTGTCGTTTTTGCCAATTTTCCTTAAAAGGGCCCAGAAATGTCTTTCTTTGCTATTTTGACAAAGAAGCTCAACAACTTTGGCAAAAAATAAAAATTCTCTGTCTGGATTTTAACTGTTTTAAATATGGCAACCCTAATTAGTGTCCTGTTCCTAGTGGGGAAGGATGTTCTGCTGGGCTCCTGGGAGCAGCTGCTGCCGCTTTCTTCCTCAAAGGTAAATTTGGGGGCTTTAGGGAAAGAGGAATCTGTTTGGCCACTGTGAGAACAGGATATTGGACCAGAAGGGTCACTTAGGTGAGCAAGTTTGGTATTCCTGTGAGTGACCTTGAACCTTTAGCTAGTCTAATTGAGCACTTGCAAAACCTTAGCCTCCTTTTGGGGGGATGAACCGTGTGATGCTTGTACACCTGTAGAGATCACAGCTCCAGTCACCAAGCAAGCCAAAAGTGTGGTGTGAAGTGTTGTGCTGTGAGATTTGCATTATCCCTTCCACCCGCTTGGAATTGGCTGTAGGGTATATTGGAAGTGCAACAGCACATTCATTTTGGAGCTTAACAGTTAGTTCTGTTATCAGTTAACCAAGGGGGGGGGGGAGCGAAGGTGTTGCTTAACAACTAGGAAGAGTGGCCTGATGCTTGTTGAGGTAGCATGTGCCCTGATTGGCTATGTAGTTTTGAGGGAGTTTTTCCTCTCTATGTTTGGTTGAATGTCACCTCTCTGTTTATTTCTCCTCAGTGTTTTCGTTCAATTTTTTCAGTAAAGTGTTGCCAGGATTTCTTTTCTCTCTAGACTCTGTATCTGCATTATTTAAGTGACTTTGCTAACATAGTGAAGGAAGGAAGATGGCCAGTAGTCAGGGACCTGCATTTGTTGGTAGAATGCCACCTTGCTTTATAGTGCTTAATAAAAAGAATTCTTTGCACGCTAGGTTTTTTAATAAAAATAATAATACACAAATTACCTTGTGGCAAGGATGCAGCCTGCGGTTTTCCAGCTCTGTGTAAGCTGCTCAGACATCCTTTTCATGTGGTCCCTTATATTAAAATGTGGTCGCTGAGCACATTTTTGTTTACACTTGGATTTCTGGACAATATCCCAGAATCCACCAAGCAGTCATGGAGATCATATTTGGTACTTCCATTCAGGTGTACATGCTTACTCATTTTCCTTAAGAAAAGAGATATCGACTGAGAGAATGGTGCAGTACTGAGTATGTGTGACTGAGAAAACAGGATGACATAATTTGAACAAGTGAACATTGCTTTGCAATGCCTTTTTCCTGTGAAACATTTGGAAAAGACCTGCTATACACTATAAGAGACCTACATTGGCTCCCAGTACGTTTCCAAGCACAATTCAAAGTGTTGGTGCTGACCTTTAAAGCCCCAAACGGCCTCGGCCCAGTATACCTGAAGGAGTCTCCACCTCCTTGGTTCAGCCCGGACACTGAGGTCCAGCTTTGAGGGCCTTCTGGCGGTTCCCCCACTGCAAGAAGTGAAGCCAAAGGGAACCAGGCAGAGGGCCTTCTCGGTAGTGGCACCCTCCCATCAGATGTTTTAGAAAACATCTGAAGGCAGCCCTGTTTAGGGAAGTTTTTAATGTTCAAACTTTCATCGTGTTTTTAATATTCTGTTGGGAGCTGCCCAGAGTGACTGGGGAAACCCAGCTAGATGGGCAGGATATAAATTATTATTATTATTATTATTATTATTATTATTATTATTATTATTTAAAGGGGTGCATGGAAGTGTTTCTCTGTGTTGGTGGGGAGCCATGATGGATTGTGGGAAGGGCATTTGGAGGAGGACGGAGGGTGGGTAATCATCAGATCATCCTATGGTAAACACGAAGGGAAGTGGCTCTTAGGTTGCCTCTAGACTGTCAGTATTTTGCAGGAGGGATGGAAATACTTACCAGAACTTGATAGCTTTGTGTAATAAAAGTGAAACTAAGTGCTCTTATTGCCCTGGTACTTTTTGTGGTTAGAAAAGTAACAGGAAATGCACTGAAAACTGGGAAGAATGAATAATTAACAGGAAGACGTGCAAACACTGCAGAAAGTAGTTCAGGAGGAATGCTCATTGTCATATAACCGCTCCATAAAAAATTGGAACGTATTCTCAGTGAAGGCTGGGTATATAGTCTTAACATCCGTGAAAGGTTTATGCGGCAAATTGGGATGAAAGCTCAGTAAACAGGTCTGTGGGAAGCCCCCCACCTGCGGCGCAACAGCTTTCAAACCTGGAATTGCCTGGAATAAGTGTGGATGTCAGTGGTGGCAACTCAATAAGCGAGCCCCGTTTCGAAGGCCAGTGTCAGGGCTGCCTCAGGTCCCAGCTCACAAAGGACCAACGCCAAGTTCACTTTATATACAGAGATGTTTATTGCAGTTCGTTTTCCGCTCCACAGCCGAGGCGCGCAGCCCCACGTCTGTTACGCTTAGACCGCTGAAGTCCCCTCTGAGTCAGTCCCTCCCCTGCACCAGTTTAAGATGCTTGTGCTGCTCCACCTCTTCCTTTCTCTCCTTTTCCGCAGGGTCTTCCTGCCCGCCGGGATTTCGCCCCTCCTGGATTCCCCTGACGCTGAATCCCCAGACTGCTCTCCCTCCCTCCTGCGGGCTTTGGGACCTGGCTCCTCTTCCGGGCTCTCTGTTCTTCCGCGCGCCTGCACATTTGAACTTGGCGCGCGCGCCCAACTTCTAACCTTCCTCTTGACAGTTACACTACTCCCTTCACTGCCCTCCTCCCCTTCCGGGCGGATGGGCTGTTCTGACCCCCCTTCCTTTTCTGCTGCCGAAGCTGCTTCCCCTGACACACTGGAACCTCCCCCCCCCTTCGCTGCGCTCTGGTGGGGAAGCTGGTCCTGATTCCCAGCTGCCACTTTGGGGTCCCCTGCTGGCCCCCTGCTCCTGATGCGTCCCCCCCTGGGACTCCCCTTGTCTTGACCACAGGCGCCCCCTTCTGGGAATCCTCTGATTCGCTGGAAAGACTCATGGAATCCCTCGAGTCATTGTCATCCTCCTCCTCGCTGCCCTCGGACTCTTCCCAATCGTTGTCCATCTCCTGCCTGCTCTGTGCCTCTCTCCCTGAACCCCTGACATCCAGCTTCCTTGAAAAGGCCCCTTGGCCATGGCTCTGGTAACATGGTGCTTCAGAGGAAGTGGCATGCTGGGGCTATATGGGGGGGGGCGGTGCTTGCAGTTTTTTGTGGGTTTGGTGCTGATTGCTTAGAGCCAACAGTTCTGGCTGTTGCCTGAACCAGAGTCTGTGTTACTCAGATGGCAATAATGCAGAAACATTGGTGGAGCTTAGCAGAAGCAACTAGTAAAGTGGAATGACTTATCGAGGGTTCAGTGTAAATCACACCTAATGCTCCATTGTTGCATCAGTGACACCTTCCAGAATACACTTGCAAAAAACAAAACAAAAAAACCCCTCCGCCGCCAGTCTGAAGGGTTTACTGCCTGTAAGTGAGTTTTGGAAGCTTTGTCTGAAATTAGTTGTTCCCTTCCATCCTTCTCCTCCATGTTCTTAAGTCTGTGTGGCATGTAAAATGCAAGCCTAGGTTGAGGGCTGGGCAGCGCCACCTGGTGCCCACCGCAGAACATACACACCAAATTCTGATCTTGGTTTCTGTCCCAAAGTTTCCCTTTCCTTTGTTAGCGCTAATGGGGACTTTGAAGAAACAAAAGAAGCTGGTTTCTCTCAGCTTTTGCAGAAGTGGCCCTCACATTGAAATACTAGCAAACCGCGTTTCTGTTTCGATCAAGACTCTGCTTTCAAAATAATCGCCATTGCTCCAGCTAAGGTTGCTGCAAACAGAAGGCACTGACTCTCTTACTCAGTGTTTTAAAGTGATCCTAAACCAGCTTCGGATGAGCACTCTCCCTCTTTTGCTGCTTCCTAGAGCAAAGCATGGTTTGCTGGGACCTGCAACATAATGTTGTGTATATCCTTAGTCTCCAACAGGAGTGCTTCTTTACAGGTGTCACTCTGAGATGGGATTGGCTAACTTGTGACTCTCCAGTTGCTGTTGGACTCCAGACCCCATCAGCCCTAACCAGCATGGCCAGTGGTCATGAATGATGGGAGTTGTATTCCAGCAACATATGCAGGCCACCAGTCAGTCATCCCTGCTGGCAACGATTCTTCAGAGGCCTTCTACATGATGCAAATCTCATTTGCAACCAAATAAATAGACACAGAAGTAGTACATTTCAAACAGAGGGTCTTGAATTTGAAGAACATCTGCCGGTGTTTCTTACCATCAACATAGGGTCAATAAGAAACTAAGATTTAGTTTTCTGTCTTGGAGCCTCTTCATATCCCTTAGAGTCCTTGGGTGAGGACCCTCAGACCTGGGGACTGAATGAGCCTCCTCCCACCCACCCCCGGCCTCCATTTGGGACTTCTCCGCAGGCCACACCGCGATCTCCTTGGGTACTTTGGCCCGGAAGAAATGTGTCCTTAAACTGCGATAATGTCTGTTGTGTGTCTGGCTGGAGGGATAGCATGTAGGAATCTTCAGACTTTGTTATGGCAGACTTGCAGCCTGCTGCACAAAGGTAAACGCCACCTCTGTTGCTCCACCCCCCTTTTACCTCTGCACCCCCTGTGTGCAACTGGTGTAGACCCTCCCCAAGTGATTGCTCATGAAGGGGGATGACCCCCAGGCTGACAAGGTTTTCCCCACCTTTGTGTTAGGGACTCAATCAAGGAAGCCTCTTATTCTTTCTCAAGTTTTCATATTTCTTTTCTAATCATAACTTAATGTTCCATGGCTTCTGGAGAGTGTCCTCACTGGGATTTATTTTTTTTTTGGTAGGGGCAGGGATGTTGTCCACTCTGTGTGTATTGATACTTCTGTATTCCTCAGGATTCACCTAATGTCCCTTCTAGCTTCTAGTAGCTTAGCTTTCTGTGCCAATCCTGTTGGCACACAGACTCTGTGTTTGCTATCAGAGGGGGCAATGATTTACTTACAAACTCTTAATTTAAAGAAGGTCCATGGATAGGAAGAAAGCAGGCCTGCCTCCTGCTCCCAATCTCTCAGTTGCAGTCGGAAGAGCCAGTCTTACATTTGCACGGTGCTGCTCCTCATCTGTTGAGGAGTTAAGAGTTACATCTGCACTGACCCGTGAACTCGGTCTGAAATATTTGCCATTGGGATACTTCAGCAGCTGCTCAAAAAGCTGAAACGCACCACCCGGCCCCGCTGTGTCTTTTGGCAAATGGCTTTAAGGGGATTAGGCGGAGAGTCGGCTAGCACTAGCTCTGCAATCTTGGCCTTGGACTTTGGATCTGGAAAATAATTCAAGGAGCAAGAATGTTAAGGGACGTGTTCTGAAGTTTTCATGGAAACACTTTTATCCCGCAGAGAGATGGAGCCAGGGCTCTTCAGATTTCTACCCTAGTTGTGGTCTGCGGTTAAACAGTGGTACTATTTGTCAGCTCTTTAGGTGTTGAGGGTTCACCTGAATTTCTGGGTTTAACGTTCTAGTGGATCAATGTCCTTGTTGGCAGAAACTACTGCTCTGTAGGTATTCAGTAGGAAGGCTCTTAAGGCTGTTTTAACATATTGACCTGGTTCACATGTAACCCTAAACTATGGCTGAGCATTACATAGAATCATAGAGTTGCATGAACCTTGGGGCTTGCATGTTCCTCCCCCCTGCCGTGGTATGGCTACGTGATCAAATAGTTTTGCCTCTGTTTTTGACTAACACAATATGTGCAAATATGGACATATTATTGTTAGTCTTAACTATGGTTTTGGGCAGGGATGCGGGTGGCGCTGTGGGTTTACCACAGAGCCTAGGGCTTGCCGATCAGAAGGTCGACGGTTCGAATCCTTGCGATGGGGTGAGCTCCCGTTGCTTGGTCCCAGCTCCTGCCAACCTAGCAGTTCGAAAGCATGAAGTGCAAGTAGATAAATAGGTACCACTCTGGCGGGAAGGTAAACGGCGTTTCCGTGTGCTGCTCTGGTTTCACCAGAAGCGGCTTAGTCATGCTGGCCACATGACCCGGAAGCTGTACGCCGGCTCCCTTGGCCAATAAAGCGAGATAAGTGCCGCAACCCCAGAGTCAGCCACGACTGGACCTGATGGTCAGGGGTCCCTCTACCTTTATGGTTTTGGGCAGTGGTTTTCAACCAGTGTGCTGTGGCACCCTAGGGTGCCTTGAATGATGGTCAGGGGTGCCGCGGGCAACAGTGGCCTCTGTCCCTCTTTCCTGCCCTCCCTCCTCTGATGCCCTCTCATGTCTCTGCCTCCCAAAGACTTGCACAGCTGTTTGTTGCAGCAGCCCTGGCTATAAGCTCAGCAGGTGAATGGTGCCTCTGGGGCTAGCCAGCGGGTACTGGTTGCCAGGAGCTGAGGTGGCCTCAGTAAGCAAGCAAGCAGGCCAGGGAGCCCAGCCAGCCAGTCCAGCCATTGCTGTTGGGAATGGACAGACAAGTCCCAGAGCCCCGTGAGGCAGTGTGAGGAGGCACTTCTTTGGGGCAGGGGGGTGCAGCTCAGAGACCAGGGGTGGCAGCAGTGGATGCCCGGAGGACTCTTGAGAGGAGGCTGAGGGAATACAGTGGTACCTCAGGTTACATACGCTTCAGGTTACAGACTCCGGTAACCCAGAAATAGTGCTTCAGGTTAAGAACTTTGCTTCAGGATAAGAACAGAAATTGTGCTACGTCGGCGCGGCAGCAGCAGGAGGCCCCATTAGCTAAAGTGGTGCTTCAGGTTAAGAACAGTTTCAGGTTAAGAACGGACCTCCGGAACGAATTAAGTACTTAACCCGAGGTACCACTGTACTCCACAAGGTAGGGTGTTCGAAAAAGGGTGAGCTCTACAGGCAAGGGGTGACATAAATGGGCTCCTGAGCCCCACGGGGTGCCGCAGAAAGAATGTGGTTGGTCAAGGGAGCCGTGGACTTTAAAAGGTTGAAAACCTCTGGCTTAGGGCAAGAAACCAAGTTTTGATGATGGTTTATGATCCTTCCTTTGTTTCCCCTAAACCAGCTTCCCCCAAATGTTGTTCAAATGTTTTTGTACTACAACTCCTATCAGCCATAGCCAGAATGGCCATTGTTAACAGATTATGGGAGCTGTAGTCTAAAACACCAGGAGGGCACCAGGTTGGGGAAGACCATAACAAACCATAGGTAATACGAAACACGGTTCTCTGTCCAAATGAAACAAGAGACTGTAGTTAGCAGAAAAGAAGCTTCCAATTGTCTCATGGCTGCATTGGGGCACGAGAGCAGGAAAGGGGGCCCTATTCTTTCTAAATGGCCCATTCCTGCTAATTGGTGCTTTAGCGTCACATCGAAACAGACATTGCGTGAAGCAAAATTTCATTTTCTCTACCTGGCTGCTGCTTACTCATCATATTCAAATATGTTTGTTAATGTGAACAGCATATACACCTAAAACTAGTATGCTCAAATGGCCCTAGTCTTAATATTTGGAACCCTGGAACCATTATCAGTTTGTAAGCGATGTGGATTTTATTTTTTAAAAAACGACACTGGAAATTTCAATATGAAATTGTAAAGCTTGGTAAAATTGAAATATCTTCATGTCTTCTTTATGTAGTGTTTCCCCCGCATGTTGTGAAAATACTTGCAGCAGATATATACTCTTCTTACACTCAGCAAGTAACTTGAAATGCCTCAACTCCAACAGGCAATTTTCCATTCCATTTATTTCTGGAATTTTTCCCTTGGAGGCATTTATCTGCTGAAGCCGGCATATGACATATGTCTCTTTCTCTGCGTTCTTGACCCAGGTCACTGTTTTTACTGGGGGCTATTTTGTTGTTGTTGCACAAACAGGTATCTCTCGAGCTTCAGAGACAGGCTTACGCTATGAACACCCATCACCTGCAGCCCTGCAAAGCCCATGCATTCCTAGGCAGTTTTCCAGGTGTTGTTCTCTGGGTAAATGTGCAAAGACAAAAATTTGGGGCTGGGTGATGGAAGGGTTTGCATCAGGGCCAGGTAACCTGTGTTGCTGCACAATCAGCTCCCATCATCCCTGATCATTGGCCATATTGATTTGGGCCGGGGGGAGTCCTGACATCTGGAGAGCCACAGGTTCCTTAGTTTACATAGTTGGTCGCAAGGAACTCAGGATGACGTGGAGATCATTCCGCCACAGCGACAGAATATCTGCTTTGCAAATAGAAGTTCTCAAGGTCAATCCCCAGGTAGCAGGCAATACGGGGAATGTGTCTGAACATCTGGAGAGTGGCTGCCAGTCAGAGCATACAAGACTGATCTCAATGGGCTAATGGTATCATCTAGCTTCCTATGTTCTTATGCTCATAACAACCCTGAGAGGCAGATTCGTATGAGAGAGAGTGGCTGAGGAAAGGTGTGCCAGCGAAGTTCATGAGTGTGAGTTTGGGCCCAGATCTCTCCAGTTAAAGTCCAGCGAATAAAGACTAGGGGTCTTAGTGACTTAGCTCACGTGACTGCCAAGCTTATTCTCCCCCACCCCCCACCCCACCCTGCAACCCTGCAGATCTGTCTTATTTCATCCATCACTACCCAGAAGATGAATTTTTAAAGACTCCTTTCTTCGCCTTTTCCCATATGATTTGCACATTTTTCCTGGCATCTTTCCATGTGGAGCAGGACAGGGGGAAGTATATCCTTTGGGTTGTAAGTTTGCAATTGGAGGCTGCCTCTTTTTAAAGCTCATACCATTTTTGTAACCTGTATAAATAAGCAAGAGCCTAGGGGTTGGTGGGTAGTAATTTTCCCATGCCAATGCCACTGGTCTATAGTTACTTTATTTTACTTCATTGGTTTAGAAAAATGAATAGTCTGCTTAATCAGAAAAATCTCTCTTAAGTGGTGTACATAATAAAATAATGTACTATATATTTTGGAATGTTGTTTGTTCACTATGCATTTGCATGATGGCTCCTGAGATGAAAGGACAAGTTTTCGTCTGTTTGGATGCAATTGGATCCCATTTTGAATCAAGATGGTGAACTGAGGTTTTCAAAACAGCACAAACGTTAATCCCTGATTTCAAAATGGCACTGGTGTGTGTGTGTGTGTGTGTGTGTGTGTGTGTGATCTTTCAGAATTCCCGAGCGATTGGTGTGAGTTTGCTAGTATTAAGATTCTATGAATAAAACACAGATAAAATCAGCAAACCTTGTTAAACCTCACAAAGCTACAATTCGTAGCTCCCTGTGAAGGGTAAAGGTAAAGGACACCTGGACGGTTAAGTTCAGTCAAAGGCGACTATCGGGTGTGGTTCTTATCTCACTTTTCAGGTCGAGGGAGCTTTCCGGGTCATGCAGCTTTCCGGTCCACAGACAGCTTTCCGGGTCATGCAGCCAGCATGACTAAAACGCTTCTGGTGCAATGGAACAGTGTGACGGAAACCAGAGTGCACAGAAACACCATTTACCTTCCCGCTGCAGGGGTACCTATTTATCTACTTGCACTGGCATGTTTTTGAACTGCTAGGTTGGCAGGAGCTGGGACAGAGCAAGGGGAGCTCACTCCATCATGGGGATTTGAACCGTCAACCTTCTGATCGGCAGGCCCAAGAGGCTCAGTGGTTTAGACCACAGCACCACTCTCAGCACCCTTAACAAACTACACTTCCCATAATTCTTTGGTGGGGAAGCCATGGGTATTTAAATTGGTGTCACAGTGCTTTAAATGTATGGTGTGAATGTAGCCCTCGTCCAAGAATGTAACCTGCACATTAACTCCAGGAGACATAATTGGATTTTATTTTATTTTTGGGAAAAAATGTAGAACAGCTAGACATGTTCATGGGTCTGTGTTATCTAATCTAACTCCCAGGCAGAAACCTTTAACAAAGTGTTAGATGCTCCCCTGGCTAACGCCTGCTTACAAAGGGAGCTGATGAAAGGTGTCAGGTCTGTTTTGTGGGCAGCCACTTTGGGAAATCGTCCTTGACCATCTGCGATACGGTTTGGTGGCCAGTCCTGCTATGAAGGGATTGATGCAAACTGTCACCAGAGGCTTTGCTTGCTTAGTATTAACAATCCTCTGCTAGTGCGGAGAATGGCTGCGTTATGAGCAAGTGTTGACTGTTAGTTTTTCATTCCGTTTGGCACGCTGTTTTTTTAATTTTGCAAAGAATTGCTGCCCTTCAGTTAAAAAGAAAACAAAAGCCATTGTGTTGACGTCTGGATTTCATTAGATTGTAGGTTTAGAGTAGGTGGACACTTTTGTTTAAGCGCCATCCCTATCTTGCGATAGCTGTGACACCGTGGTTTGCAAATGCGCTTGCCGGCGATGAGCAAATTGTTGGCTCTGAAGGAAAACCTGCCCTTCTTTTTCATATTTGGAGGAAAAGGGGGACACTCCCCAGGGCCACGTTAAGAAGTGCAAGGGTGGGTCACTCTTGCCCTCAGACAGAAAAATGTTAGCCATTCCTTCCCTAAGTGAATTGAGACAAATTCTGTGTGCAGTCCCCACCATTGGAGGCAGTGTGCTCTGAACGTCAATTGCTCAGGTCCTGCTTCTCAGCTTCCCATAGGCATCCGTTTGGCCACTGTGAGAACACAATGCTGGACTAGATGGGCCTCTGGTCTGATCCTGCAAGGCTCCTCTTATGTTCTTAAGTCTTCCCTTAGAGAAGGCTGATGTAGGACATAGCAAACTGCCTTATGCTAAGCCAGACCATTGCTCAGGATTTCCTCTTGAGTACCTGTTGCTGGAGGGATGCGGGTGGCGCTGTGGGTTAAACCACAGAGCCTAGGACTTGCTGATCAGAAGGTCAGCGGTTCGAATCCCCGTGACGGGGTGAGCTCCCATTGCTCGGTCCCTGCTCCTGCCAACCTAGCAGTCCGAAAGCACGTCAAAGTGCAAGTAGATAAATAGGTACCACTCTGGCGGGAAGGTAAATGGCGTTTCCGTGCGCTGCTGCTCTGGTTTGCCAGAAGCAGCTTAGTTATGCTGGCCACATGACCCGGAAGCTGTACACCGGCTCCCTCGGCCAATAAAGCAAGATGAGCACCGCAACCCCAGAGTCGGTCACGACTGGACCTAATGGTCAGGGGTCCCCTTACCTTACCTTTACCTGTTGCTGGAGGTCATGAGCAGAGAGAGGGCTGCTATGACCAGGTCCTGCTTTCGGCCTGGAGTTGGTTGACCACTGGGAGAAGAAGATGCTGGACCTTTGGCCTGATCTAGCAGGGCTCTCTTGACCATTGCTGCTAGCTGCCTTTTGGCTGTGGGACTGTTGGTGTAGCTTTCCCCACTTTTTGTAGCTAAAAATGGATTGGGCTGTGAAGACGCAGCTACTTCCAGGTAAACGTTTCTGAAAGGTTCCTGACTTGAAAGTAAAGGTGACCCTTGTGTGTGTGTGTGTGTGTGTGTGTGTGTGTGTGCGCGTGTGTGTGTGGTGGAGTTAAATGGCATGTTTTCGTTGGCAGCGGGGCACCAAGCCAGGTAAACATTAGTCAATCAAAGCTAGGTACGAAATTAAGTTATACTTTTGTTTGCCGGCCTGTGCCAGAGGCTCTTTTGATCTTGGGAGAGTTTTCTCCAAATGGGGTTTGGCTGCCCGGCTTGGCTGCTTCAAATGAACCGGGGTTATAATAACCACCTTGTGTGGTAGTGATCTCAAGCAGATGACATTATTTGGGTAATAATAAATGAGGAAAGGTAAACATGCATGAATTAAAACGTCTCTCTCTGGGTTGAGGGCAGCAGTGCTTTTGGAAACAGATTGCCTTCCTAGGTTACAGGAATTCATCTGCGCTTTGCTGTAGCTCCAGAGTTGTTTAAAACCATGAACCTTACACCAGAAATTGTGAATTTATATTACTGACAGGGTTTATTATGTGTGTGGGAGGGAAACATATTTCTGGACCCAGTTTTACTTAAAAAGAAAGAAAGAAAGAAAGAAAGAAAGAACCGGTGGTGGTAATTTTTCCTAAGAATTCGCAGCTGGAAAACATGCACTAAGTATCTCATCTGTACCAGACCCCCTTCCGTAAGGAATTTAGGGCCCTGTGTGGATTTCTCCCCTTGACAATCCTATTAGGTAGACTAGACTGAGAGCGGACCCTAGGTCACCTGCTGAGCTTTGTAACTGGGAACCTGAACTCTGGTCTTGGAGTTCCAGGTCTGATGTTTTTTATTCATGCTTCCTTTATCTTATTGGCGATTAGGAGGTGTGAGAGAATTCCTCAGTGCCTGCTGGCAGCTTGATCTTGGTGGTAGCAGCTGAATGGACTTTGCTCTCCCCACGGAAAGGAGTGAATTATTGCTTCTCTTTGGCTGTGTCTTTGTGTATTCTTTTTTATTATAAAAAACCAACACGTTTTATTTTAAATGTGCTTCTTGGGAAAGGGAAAGGAGGTTGTTAGGTTGTATCTTTACCCCAGACCTTTGGATGGATGAAGTATTGGATTAGGACCTG
Source organism: Podarcis liolepis (assembly GCF_965112155.1). Classification (NCBI taxonomy): domain Eukaryota; kingdom Metazoa; phylum Chordata; class Lepidosauria; order Squamata; family Lacertidae; genus Podarcis; species Podarcis liolepis. Next base: position 34,150,868 of record NC_139569.1, read on the forward strand.
GGAGACCAAGGTTCAAATCCCCGCTCTGAGCCATGAAGCCACCTTCTCTCACAAGGCTGTGAGCCAGAAATGCAAAAAATAAATTCCAGAAATATTAAATCCTTATGATCTTCTTCTCCTTTTAGGGCGACTGCATAATCACCGTATTGCTTACCGAGGATGACAAAGCTGGGAGCGATGATGTAGTTTTCTACCTTGTGTTTACTGGATCCGCCGTTCAGCACTGCACCAGCACTAGGAAGCTTGATTCAGGGACATTGGAGACCATTGCTCCTGGTAAGTTCTTTTTTTTTTACAAAAAAGATCTCCCGCAAATCTACCATTATAAGCCAGGGGCGAGCGAGTGAACCTGTTTTTCAGCCTTCCTCTCTGGACAGCCTGTGGCAGTTTGTGAGCAGTACCAGAGGCAAAATTGGGGGTCTTTAGATTTGTACAGTAGGCTAGTTTCTATAAACACACACCCTTTTTCCTCCTCCCTGGCAAGCAGCAGGCCTTATCAGGATTCAAGGACACATTCCAGCCCGGCGAAATGATGTGTAGCTGGGGAACATCAACTGTGGTTTAGATAGATGGGGCGACTCGAGGTGGGGAAGAGATGGGGCAGCGTAAGGAAGCACATAACCTTCAGCACTCTTGACCATTTAGCCATGACTAAGCAAGTGTCCCCTGTGTGTCTGTGGTTGCTTAGCCCAAGGAACAGGCTGTGTGAGCAGCTGCACCCTTCTTAACTTAGTTGCCTATGAAGATCTGCAGCTTTGTAAAAAGAAAAAGAAAAAAAAGGCATGCTTTCTACCTTCTCGTTCAATTAGGTTAATAAATATAAATATGTTAATTTTGCTATTTTTGCCCAGGGCGCAACCCTCTCTCAATTTCTTGTGAGTTTTTAAATGTTTGCTGTAAAAATAATTCTCTTCTCTTCTTTCTTTTATGAAATAATCTTTGTCCTGGGAGACCACAAGAGTAAACAAGTTGTGTAAGAGATGGTCACTTGAAAGCAACAGTCATGTGGCCTTGATTTTCCTTTCTTAAAAAATACCCTTTCGTATGAAACATAGCATCATTTCCCCACCCCAAAGGCAAAAGAGAGCACCATGAAGCCCTGTTGAGCAAGAATTTTTCTTAGAAGGCCCCTTAAAGGGGCTGACCATTAACTTTTATTACGTAAAGACAGTGGCATTAAAAGAAAGAAAGAAAGAAAGAAAGAAAGAAAGAAAGAAAGAAAGAAAGAAAGAAAGAAAGAAAGGCACACGAGAACAAATGGGTCTTTGACATTTGAAGACCTGTACTGAAGAGATAGTTCATGTGGTTGCATCAAATTTAGTGTTAAGGTAAAGTCACTTAGTGGTACTTGTTCTGCTGGAGAAATGTTGTTGCACAAGAGAATGCAAAGGTTGCTGGTGACTTCGATGCACAATGAATTGCACAGTCTGTTGCACAATGGTTTCCCACTAGTGCAGCTTCTGCATTTGATTCCTCTCTCATGCGACATTAAAACTCACCTGTTCACTAACACAAGTTCCCTCATACTAGCAGACAGAAAATGTCGGGTGCAGCCCATTGGAGGGGGAGTTCTATAATTATGGGAGCCAGCACAGGGAAGGCCCTATCTATTGTGCCCACCAATCTAATTGACTGTCTTGGCAAGCACTCAGTAGTTGGTTTTAATGGCAGGATTATTTGGGCAAAGGCAGTCCTTTAGACAACCCAGTTCGAAGCCATTTAGGGCTTTAGAGTTTAATGTTAGCAACTTGAATTGTGCCCAGAAACACACAGTTAAGCAGTCCAGTTGGAGCAATATGTGTATGTGTGTTGCCTGGGAGACCAAGGAGGAACTCTAATGGGGCTGGATTTAGCTTGGGATATACCAGTTGCTGACCCCCTACAGTAAAGTCAAGAAACCATAGCTTTCCTGGTAAATGTTTGGGGCAGGATTTCCCATTTTCGAAGTATTATTGAATAAAATAATTTTGTTGATTGCATTTTGTTTTCTGACATTTAACTGATTTTTTTAGCTCTTTCGTATTTTATGCTGTCGTAAGTTGCTTTGGGGACGCGGGTGGCGCTGTGGGTTAAACCACAGAGCCTAGGTCTTGCCGATCAGAAGGTCAGCAGTTTGAATCCCCGCGACGGGGTGAGCTCCCGTTGTTCGGTCCCAGCTGCTGCCCACCTAGCAGTTTGAAAGCACGTCAAGTGCAAGTAGATAAATAGGAACCGCTCCGGCGGGAAGGTAAACAGCGTTTCTGTGCGCTGCTGCTCTGGTTCGCCAGAAGCAGCTTAGTCATGCTGGCCACGTGCCCCGGAAGCTGTCTGTGGACAAACGCCGGCTCCCTCGGCCTATAGATCAAGATGAGTGTGCAATGCCTGAGTCACCCGCAATTTGACCTAACAGTCAGGGGTACCTTTACCTTTACCTTTAAGTTGCTTTGAGGCATCCCTTTTACATTGTGGCCAACAAATGCAACTTAATCAGTTAAATTCCCCCCTTTTCACGTCCTAAACTACTTTTAGTGTGGTGCGCGTACACACAAGGGTGCTTTTTAGAGATGCCTAATCTAGTTTTATGCACTTTGAGATTTGCACCCCCAGACTTCAGTCCTGGTGAGCTGCTGTCTGCGGTTGCCTGCAGAGGCAATACTATCCTGCCTTTTCTATGGAAACTTAAAAATAGCTGCTGGAGCTGAACGCCTATTGTTTGTTCTGTGAGATCCGAGTCCTCAAAATAGGAGCTCTTGGACGGGTCGGCTTCCACTCCTGGCTGGACAGGCCATGAAGTCATGCGCTGAGCTTGGCTTCCAGCTGCCACTTGTTTAGCTACAGCACTGTTTTTGTCTCCATGCAGCTTGACGATAAAGGAGCCTGCTTGGATGGCTACCACTTGTTCGGAAAACGGCTGACCGTGACGCGAGCCAAAATGCTGGGGCTGCGCCACTTTTTGCTGTTTGCCTGTCTAGACTTTTGTTGCCTTCCCTATCTCAAAAGATAGGCCAATGGGTTCAAACACTCAAACTGGCTACAGAATTGAGGTCCGTTTCGCACTAAGGCCCTATCTGCACTTTGCATTTAAAGCAGTATCTTTAAAGAGTCCCAAAGAATTCTGCAAAGTGTATTTTGTAGGGGCATAGACCAGAGACAGTGGGGGGAGGGCATGGTCTTCAGAAATTAATTCACGTGTAAAACTCAGCCCAACTGTGTCTATATGGAGGGGATTGCAGTGAGCCCCTTCTCTCACCGCACAGGAGAACAGGAGCTCATTCCTGCTGCGCAAATGCAAAAATCAGCAAGCAGTGTCATGGTGTTTTATCAATTGCTAATCCTATTCAGAGTAAAAAGGTAAAGGGACCCCTGACCGTTAGGTCCAGTTGTGGCTGACTCTGGAGTTGCGGCGCTCATCTCGCTTTACTGGCCTAGGGAGCTGGCGTGCAGCTCCGTGTCATGTGGCCAGCGTGACTAAGCCGCTTCTGGCGAACCAGAGCAGCGCACGGAAACCCTGTTTACCTTCCCGCCGGAGTGGTACCTATTCAGAGTAGATCCAGCCAAGTCAATGAATTTCAGTTAGTCATTTGCAAAAATTTCAGTTGGTCTGCTCTGAGAAGGACTAGCATTGGCTGCGACCCGTGGTTTTTCCAAGTGCCGGACAGTGTCACAGTGCTGACAGGCATGCGGTGTCCAGAGTGAGGAATTAGGTATTTATTACCATTTACAAGTTAGAGAAAGGCATGGAAAATAGGGAACTTGGAGGGTCTGTCATATTGGAGGCCATCTATCTATCTATCTATCTATCTATCTATCTATCTATCTATCTATCTATCATCTATCTATCTATCTATCTATCTATCTATCATCTATCTATCATCTATCTATCTATCTATCTATCTATCTATCTATCTATCTATCTATCTATCTATCTATCATCTATCTGTATCTATCTACCATCTATCTATCATCTATCACCTATCTATCATCATCATCTATCTATCTACAGTGGTACCTCCGGTTGTGGACAGGATCTGTTCCGTAGCTCCAGTTGGATCCTGAGGTTTCCGCAACCGGAGGGGCCGCTTCTGCGCATGTGCGCGCGGTGAAACACTTCCGGGTTTGCCACTTTCGCAACCCGAAGTTTACATTACCCAAAGGTAACCTAAGCCGAGGTGCTGCTGTATTCTGTTCTACCTTTGTCCTTTGAAAGTACAGTGCAAACAAACAAACAAACAATAAAATGCATGCGCCACACAGCATTAAATTCCACTTAAGAGCAGCCATGACGGAGATGGGAAAATAAATAGGGGAGGAAAAGCCTCAGCTTGCTGTGAAATCCTTGGTTTGGTTTCTCTGCTCAGTGGCTGCAGGGTTGCATTTTGTTTGGAGGAGAGCTCTGGAAATGCAGGAGACCTAATGATAGGGGTTTAATTTAAACATTTCCCATATTTGGGTGGGGTGGAGAGTTATGCAGTTTTTAACAAGTTGGTTTTGGTTCTGCATTCGACTACATTTGTAGCACAAAGCCTTAGCAAGGCCTATTTTGTGTCCGTAATTCTTTTCTCTTTTCGGCTATTGCAGAAACTAGGCAGACAATTTCAAGTGACAGGTTCGGGGCCTCCTGGAGTTGCTTGCTCATTATGGAATAGCAATCTGATCTTTTGAACTAATTGCCAAAGTCAAAAACTTATCTCCCCCCCCCCGCCCCAAGGGCCCCCCCCCACTCTTGGCCTCAAATCTTTGTCAGTTGTAAGGGAAGGGGGGGACATCAAAGCACTTGAAAGGGACTGAACATGTTGCCCTCGAGGAACACATTAAACTCCTTTGCTGTAGCCGGATATGCGTTTGATCTGATCAAATCCAATTTGTCACCTCGTCCAAGTCTCTGAAAGCTGGGGTTTTTCAGATGCTGCTTAGCTCTGCATCCCCTCCCAGAATTTCACTGGTGAAAATAGGCAGAGGTATGTGTGTGTATGCCTGACCCTTCTCACAGCCCAATTCGCTACCTGAGTCCCTGCCCCTGTACTTAATAATACTCGTTCACACATAACTGGAAGCTGCAATATGGTTGGTGCACAGTGAGAAAGTTATGGCTGCTTCCCCCTTCCCCTGCTCCTCGTCCCTGCCATATTAACCAGGGCTAAGCCATGGTTTGGATTAGCATTGTGACCAAACCCGGGTTCATGGTTTGTCTGGCTCCAGACCTTTCACAAGATGTAACCAATGTCTTTTTTCTTGGCTTTTTTATTGCTTATGGTTTGTTTTTTTTTGGGGGGGGGGAAACAAGCCACAGTTCTGGGTTTGGATGTAACCAGCCAAACTATGGCTTAGTCCCCAATAGCACAGGAGGAGCGAAGCGGCTGAGTTTTTCTCCCTAGGTTAAAGAAATGAATGCAGTCAGTGCTGTAAAGAACAACCCCAGCTGCTTCCTTTTCCTTGCTCGTGAAGTCACAATTATTTAAAACTTCCTAGTCTGCTTGAGCCTGTAATTTCAGCTTTGATGGTGGGGGGGGGGGGTTCTTCTCTTCAACTGGGAGCAAAGTTCTTTTCTGTACTTCTGGAAAAGGAACATTCCCGCCTGCCACTGTCCCAAGTGAGCTAGTTGTAAATTTCAAGCTTCTTTCTGGGCGGTGGCAAAGGGGGCGATGAGGGATCCGACTCCATTTATGCAATTAAAAACAAAGAGAAAAGGAGGATAAGAGTTGATTCACACAGTCAGAGACTGAGGTAATGGGGCAGAGCAACTTTTCCAGTAATTAGTGAATGGTCTCTGCTGTTCTGGCACAAGGAGTCCTGACGTCAGTGCATCAGTGGGGAAAGAGGGAGGGTACAGAGCCTGCAGAGGACATAAGTCACCAACCTGACTATTAAAGGGGGCTGGGCTGGCAATTATGGAACAATGGCTGTGCTGAAAATATGAAACTTCCACCTCTCAGCATGCTGTTTGAAGTTCGTCATGCGTTTCCTGGGTCTGCACAACTTGCTTGGACGGTTAAAGTCAAAGACGTGCCCCAAACACACTCTTTCTTCCCCACCTCTCTCCCCCTTCAAGTACTTAGGCTCATAAATTCGTATTTATTATCTATTTATTTTATTGCATGTAGTTGGTTAGAGCATAGTGCTGATAATACCAAGGTTGCAGGTTCAATCCCTGTATGGGGCAGCTTCATATCAGTGGCGGAGCAAGGTTAGGTGGTACCTGGTGCAGAAAATTTCTTGTCACCTCCCCCCCCCCGAATTTTTCTTTTCTTTTTTTTGCCTGCAACTATGGTTTGACTTCATTTCATTTTTTGGGGGGGACCAAAGTTGTTGAGCCTTTTCGGGGAGATTGTGTGCCTTGTGACGAGGAACCTGCTGGCCGCCATACAGCTGAGGGAGAGCCAGCGGACAGATCATTTAGGCAGTGGGAAGCCTGCGTGCGCCAAAGCAACAGCGTCTCTCACAGCCGTTGATGGCCGCAGCCAAGTTTACCTTCAAGCAGGAGCTGGGCGCCAAAGCAACAGCTTTTGCCCTGCTTCCTTCTCTGTCCCCCACGAGCATCTGGGTTTGCAGAGAGGACAGAGAGGTGGGCCAAACTGAGCTGCAAAGATTTTGAAAGCGCCTCGCCAACGATCCCATTGGTGAGGGCGTCGCTGGTGCATGCATGCCTACCCCTCTCTCTCTCCAGCACCGTGGCCAGAGGAGGGGGGTGGCATGATCCCAGTACGTGTCAGCCAAGGTGGGGGAGAAAGGGGACAGCAATTGATATCTACACACACACACACACACACACACACACACACACACACTCGAAAAAGAGAGAGAATAAAATGCATGGCGATGTTGGGCTCTAATCTGCATGCTACCCTTTAGCTCTTCATCCGCCTCCCTCATCTCCTATCTATATCTATCTGTCTCTATCTATCTATCTATCTATCTATCTATCTATCTATCTATCTACATCATCTATCTATATCTATCTATCATCTATCTTTTTTTTAACATATTATTTCCAACAATCATTTAACATAACTTCTTATCTTATACAGTGGTACCTCAGGTTGCATACGCTTCAGGTTACATATGCTTCAGGTTACACACTCTGCTAACCCAGAAATAGTGCTTCAGGTTAAGAACTTTGCTTCAGGATGAGAACAGAAATCGTGCTCCGGCGGTGCGGCGGCGGCAGGAGGCCCCATTAGCTAAAGTGGTGCTTCAGGTTAAGAACAGTTTCAGGTTAAGAATGGACCTCCGGAACGAATTAAGAACTTAACCCGAGGTACCACTGTACAATATTTTAGACTTCCATCAACAGCCTCTGAAGATTTTCCGTTCTTTATCACTTGTTCTGCATTTCTTAATTTCTCTATTACTTTTAATTGTCCTTAACTAAGAATTCTTTTCATAGTCTTCCTTGCAGTATTTCACAAAGTCCTCCTTACAGAACTTCTTGCAATCCTACTAGCATAATCTGTTTATTACAATTGCTTTTCAAATAGTTCAAATATTTACTCTCGCCTCCCTCATCTCCTTTTGGGGAGATTGCGTGCCTTGCGGCAAGAAACCTGCCGGCCGCCATACAGCTGAGGGAGAGCCAGCGGGTGGATCATTTTGACAGCAGGAAGCCTGCGTGCGCCAAGGCAACAGCATCTCTCACAGCCGTTGACTGCCGCACAGCATTTTGTCATCCCCCTCGGAGGTGGCACCTGGGGCGCACCGCACCCACCTTGCAACACCTCTGCTTCATATTGCAGGGGGTTGCACAAGATGATCCACAGGGTCCCTTACAACTCTACAATTCTATTATTTATACCCTGCCTCCCCCCCCCCCCCCGGGAAGCTCAAGGAGGCGTATGTGGTTCTCCTCAGAGAGCCAGTGTGGTGTTGTGGTTAAGAGCGGAAGACTCGTAATCTGGCAAACCGGGTTCGTGTCTCCGCTCTCCTCCACATGCAGCTGCTGGGTGACCTTGGGCCAGTCACACTTCTCTGAAGTCTCTCAGCCCCACTCAGCTCACAGAGTGGTGTTTGTTGTGGGGGAGGAAGGGAAAGGAGAATGTTAGCCGCTTTGAGACTCCTTCGGGTAGTGATAAAGAGGGATATCAAATCCAAACTACTCCTCCTCTTCCTCCTCCTCCTCCTCCTCTTCTTCTCATTTAAACCCTGTGATGTGAGTCAGGTGGAGAGGCAGCAACTGACCCATGGTCACCCAGTGTGCTATATCATGGCTGAGTGGGGGATTTGAACTGTGGTCTCTGACGGCCTGGTTTGGCACTCTTAAGCACTCCACCACACTGGCACCGATGCTGCCCTGTGCCCCCCCCCCCCAAGAAACCTGAATCCACTTGGTAGTTGTAGTGCAATGATCTGTGTTTGCACTCACCTTTTAGAAGGGTCTCTAGCTATTTAGTGTCTGTAGCAACTCATTGTGCTAGCTCAGGGTTTCACAGACTTGGGTCTCCAGTTGTTGGACTGCGACTCCCATCAACCCTAGCTAGCCGGACCAGTGGTCAGGAATGATGGGAACCCTTCTCTAACTTAATTACAAAACAGTTACTTAACAGACCTGGGTAGGCTATTTACTTAATAAAGGAAGTGTTTTGATAATTTTTGTGGTCCTCGTTTCCTACAGAATCCCATCTTGCCGCTTTAAAATCACAGGACTGGAGGTGACCACAAAACCCCATCGAGTCTAATCCCAGGCTCATTACATTGTGGTGCACAAGCTGAGATTCTTCCTCAGTACTAATAAGCATGGGACTGCCACAATGGTTTTCTGTGCCCATAGCGGAACAAATCTGAAAGGAAGCTGGTGCAATGTTTAAGCAGCATTTGAATCCAGCATGTAGATGCTACAGTGGAATAATTGGCTGCAATGTGGTTTTAGAATTAGGGTGCAATGAAAGTTTTTTTTTGCAGATGGAGACTGTCAGCTGTGTCCGTTCTTGTTCCACAGGCCACGATTGCTGTGAGACGGTGAAAGTCTCTCTCTGCGCTGCCAAGCAAGGCTCCCCTCTCTTGGTGGTGGCAGAGGACAGCCTTCAGTTTGTTCAGGATGAAGCTTATGACGCAGCTCAGTTCTTGGCAACCTGCGCTGGCAACCAGCAGGCTCTGAACTTCACGAGGTTCCTGGACAAGTCCAGGCCGCCGGCTGGGGATGTGGACTTCCTGGATGAGAAAGTGGCTTTGGCGTTTCGTCATCTGAAATTGCCGGCTGGGTGGAATGTGCTGGGAGCAGACCACACTGCAAATGGTAAGATGGTTTGTTGAGATCCTTTTATATCCATGTTGCCAAATTAAATGGAACTGAATGAAAATGTAGAGTGGAAAATCTAAATTAAAATACCTGAATGAGTTTTGGACACTAATATTTGAATGGGACTTTGATATTGGTTTTTTTAAAAAAACTTTTTATTTCAGTTTTCTTGCAAATGATTCCATTCAGTTGCTTCTTTCTTTCTGTGACTTGTGGAAAATGTCTTCGGGGTGAATTGGGATTGTGACCTCTGTGCTCTGTGCTGTTTCCCCTCCTTTTGAATATGTGGGGAATCTTCAGGTTACTATGGGATGCTCTTAAATGGTGGTTGATTCTTTGCCTGGCTGTTTCCCCTTCCACCCCCCTGTGGCTGCTGCTCACGAGTTACTGTATAGTAACCACCATTTGTTCTTTATGCAAACAAGGAAAACATGAGGAAAGTGGCCGCAGTTGAACCAGCAATTGTTTCTGAGTGGTCACAATGTTTGCATTCAGTGGGCTTTCTTGAAACTGAAGCCCAACCACTCTGCATGCCATGACGTGCTTGCACTACATAATCAACCACCCATGAGTCCTCCACATCCTCTCATTCATTCTTCAAACTTGGGAAGAGAGGAGGCTGCTTTCTATTGGGCCAGACCAATAGCTCAGTATTATCTATTTTGACTGGCAGCTGCTCTCCAAGGTTTCAGGCAGGGGTCTTTCGCCAGCCCTACCAGGGGATGCTAGGGTTGAACTTTGGACCTTTTGCATACATAGCAGATGCTCTACCTCTGAGCCACAGCTCTTTCCTGTAAAACCTCCAATTGCCAGGAAACTCTACCTCGATTCAGCTTCCAAGGCGCTCTTGCAACATAAGATAAGGCTATCAACGGCTACTAGCTATGCTCTGCCTCCACATTCAGAGGCAGAAATTATTCTCCCTCCCACTCAACACTTAAAGGTAAAGGGACCCCTGACCATTAGGTCCAATCATGGCCGACTCTGGGGTTGCGGCGCTCATCTCGCTTTATTGGCCGAGGGAGCCGGTGTACAGCTTCCGGGTCATGTGGCCAGCATGACTAAGCCGCTTCTGGCGAACCAGAGCAGCGCATGGAAACAACGTTTACCTTCCCGCCAGAGCGGTACCTATTTATCTATTTGCACTTTGATGTGCTTTCGAACTGCTAGGTTGGCAGGAGCAGAGACCGAGCAATGGGAGCTCACCCCGTCGTGGGCGAAGAGGGACTGACTACTTAACCACTCTGAGAACTATATGCGTAGAGAGAAAAGGCACCAACATTTCTGGTATTCTGTTCTGATATGTTCTGCACTTCAGTACTTTGGTTTTGTGTGTGTGAGTGGTGCTGTTTGAAGACATAAGTATGGGTGTTTGGAGAATGAGGTATATGTATGAGATTATGGGAGTATGTGTGCATTTATCTCACCATTCTCCCTCTATAAACATTCCCTCCCACTCAACACTCAAGAAATAGGGGGGAGGAAGTGGTTTTAGCTGGAATAAGCAGAGGTCAGAAAGCCTGGAAAACCAACTAACCAATTCCACTTCTGGCCCAGCAATGTGGTTGGCGGTGGGTGAAATAAGGTACAGCCAGGGGCAAAATATTCCAAAGCTAACATCCAACGCAAGAACATACTTTTGTTTTCCATCTAAATGCTTTTTGGAAAACTGCTGGGTTTTGTTTGTTTGTTTGTTTGTTTGTTTGTTTGTTTGTTTGTTTAAAGTAGTAACAAGTGGCACACTCCCTCGGACACTGGGGGCCATGTAAATCAATCCTGGCTAGTAGTCATTGAATTTGACTTTTGAAGCCATCTAAGCTGTTGGCCATCCCCTCTTCTGGTGGAAGTGGGCTTCCAAGAGACTGGAGACGAGGCCTGAAGGAGTCCTGCAATTTCCATACACCCGAGGGAGGTGGCTTTAGGCTTGGCATTGATAATAGTTGTCCACCCTCCCACCCCCCGCCATGCCACATAACAAAAGATTTTTCAGACACACGGCAGGGTGGAGGGGCTTCCCAAAGCAATGTGTGATCCAGCTGTTCTGCTGCTCAAGAGCCAAAAATCACACTGAGCATGTCAAAGTCAATGGGCTGCATCCAAGTTACAGTAGACACATTGAAATGAATGGACCTAAATTAAGCCACGTTGCTTTATTTCTTTAGGTGGAATTCAGTGTCACAGTAAAAACACACACACACACTAAGGAGATCATTCCACCAGCACAAGCATTTCTGCTCACCAGACAAAAAAACCTCCCCTCTTTCAGAGGCAGACAGATGCAGTAATGCTTCTGAACACCAGTTGCTGAAAACTGCAGGCGAAAACTCTTGAATTCAGAGGTCCTGCTTCAGGGTTTATTCCTCAGGCATCTTGTTGGCCATTGTGAGAACAGGATGCTGGGATAGATGGGCCATTGGCCTGATCCAGCAGGCTCTTCTTACGCTCACGAGATCCCTGTGTGGCGCAGAAGGGTCCTGGGCATATTTGGGGCCTGCACTCACTCCATGTTTGTTGTGGGGATAAGAGGAGAGGGAGGACTATGAGCACTACTTTGAGCTCCTTGGGGGCAGGGGATAAATGCAATCAGAAAGAAATGGCATAAGAAGGGCACAGAAAGGTGTTTGAAGCCCCAAGAAGAGAAAAATAGCTACATGGGGAAATTGCACATAAAATTCGTGTGGGGGAGCCATGTTTGCTGTAGGATAAGCTGATGGTATCTGGAAAGACTTGCCCGGTGACCAGATTTCAACTCGTTGAGAAAGTGAGCCTCAAAGGTTATATTGGAACATGATCAGAAAGGCTGGAAATGAGCCACCGAAAGGATCTGCTCTGGTTCCTGAGAATTAGAAAGGATTTTGGAAGTTAATCCCGGAGTTAAATACCACCAGAAAGCTGATTCTGTGCCTGTGGATTTCTTCATCCCTTGTGTTGTGAAAAAAGTGATTTTGCATGTAGAACGTTGCCACCTGCAGTTCAGAGCTGCTGATGGAGGCAGGACAGGGCCGGCCCTCCCATGAGACACAAGGTGAGGCGACCACCTCGGGTGGCAGGACCCACCAGGGCAGCAGATGCGACCCCCCCAAGCAACACATTGCATGTAGATCTTCACCCCCCACCCATTCCTGATGTAGAGTTTCACTTTCCACTTCTTCCCTGGCTTGGTGTGTGTGTGTGTTTGTGTACCATTTCGTGGCTTGCCTTGGGTGCCAAAATTTATTGAGCTGACCCTGAGGCAGGATATGGAAGGAGTAGCTTAGTGGTAGAGCAACTGCTTTGCACGCAAAAGGCCCTAGGTTTAGTCCCCAGCATCTCCAGCCAGGACAGGAACAGATTACCTGTCTTCAAATTAATATTGCCTCTGAACAAGATCAATTGCGTTCCTTTCTCTGAACGGTTCCAGGTGTGTTTGAAACCTGCTACCAAGCGCACAAGGTGTTGATTCCTTGTTCGGCTCTTATCGGGGTGAGGCTGCAGTGGCTTCCTGCCAAGTTTAATTCAAATATGCTTGGGGAGGCGTGCCAGGACCCAGGAACCTTTTTTGGCTTGTGAGCACAGGTTAAGGAGCCCAAGTGCTTTTGAGTCACACAGCAAATTCTGTTTGACTCAGAGCACTGAAACAAGGTCCTTATGTTCTGACGATGTGTATGCCAAAGTGTTTGCAAAATTTAGGAGCTGGTGAAATGTTCCAGGAGCCCCAGGTAGCAGGAGAGATGTTCTTCATGACCTCAGTGGCAACCTAGATCTTATTTAGATGTCCTTATCAACCAGGTGTCTGTAATGGTTGCTGGTGCCCATTGGGGTTGGTGGGGCAGAAGGCAGGGATCCCAACTGTATGTGAAGCTGCAGCAAATGAAAGGCAATACCAACTGATTCTGGGTTTGTCCCTACTGTCCTCCCTGCTGGGGCAATACAAGGGGCAATACTGGAGTGGCTGTAAGCAAGGAGGCAGGCAGCTGGGGGCTGGCTGAGGTTTTTTTGGGGGGGGGGCAGTACCCTGTTGGCCTGAATGGGACAGCTTCCAGGAGCCCAGGAGTTTGTGGCACTCGTGAGGGATGTAGAGCCCAGCTCTCTTGATAATTTCTGTCTTTAATTGTAAAAACATATAAAATTAAAAAATGTCCAGTAACACCTTAGGGACCAACTAAGTTTGTTCTTGGTATAAGCTTTCGTGTGCATTCAAACTTCTTCAGATATCAGTGTGCATGCATATGAAAGCTGATACCAAGAACAAACTTTGTTGGTCCCTAAGGTGCTACTGGACATTTTTATTTTTTAATGTTTCGACTGTGTCAGACCAACATGGCTACTTACCTGAATCTTTAATTGTAAAAACAAAGCAAGCTGCTTCTGGGCCTCATGGTTGTGAGGGTATGTTTAGAAGTAGGACAATAATAAGCCTTCTAATTATAAGCCTGCAAAAGTTACTAATCTCAAAATAATAATAATAATTACTGGACTGCTGAGGGATTGCAGAGGTGGGACAACAAATTCCTGTCCTGTAGGAACTCTCTGTGTTTCTATGCCTGGGCACAGGTGAGGGGCAGAGCACTCCAAACTTCTGCCATATAATTCCTTCTTGCCTATAGGCATTATTTATTTATTAAATTTGTATACTGCCCTTATACCTGTAGATCTCAGGGCAGTTCCAGGTACCAGAAATGATTGGATTCCAACTCCCATCAGCTTCCACTGAGGGAAAGGTTGCAGAGCTTCAGCCTTGCACGTAGAAGGCCAGAAATGTAGCCTCCAGAGGCATTTCCTGGTAGGCCTGGAAATGATTCCCTCCTTTAACTCCCCACCCCCCGGAGAGCCTCTGCCATTTAGTGGAGACAATACTGAGCTAGATGGACTAATGATGCAACCAGGGCTTTTTTTTCTAGCCAGAACTCAACTCTGGCACCCCTCAGGTGGGCGCCATTGCCATTATAAGAGAACAAGGGAGGCGTTCATGGTGAGTTCTGGAACCTCTTTTTCTAGAAAAACAGCACTGGGTGTAACTCAGTGTAAGATAGCTTTGTATGTTGCTATTTTCCTATGATTAGCTATACTTACTTGGTTTGGTGGTATAAAAAGTCCAAGACTGAAGGTGCTACCCGTCTTTAGTTTCTTGTGTCCCTCACCCACTCCCTTTCTTGTGTCTAAACTGAAATTGAAATACTTTATTGTCACTTGTACAACTTGTATACAGTGAGATTACACGAGCACCCCCCACTCAGCTCTCTTAGCCCTAGTTCCCCTCCTTTCCTGACGCATAACCACCAAACCCGAAAGTCAGTTTCCCTGTTCTTATATTTTCATTTAGCAGCCTAACAGCCCATGGATAGAAATGATGGAAAATAGTAAGAAGCGAATTTTTAAAATGGCATTTTGGTATACTTTTTTTTACAGGTCACAGAAGTGAGCACAAGCTTCACAGTGGTACCTTGGTTCTCAAACTGAATCTGTTCCGGGAATCGGTTCAACTCCTGAAACCGTTTGAAAACCAAGGTACGGCTTCCGATTGGCTGCAGGAGCTTCCTGCACTCAAGCGGAAGCCGCGTCGGACATTTGGCTTCCGAAAAACGTTCGCAAACTGGAACACTTACTTCTGGGTTTGCAGCGTTTGGGAGGTGATCTGTTTGGGAGCCAAGCTGTTTGAGAACCAAGGTTCCACTGTATCATCATCATCATCATCGCCAAGTAAACACGCAGTCCTGGCTTATACCTGTACACTTGAGACCACAGTTAACTCACTGACAAACTAGAAAGAGTTGTGGTTTTCACTGGAAACTTCTTCTGTGGGTCTCATAGCCAACCTGTTTTATATAAACTCATAAATCACTGCTATTATCGCTCAAGGTGCTCTTCCAGAGCTCTTTGCTTGGTTGAATTGCTGCAGCTGTGCTCTATCGAGCTATGCGGTAGCAGAAGCAAACATCATTTATAATGCTACCATTATTAATAAAAAATGTCCTCAGGAGTTCTAAATGCAGAGATGATAAATGCTGTACAATACATTCCACGTAGTGCAGGTGAGTTCTTTCAAGTTGGTTACAGACTGAGACAGACAAGATGATTTTATTTGTTTATTGAACGTATTAGTCCCCCCGCCTTTTAAACAAAATGTAACTCAAAGCAATTTACAACAAAAAACAACGCATATGGTAAAACCAACTCGAAACTAAAATAGAATAAAATCTAAAATTCTGTCTGTCTATCTATCTATCTATCTATCTATCTATCTATCTATCTATCTGTTGAAATGGCAGGACTAAAACATCCTATCAGCTCAGATTTAATTTTATCAAACTATCAGGTGGTGTCTGTCAACCATGGGGAGAGAATATGGTAAGGAACATTCTGTTTCGGACCTTGCTAGGTGTCATCCAGAAGATACGTACACATGCTGATAGATTGTGTTGTACACAGAACAAAGGGAGGAGAGTGAAGCAGTGCTTATCCTCTAAGTTTTGCCAAGACCAGATGCCTTTGGTCAGGGGTCGGCAACCTGCTGCCCATGGGCCACAAGCAGCCCACAGGGGCAGTTTAACCAGCCCCCGAACCGCCCACTTGGCGAGTCCCTGTGCGCTGCGCTGAACCGGCACAGCGCGGGGACTCGCTTTCGCAGAGCTGGAAATCATGTCTGCGCATGCCCAGATGCCGGAAATTGCATGCGCATGCTCCGGCCCACAGAGAGATCTCCGTGGGACTTGACCAGCCCAGGCAGGTAAAACCTTGCCAAATCCTGCCTTTGGTCAACGCTCACGTGTTCACCTAGTGCTGGCTGTTCCATCTGGCTACCTAAATTGTTTCCATCCCAGCTACTCATTAGACGAACTGGACTGCTGCCCTCCTCATCCCTTTTTCCTTTCGTGCCATGTCTTTAAGATAAAAAAAACACACTGATTTTTGTAAGCTTCTGTAGATGCCTTTTTACCTAAAGCGTATGTTTGTGTGTCCTTAAATAATGTTCCTTTGTGCAGAGAACTGCCTCTGTAGTACTCTGCAAAGTGCAGTATAAAAAAGTAATGATCAATACAAAAGCTGCACTGCAAAGTAGGTCTTTCTGCAAACAAACAAGAAGCCCCGCTTTGTTTACATGTCTTGCATTTCCTTTGTGCGAGAGAATTTTGGACTGTTCTTTTCTGTCTCTGGAGTGTTTTCTGCCTGTTGTTCTTACTACGTCCTGGAAAAATCCAGTGTGTTTGAGTTGCATATTGCCTTTCAGCAATGGCAAAATCCTGATTTATTTGAAATGGGATATGAGAAGGAGAGAGACAGCCTGCTAATGAAGGCAGTAAGCCAGCTTTTCTTTTAAGGTGGTGTAGAAATTCTCTTAGCTACCTACTTGATTTGGGAACAGGACAGTGCTTGGTGGCATTTAAGTGCAGATTGCTTTCTGAGTGAGAGGTTGTATTGTATCTTGTTTCAGAGTAGGGTTGGAGAACCTCAGCCCTGGGGGCCAAATTCAAGTCACCCAGCACACAAGGGCATGCCCCGCCCCCCACACTGTGTCTGCATCATCATTGGGGGCTGAGCAGGACGCAGTTTGCCACCCACTAACCTGCTGCCCAGGGCACATGCCCCTGTTTCCCCCCACCTACCTCAGTTTAGACCCGGTTGGAATCACAGCAGATCTTAAGGCAGGCAGGTATTATGGAAAGTGTTTATTGTGGCGCTGTGGGTTAAACCACAGAGCCTAGAACTTGCCGATCAGAAGGTCAGCAGTTCGAATCCCCGTGACGGGGTGAGCTCCCGTTGCCCGTTCCCTGCTCCTGCCAACCTAGCAGTTTGAAAGCACATCAAAGTGCAAGTAGATAAATAGGTACCGCTCCGGCGGGAAGGTAAACGGTGTTTCCGTGCACTGCTCTGGTTCACCAGAAGCAGCTTAGTCATGCTGGCCACATGACCTGGAAGCTGTACGCCAGCTCCCTCGGCCAATAAAGCGAGATGAGCGCCGCAACCCCAGAGTCATTCGCGACTGGACCCAATGGTCAGGGGTCCCTTTACCTTTACCTTAGGGCTTTTTTAGACGAATGTCAACACCTTGAATCAGGCCTGGATGATCAACAACTTCTGAGTTTGAGCCAATAAGCCCTCTGTTATATGTTTCCCAACTGATTTAATTATTAGCTCCTCTTGGCTCGCAATGGCACTTTGGCCTTTAATACCAGCTGTTTGACTCTCTCTCTCTCTCTCTGTGTGTGTGTTATGTGAGAGAATGAGAGTGCAAATGTTCACTCATTCCACCTCCTTATAGTAATGGAGATTTCTAGAGAGGGCATTAAAGCTAAACCCCTTTTGTTTCCTTCTGGTTCTTCTTCCTCTCAGAGAATGTTGCCCGGGAGACACTGATGCATTTTGCTGTAAGGCTTGGACTGCTGCGACTTACGTGGTTCCTCTTGCAACAGCCAGGCGGAAGAGGAGCCCTCAGTGTTCCCAACCGTGAAGGAGCCACTCCTGTGAGCTTGGCCTTGGAGAAGGGATATCAGAAGCTGCATCAACTCCTGACAGAGTAAGGCTAACTTTCTGATTGCCATGGTGATTCTGTTTATTATATCTCGACGTCATACTCGAGGGGTTTCCGAGTGGTCTCTCATCCAAGCACTGACCAGACCCATACCTGCTCAGCTTCAGTGAGGTTGTTTTCTTTTATTTCATAAAATTGATTGTTTTAAAAAACAACAACCTCAAAGCAGTTTCCTCCCCCACCCCCCAAGAAAACCCACAATGAAATTATCAACAGGAGGACAGTTAAAACATTAAGAAAATAATTAAAATCAATTATAAGCTAAAAGCTAGATTAATATGCACCCCAACATTCTGAGTACAGTGAAGATGCCTGCCTGATATCAGTAGGCAGGGCGTTACGAACCATTCCATACTAAAAGACAGGTTTCTTACAAATGCGGCACGAGTAATAGGTGGCACTTGTAACATTGCCAGTTCCCTAAACGGCCTCGGTCCTGTATACCTGAAGGAGCGTCTCCACCCCCATCATCCAGCCCAGACACTAAGGTCCAGCTCTGAGGGCCTTCGGGTGGTTCCCTCTCTGCAAGAAGTGAGGTTACTGGGGAAAAAGCAGAGGGCCTTCTCGGTAGTGGTGCCTGCCCTATGGAATGCCCTCCCAGAAGATGTCAAGGCAATAAACAACTATTTTACTTTTAAAAGACAACTGTTCTCTGTTTAGGGAAGTTTTTAATGTCTGATGCTGTATTGTTTTTAATATTCATTTGGAAGCTGCCCAGAGTGGCTGGGGAAACCCAGCCAGATGGGCAGGGCATAAATAATTTATTATTGTTGTTATCGTTATCGTTGTTGTTGTTGTTGTTGTTGTTATTCCACTACATAGTGCATGAACCATGCCCTGGGATGCTTGTTTTGTTTTCTGTAGCTGCTCTCTCGCCTCACGTGCACAGATTCCTTTCCTGAACAACCTTAGCCATGATAAAGTGTCACCACCGCATGATGTTGGTTGTGGTTGATGATAACCAGGGTTTAGCATTGTAAAACTGGTTTCAGTTTTAACAGGAGCCCTGGTTAGTGTGCTGACCAGTGCCAAGGTAGCCCGTATCCCTATCAATTCTACAGTGTGGCGTAGTGGTTAGAGTGTAGGACTAGGACAGGCTTCCCCAACCTCGGCCCTCCAGGTGTTTTGAGACTGCAGTTCCCATCATCCCTGGCCACTGGTCCTGCTAGCTAGGGATCATGGGAGTTGTAGGCCAAAAACATCTGGAGGGCTGAGGTTGAGGAAGCCTGGACTAGGACTTCGGAGACCTGGATTCAAGTCCCCACTCAGCCGTGAAGCTCACTTGGTGACCTTGGGCCAGTCATTGTATCTCTCTGCCTAACCTGCTTCATAAAATTGGGGGGGGGGGGGAGAGAAGCATATACACCATCTGGAGCTCCTCGGACGAAAGTTGGGATACAAACTTAATAACAAATTAATGAGTGGAATTAAGGCTGTTGAGGGAGGAGAAGACTTTGCCTTCAGAAGCTCCCATAATTAATCTGTGGTATTTCCAGTTAGCAAGCGGTGGGGAAAACCCTGGAGACTGGCTGCCAGTCATAATTATACTAGCAAATTGTCTAATTCGGCAGTTAGTTTTTCTTTTTCTTCTTCTTTTCTTAGTTAGTTTATTCAATGTATTTATCACCTCCCACAACAGCCTCAAATGACCCACAAGGGTAAAATACAATGTAACGGTTAAAAAAAAGCAAAACAAAACAAAACCCCTTAATAATCTAATCGGAATAAAAAACACCCTATCACTGGTACTTCCAAAATACCCAGGAAGGCCTAAACATCAGTGCCTGGTGCCAAAACTATGACCAAGGTGATGCCAGTCAACCCTCCCTGCGGAGAGCGTTCCGTAGATGGCGAGCTACGGAAAGGGTCTGTTCTGTGGTCACAAGAACAATGGCCCATCCATTCCACCTTCCTGTACTCTTGCCACCCTTGGAGGCCGCATGAAGAGAAACCCCTCAGATGGTGATCTCAGAGCCTGGCCAGGTTCACATGTGGAGAGTTGGTCCTGGTGGAGTACAGGGTCAGGTTTAAGTTGCTGGTTTTGACCTTTAAAGCCCTATGCGGCCTAGGACCCACGTACCTACGGGACCGCCTCTCCTGATATGCCTCACGGAGGACATCAAGGTCCACAAATGACAACATTTTGGAGGTCCCAGGTCGCAAGGTGGTTAGATTGGTCTTAACTAGGGCCAGGGCCTTTTCACTACTGGCCCCTACTTGGTGGAACGCTCTGTCACAAGAGACTAGGGCCCTGTGGAACTTGATATCTTTCCGCAGGGCCTGCAAGACAGAGCTGTTCCATCTGGCCTTTGGTTTGGACTCAGTCTGACCCTTATGTTTCCCTCCCCTTATGGTCTTGATTTATCGGCTACTTTAAAATGAGGCTGCATTTTAAATTGCATTTCAACCTGTATTTTAAATTGGTTTTCTCTCTCTCTCTCTCCTTTCCCCCCACTATTACTGTGATTTTATTGGTGTTAGCTGCCCTGAGTCCGGCTCTGGCCGGGGAGGGCGGGATATAAATCAAATTTATTATTATTATTATTATTATTATTATTATTATTAAGAACCCTATGTTCTTATCACTGTTCCTGCCTCTGAGTCCCCTCTTTTTCCACTTGCACATCCATCTGCCAAGTACCACCTTCCTAAACAGCTTTAGAGCTCTTAATCTAAGTGCCTGTAATCTCTGTGCCGCTAATCATGGCCCTGGCAGCATCGAGGGAAGTACTAGGAGCCAGAATGAGTCACCCCCTCCGTCGACTGCCATGCATATTACATTCTAAAAGTTTGAAGGGGTATATTCAAATCCTAGAGCAATTTCCTCTAAGCTTGGAGTCATTTGTTTTGGGGGACAGGCATTTCTTTTTAATGTGTCTGTTATTTCAGCAAATGTGGCTTGGAGCTGCAATATAAAGGGTTACTGAGCAGGTTGTGAAGCTGTAAATTGCCTCTTCAGCAAGGAAGCGCAACACGGCTTTTTCATTTCAGAGCCAGAAGGTGGCTGTCAAGTTCAGTCTGACCCATTGAACCAAACAGGAAATCCTTGCCCATCCCAAACAGTGGTGGTCTCTTAGCAGAACTGATTCCATGGTGCCTTCTTGGACTACAACAATGCTCTCTATGTGGGGCTACCTTTAAGGTGACCCAGAAACTACAACTAATCCAGAATGCGGCAGCTAGACTGGTGACTGGGAGTGGCCACCGAGACCATATAACACTGGCCCTGAAAGACCTACATTGGCTCCCATTATGTTTCCGAGCACAATTCAAAGTGATGTTGCTGACCTTTAAAGCCCTCAATGGCTTTACCCTGAAGGAGCATCTCCACCCCCATCATTCAGCCCGGACACTGAAGTCAAGCTCTGAGGGCCTTCTAGCAGTCCCCTCCCTGCGAGAAGTGAGGTTCCAGGGAACCAGGCAAAGGGCCTTCTTGGTAGTGGCGCCTGTAATTCAATGGGAGGGCACCTGCTTTTAATGCAGAAGTTGCCAGCTTCCCAGGACCAATTCCCAGTTTCTCCAGGCTGGGCTTGGAGAAGACCTCAGTCTGAAACCCTGGAGAGCCTCTGCCAGTCACTGCAGACAGTATTGAGCTAGGTAGAACAAAGGATCTGACTCAGTATATAGAATCATAGAGCTGGAAGGGGCCAGCCCAGCCTCCTTCCTCCTCTAGGCAGGGCAGGGAAAAGCCAGGAGGAGGGAGGGAAGAGGCGCCGCTACGGTGTGTGAGAGGGAGAGGGGGGGGCGGAAATGGAATGGCGTAGGGGAAAAAATGGTGCACCCTGAATGAACAGAATCCCAACGCCGATCCACAGACAGTCAGCAGCCTGGACCCTGAAGGCAATTGGGCCTGATACGGCCCCTGGGCCTTAGTTTGCTGACCCCTGCTCTACTGACTGAGCTATCCACCTTATGTTCCTGGTCTAGGTTTGTACAGTGATACCTTGGGTTAAGAACTTAATTCATTCTGGAGGTCCGTTCTTAACCTGAAACTGTTCTTAGCCTGAGGTACCACTTTAGCTAATGGGGCCTCCCGCTGCCGCTGCGCAATTTCTGTTCTCATCCTGAAGCAAAGTTCTTAACCTGAGGTACTTTTTCTGAGTTAGCGGAGTCTGTAGTCTGAAGTGTCTGTAACCCGAGGTACCACTGTATTGTATACATTCAGCAGAGTCTGAAAGTTTTTCCTGAACTGGACCACTTCAGGCTGCAGGTGAGGGCCTGTTTGAATGCCCCCCCCCCCCAAGGAAAAGAACCCCCTGCTTCCTGGCCTGTGGGAAAACGCTGACCTGAAGGGAATCTGGTCCTTTTGCTGGATAACGTCCCCCAGCCCTGTAGCAGAGACATGAGCTTGAAAGACTTGGCCACTTCCTTCCTAAAAAAATTGCAGCCTGCTAACGTTTTTTAACAGTTCCATTTTGTACTCAGGCTTAGTTAATCTTCAATCCAGAGTATAAGAACCCAAGAATTACATCACCACCACCACCACCATTAGAATTATGTACATATCAGTACATTGCGAATTAAAAAACCAAAATGAAAACAAGCCGATAGTTAGAATTTAGAAGAATACATAAAATTTTGAGTAAGCTTTAAGCAACAATAATTAATATTATAACTCAAAATTGAAAATTGAAAACAAAAAGAGAAAAGAAGAAAAAGGGGAGCAAAGCAATTAAGAACCTTAATTACATTGTTCCAAACGCTTGTGCTGAGCTGGCAAAGCACTTTATTGGGCAGCTTGGTGGATTATCCTGAAAGGAAGTTGTCTGTTTTTGGCCAGACATTTAAATCACATTATTTCTCCTGAAGAATCCTGGGAGCTGTAGTTTACCCTTTTCAGAGCTCCGTTCCCTAGCACCCATAGCAAACTACAGCTCCCATGATCCTTTGGGGGGAAATAACAAGCTTTAAATGTGTGGTGTGCATGGATCGTTTGTGAGCCACCAGGTGGCCAAAGAGCACTTTGATTTCTGAGCTGATATGGGCGTGAGAACCACAGCCAGAGGCAGGATTCTCCTAATGGGAGGCAGTTACAGCAACTGGAATTTATAATACGTATGCCGCAGTAACCCCAGCGACTGCTGTTGTGTGCAGTTTTCTTTTTTGTTTGTTTGCTACACGGCATCCAATGTGAACATTTCAAAACAGGTTGGCTTAAAAAGGTGTTGTCCTCTTGGAGGAGGGGAACGCTCCCTGCTGGCCTGTGAGAATAGCTCTGTGTATGCTTGGAGGGTGAGGGGAGGGGAGAGAAATCTGAAGAGCAGGGGTAAAACCGTGTGCTTGGCACCACACCACACCCACAACATGGATTTAAGCCACCACATGGCTTCCCCCAGAGAATCCTGGGAACTCTGGTATGTTAAGGGTGGTAGGAATTGGATCTCTGTACAGAGCAAGCAACAGTTCCCCAGGATTTTTTGTACGGTGTTCATGTGACCCTGCATACTTGGGTTGTGCCCTAGGAGTTTTGTTGCTTCTCTGGGTCCTTGCAGACAGTTGCTATTTGGGGGGTGGGATTCACCTAAAAAGGTAAAGGGACCGCTGACCATTAGGTCCAGTCATGGCCGACTCTGGGGTTGTGGTGTTCATCTCGCTTTATTGGCCGAGGGAGCTGGCGTACAGCTTCTGGGTCATGTGGCCAGCATGACTAAGCCACTTCTGGCGAAACCAGAGCAGCACATGGAAACACTGTTTACCTTCCCGCCGGAGCAGTACCTATTTATCTACTTGCACTGGTATGCTTTTGAACTGCTAGGTTGGCAGGAGCAGGGACCGAGGAACGGGAGCTCACCCCGTCGTGGGGATTCGAACCGCCGACCTTCTGATCGGCAAGTCCTAGGCTCTGTGGTTTAACTCACAGCACTACCCGCGTCCCTCTGGGATTCAGCTACACACCAGCAAATTAAGGTTGTGCCATTATAGCTGGTCTAGGAGCTCTTGTGCAACTAACCCACTTCCTCAAAAGATCAGACTTTTTTTGGGGGGGCAGCGGCAAAAAGGCAAGTTATGGGAAACTTCACTATGCAGGTGTGGAATAAACATCTAAGCTCTGCACAAGCAAATTGGAATAAATGCTTGTTAAACAGCCAATGCTGTCTCATCTCCCTGCAAGCAAATTAGGATGAATGTTCAGTAAACAGGTCATTGGGAAGCACCCTCTGAGTCTTCTACCTGTTCTGCCAAGGAAATAATTGCATAACATCTTGTAGAAGGACACCTGGCAACAAAGCCGGTTGCTGAGGCAGAGTGCAGTGCTCTTGTTAACTTCGTCCCCATTCACTTCTTTGTGTAAAAGTGGTGTGTGACTCATAATAATAAGTTAATTACATAAGTAGAATTGCAATCCGTTCAATTTTTTTTTTAAAGAAGGGAGAGGAGAGAGGGATGCAGTTAATGTAACCTATGCAGGTGAGATCCTGCAATGACAGTGCCAGTTGCACAGGCTGGCACATGAAGTAAAGTGATCCTGCGAGTAGCTGAAATGAGGATTATTTATTTGTTTTGTTTTATAATATCGTGTGGTTGTAATGAAACTTGAAAGCAGTTTACAAAAGGAATTGAACAGGCAGAAGATTCATAAGGTATTCCATCACCACACTCCAGCTCAATCAAAGACAGGTAAGATTTTGAACCTCAGTCACCCTGTTCAAATGCTCTATCCATCACACTTAGCAGATGATTTTTGTAGAGTAATCTATACTGTCTTTGGATAATACGCCTCCAAGAGAGCATTCCTGATGATTCCTGAGTGGGCTTGGAAGGAGCTGGAGAGATATGCTTTGACTGTACCGTTAATAAGCTAGTTTGGGCTACAGTATATAGCCCGTTGGCCAACTTTGTCATGCATTAACTCGAGTTTGTGGGTTTAACCTTTGGTGCTGTTTGTCATTTCAGAGAAGGAGCCAGCGAACCAGATTCCTGGAGCGCCTTGTCGCACACAGTGCATTCCGGGGAGTACTGTGTGAAGTACCACCGGGGGCTAAACATTTATACCCTGACGGTCGAAACGAAGGAAGGAGCAGGATCGAGCATGGAGAGCGATGTCGTCTGCCTCCAAGCGCACATACAGAACCATCAGCACATGGTGAGGGCAAGAGGACTGTGTCAGTTTGGCACACCAAGTTTGGAGTTTATATAAGGAGTTAAAAAAAACTTTCCAGCCATTCAGTTCAGAATTTCATGGGTGCTTAATTGCCTGCTTTTTTTTGCTCACGCACAATTTGGGTTGTTTGTCTCCCGTTTTTGGAAGGGAGGGAATGACGTGCATTTACGGCAGGAGTGGAGAACGTCCAGCCTGCAGCACAAATCTGGCCCAACGAGGGTCCCAGTTTGGCTCACAAGGCTCTTTCCCCTGAACCATGGCCACCTGACTCTCACACGACTCTGCAACTTGAGTGCTTTGCTTGGCTGGAATGTGTCCTTCCACTCGGATATTGCCTCGTGTGTGCCTGAATGGAGGAGAGAGTTGTGTGTAGAAAGTAGCTCACTGTACAGAGGTAGAAAAACTACATAAATTGCTGCACCCGGTTTTGCCTCTGGACCCTCCCACCACTGGCATGTGGCCCTCAGAAGGTTTCAAAGAAGGGAATGTGGCCCTGAGACTGAAAATGGCTCCTTAACCCCAGCCGTAATTGCATCTTGCATTATAGATCCTGCATTAAGCAGGAGGAAATAGGGAACACTGTGTTTCTTTTGAGAAATGTCCAGATTTCATCAGCTCCTGGAACCCCAATTAGTAAAATAGAGTCTAGGTTATTGAGAGGGGTGTGTGTATGTATTAAAATAGAACAACACTTTAACCTGTTGCTTCACACTCCCACTGGTTTTCAGCTAGCGGTAAAGTGCAGCCAGCAACACATCATGTACCAGGATTTTTAAAAATGATAGCGCAAGCACTGGATACGGGTACATCATGTCTGACAAATCGGAAAGGCTATGTTTAGATGGCCTTCCTCTGAGGCCTGGTTTGCTTCACATCTAATCTAATTTGGATTTGGACCAGGGCCTGCAATTATTTCATTTCAGTTCGTGCAGGGTCAGCTGAGAGGCTGTCGGCTTCCTCTGGAAAGGGACTGAGTCGTCCCCCCCCCCAATTCAGTCTGTGTGGAAGCAGAATGACTTCATTCAGAGGATGATGGACAACTCCCATTTCCCTCTTTGCTTCTCTCCAGGACACTTCTGTGTTCCAGAACAAGTGACACTTGTCCCTTTCTCCCCTCGTGGTCCTGGCTGGGAACCAGCTGAAAATTCTCCCTCTGCTCTTGCAGCAGCATCAATAGTCACAGGAGATTCAGCTAAAGCTTCATTTGAGTGTGTCCACTTGTGCTGATAATTTTCAGAGAGGGAGGGGAGAGAAATCTATTCTTTTCTGACGTGTGGGTGATACTTGCGACAAAGAGCGAGAGTAGAGGTGCATTTACTTCTATGAATCAGCTGTGTGCGCATTGCTCTCACACACCATGCAAGCGCAGAATCTGAACGCTGGATTCAGCATCCCGAGAGAGCCCCCGCTTTGGATTTTTAAAAGTCAAGTTTGTAGGCTTGGAAATGTGTGTGAGCATTGCAGCTATCAAGGCTAGCTCTGTACTGCCTCTCAGCTGCTGGGAATCACAAGTGCTGTTGTGCTCAGGTCTTGCTTATGGGCTTCCCACAGGCACCTGGTTGGCCATTGTGGACTAGATGGGCCTTTGATCTAATCCAGCAGGCCTCTTCTGTTCATGGTGAAATCATAGAAGCAGGGAGAGAGGCAGCTTAGGTGTGTTCAGCACGATTTCCAGAGGATAGCAGTTCTCTGCCCGACATAATAATTCCTTGCGCCTCCACATAACAAAAGCCTTGCAAGGTTTAGCTAGAGTCCAGCATTCTGTTTTCAACAGCAGATACTTAGGGTCATTGCAAAACTTGCAAGCAGGGCAAGCAGTTTTGCCCTCCAGAGCAGCTGGAATTTAGTGGTTGACTGCCTCTGTCGCTGGAGGTTTCACACAGCTATAACGGTTAATAAATACTTCTCTATTAACTTGCATAATTTAACATTTAAAGCCAGCTAAATAAGTGTGTCTCTCCATGACTTGTGGCAGCAAATTATGTTACATTCAACACTCAGTTTCAGAAGTTCTCTCCTTTGGCCTATCTTAAACAGTACTGCTAATCACTTTGACCCCCCCAGCCCACCCTCTACCTGGTCCCCTGAATTCTAATTCTCTTTTCAACACCATTCATCATTCTAGAAAAGTCCCCTCTCAGTTGTCTTTCTTCCCACAAACTAAAAAGCTTCAGTGCCTTTCCTTATGGGGAGGGTGTCCTGAGTCCTTGTCATTTTGGATGCCGTTCACTAGCTAAGGTGTGTCAAATTGTTCAGAATTACTTTTAATTGCTCAGTTTGTATGATGTTAACATAATTCAGGGAGACCAGCTTTTCACGAAAGTGAGATTGAGTTACTTTATGCAGAGTTCTGTGTGTGCGTGTTTAAAGCAAAGGGTAAGATAAAAGCATAAGAGCCGCCCTGCTGGATCAGACCGAAGGCATATCTGGCCCAGCATCCTGCTTTCACAGTGGCCAGTCAGGTGCCCATGGAAAGTCTGCAACTTCTTCATGCAGGGCATAATTGCATTTTCTATTTATTGGGGGCTGGGGAAGGAAATAATAAAGAAGAGAGTAATCTAGCCTACAGCCTGAAATGATAAAAGCAGCTAGGGAGGTCAATCTGGGCAAAAGTGCGTCATAAACCAAAAGCAGCCAAGCTCACTGAGGCTCTGGGTATTTGCAGAGGAAAGGCTGGGGGCAGGAAACTAGTGGCATTTCCGATATTGGTGGACTACCACTCCCTTAATCCCTCCTCACTTGCCATGCTGACTGGGGCTGATAGGAGCTGGAAGGGCCACAGGGTCTCCTGTGAAAAGTAGTTGTCAGCTGGCAGCTTTGAGCCCAGTCCCCCATTTGAGGTGCTCTTCCATGGCCACTTTAAGAGCATAATAAAAGGCCTGTTGGAATCAGGCCAATGGCCCATCTTAGTCCAGCATCCTGTTGCCACAATTGCCAACCGGGCGACTGTGAGAAGCTCACAAGCTTCTTGAGCGCAACAGCCTCATTTGTGATCCTCAGCAACTGGTACTCAGGGGCATATTGTCTCTGACAACAGCATTTAGAGGCAAATTGTTAATGAAGGCTGGGGCAATGGACCTTGCTGTGTGTGCCTGTGTCTGCGCACACATTTTTCCCTTGTGGAAGGGAGGCAAGGGCCACATCCCAAAGAGGCTCTCCAACAAAACCTAGTTGAAAAACAGGATGGTAAAAGGCTTCAAGAATCTTAACAGAAGACACATCTGCTTTGCAAGCATAAAGTCCCAAGTTTAATCCCTGGCGTTTTCAGGTCAGGCTGGGAGAGGCTCTTGCCTCAAACAATGGGGAGCCAATCAGTGAAGACAATACTGAGCTAGATGGACCAATGGTCTATCTTTTTATGTCCCTGTGATTGCCACCCTGGGACTGATGTCTTCCTATGGTTAATTGTTGTCTGTGTGGTTTCTTTCATGAACAATTACTTAGAGCTGTTGCAGAAAACTATTAAAGTTACTCAGAAACAAAGCACGTCTGCTTCCAGAGCATGGTACGATAAAATGAATGTTAAATCTCTCTCCTCTTCTTCCAGAATACCAGTGAACACCCACACCCTGAGCAGGAAACCAGTTGCGAAGACTGTAATTTGGGCCAGGGAGCTGAGGGCCACACAGCTGTTCTGAACTGCCATCCTGGTGAAATGACGTCAGAAGGAAACCAAGGAGACGCTTCTGTCCCGCTGGCTCTTGCTGCGACGCAGGTTTTGGCCCTTGCCTGCCCTGAGGAAGATAGACAGCTGAAGGTGCCCTTAGACACGCCAAAAGATTCGTTGAGGCTGGAGGAAGTGGCTAACCCAGAGTCTTCCTGTGAGAGTCAAAATACAGTTACCAGGCTGCACAAAGAGGAAGAGGCGGAGTCAGCCTTTGCTGTAGAGGCCGGGGCAATACTGAAGGCAAATGACGGCAGGCTGAGCCCGCTTGCTGGACTTCACAGTGCTGTCGGCCTCCCGCCCTGTGGAAATACAAGCCAGGAAGTTGGGATGACAACCCCCAGCGTTGCTTTGGAGGAAGGACACCTGTGTGGAAGGGGTACCTCTGACCAGGAAGTGCAGACAGCTGAAGTGAAAGAAGCTGGAAGTGTCCCTTTGAAGCCTCCGACTTCCCGCAAGGACCAGGATGCAAGCATGGGGCAGAGCGAATGCAGGAGCTGTACAGGGACTGCGGATGCTGCAACCCAGCAGTGTGTGGCGAATGGGGAGAGGGATTGTGAGCCTGCTGGAGCCACGGAAACTTTGCTTCCAGCCGGTGCAGTGCGGAGAGAGCTTGCTGCAAACTTCCCAGGAGACAGTGCTGCTTCTGCTGCACGCAAAGGTGAGGGGGTTGAAGCGGTGGACCTACAAAGTGATGCACCTGCAGATAGTGGCGCAGGTGTTAGTCTTTTCGAGAGCGGAAGTAGCAAAACGGCAGGATCAGAGACTCCCAGCGACAGCGGGAGGGAGGATTTTACAAAGTGCCCGGAGGGCTGTGAGCTTCCTGGTGAGGAGGCGCAGAGCACAAGCCCGAGCCCTGCGACAGAAGCGACGGCAGCAGCAGTGAACGTGACAGGGATCTCAGAGTCTTCTCCAAAGCGTGACCCTGGGGTGGAAGTGCATGAGTGTGGGCAGAAACCGGAAGGTGGAAACCTGCCTACTGACACTCATTCTGATGCCAGTGTGGAAAATGATGAGTTGGGTCGAACGTTTGTGGTGGAGCCCAAAGCCCCTGGCGTCACTGATAAGAGAACAGAGCCTGTGGCTGAGGTGGGGGATAAGCAAAAAGACCTTGAGCCGATGCAATCGGGAACCGAAACTGCTAGCTGTGGCTGTGGAGGAAGTGCTGCCTCTACCAGCCTCAGCCAGGGGGCATCTGATACTTGTGATGCTCAGAAAGGAGCTGTCAATGTTGAGGAACAAGTCAGTGCCCCTGTATTGTGTGTGGATTCTGCTGATGCCTCTGAACTGCAGGCAGACTCGCTCAGCCCTCCAGTGTCGTCCCTTGCCCAAGAGGAGCCTCTTTCCCTTCCCAAACAGTCAGAGGTGGAGGAAAGCAGCCGAGAGCTGGACCGGTTTAGCAAAAGCGCTCAGGAATTCATTGCCCTGGCTTCTTCCTTGCTTGTCGAAGAAGCGATCCAGCAGGCCCAGCTGATCGTCGCTCAGGAGAGCAAGGCCAGAGCGGCCCCTGTTGGCCAGGAGGCATCTCTGCACCACCAGGACCTTGCCCTACCTTTGTGTGGCAAGGGCACCGAGTGTGCACAGGATAATGTAATGGGCACACCCTCTGCTATTCATAATAGAGAATCCAAACAAATCCAGGAAGTAGGAGCAGCAGCAGCAGCAGCAGAGACAGCAACAGAGCCGACGGCAGCTGCCGCAGAGGGAAGCCCTGTTTGCAGCGAGGAAACGGCAGAGACTCTCTCTCTGGTGGATCACCGGGGAGAAAACCAAGAGGGCTTTTCCACACAGCTGCCTGGAAGCGGACAGGAGCTGCCTGGCAAAGAGGAGGCTTTGTCGGAGGGCCCGGCACCAGCAGCTGTTGTGCAATCCCCTCCTCCTTGTCGTCAGGGCAAGGAGCTGGGAGGCAACGAAAGTAATGCTAAAGCAGGGTTGAAGGGAGAAGCCTCCAGCTCAGGCACAGATGAGAATGCGAAGGCGGGTGTCTCTGGGGATGCCCTGCCAGGCCCTGGACCGCCAGAGGATGGCTCTCTGTGCCCCCGCGAGGCCCCCTTCCCCGATGCTACGCTGAACCAAGAACTTGAGCCCAGCTGCCCAGATCAGTGTGCAGCCCCTCCACCTGGTGGGGTCTCTGATTTAATGGAAGCCCCCTTGGTCGCTAGCGATCTACCTGTTGCAGCCATTCTTCCACGGGAAGGAGGGGAGGAGGTGGAGAACGTGCCTTCCAGAGTATTGCTTCAGCCGATTGCCGAAGAGCCCCCGTGCGATGGGGACCCTGGCTCTGAAATGTTCTTTTTGGCCAGCGAGGGGGAAGCTAGGCCTGGAGTTGAAGCAGCCCAGATGGAGGGCCTAGCTCAGCCCAGCAATGGCACAGGGGAGGGAAGCCAAGCTGAACAGGATTCCCAGCTTTTGCAACCCTCTCCCTGCCTGGCTGTCGAGCCGCTGGGAAAAGGGGAGGCAGCAGGTTCTGTTCAAGAAGCTGACGGTCCCTTGGTGGATAATGTTGACAAGACAGTTACAAGCTCCGATCAGGCGACGGCCGTGGCAGAAGCATGTGGTCCCTTGGTGTCTCTGGCTGGAAGCTCTGTGGAAATCGCCCCCTTAGCAGAGTCCAGATCTGAGGCACAGCGTGCGACGGATGCTGGATCCATCCCTAATGGAGAAGCGGATTTAAGTTTGCAGCCTGGCGGACTGGCGGAGGGAGCTGCAAGCCCAGCACTTCCAAGCTGTTCACCTGTTGCAGGTAAGTGAAGTTAGACTGATTCTACGTCAGGGCCATGGGATTTGTGTTTTTCCTAGGCAAGCAAAGGGAATGTGTTCTTTGGTTCATGGGAACTTGTTGTGTGTGAAAGAGGGGATGAGGTTATCACTTCTTTTCTTCTCCCCCATCTTCCTTCCATTATTTTGTTTTCATGGATCCTGTCAGCAATTTCCCAGAATCTGCATTTCCACAATCCATAGAGAATCTTATGTCTCCCTGGCTGTTCTCTCCTGTCCCTCCCTGCTGCTTGTTCTCTTTCCTGTAGTTGAAATTCAGATTGTAAGCCCCTTGAGGCAGAGACCTCGCCCTGTCCTCATTTTTTTACTTCTTTTAATTGCCATAAATGTGTACCTGTGCTGCTATATAAATAAGCCCAGGATAACAAATACTAAACGTTTTATTGTTTAGTGAGAGAGGCTATGTATGGTTAAATAGTTAGCAACTGGGGCTTTATACCTTATGTTTTTTCTTCTAAAATAAGTGCCCAAGCTGATCCAAACTTCGCTTGTGCTAACTTTCTCTGCTAACTTGGAATTGGAGAACCCAGAAGGGCTATGTGTGAAGCTTCTCCCTCATGTCAGCTGTTGAAGTTCTAAAAGTGTCCTTCCAGTCTGAGCCTGCCAGTTTCTAAATGTGGTACTTTTAGGTCACACACACACAGTGAGAGAAAGAGTCTTACTCCCCTCCCTGCCCCCACCCGGATCCCCTTTTTGCATTTCTGAAACCCTGACCGAACACAATTATGCCCTTCCCAGCACATTTAAGAGCTGGATCTGGGATTCAAGCCTTTATTTCCGACTTGACAAAACAAAGGGTTGATGGATTTTGGCTGATGAGCAAACTTTGACAGGAGAGGACTTGACAGCATCAGGACAAACCGGTCGGGCGCCTTTATTAAAGCATTTTGCCTCTTCTGCAACAAGAGTTCATTGAACACTTTTTAGTTTCTTTTTAAAAAATGAAAACAAAAAAGGTTTAAAAAGTGAGAAAGAGAGGGACTTTTTCCAATCTGAGCTGAAATCCTAGAGGCGGAATCTTTAGCAACGCTTAATGATAGTTTTAATGCAGGCTTTTTGGGCCCCACCTGCTCAGACAGCTGTTAAAATGTAAACAGCTGATTCCTCCCTTCCCTCCCCCCTCCCTTTTTTGTGTGCGTATGTGTATGGTGTCTGGTGCTATTATGCTGTTTTGCCCCGAGGAATCACAGGTGTGGCAAGCAGCCCCATCCCATCTCAAGCAAAGGTTGATCTGCAACAAATTAGTGCCAGCAGACTTAATACAAAGTAGAGCTGCAAATCGAAGTGCTGGTGTTTTTGCATGTGCATGAAATAAAAGCTTAAACCTCCCCTCTTTCAAAAATAATAATAATCTGGTTGGCAAAGAGAGTAAAAGATTTGAGTAGTTTCTGGCTGCTGAAATGTCTTAGGGCCATGTGTAAAGGTGGTGAAGAAAAAAAGAACTAGATGTGAAAGTGGAAAATCTAGCTGCCACCTCTGCTTGGCGTGAATCAGCATTTAACAAGCTCCCATTTCATTTTAATTTTGTGCAGTATTTTTAGTTTGATGTTTCAATAGCATGGGAGTGGTTGCAAGGGAGACACTGGAGTGTTGGCTTCATGGGAGCTCCTCCTCCTCCTTCCGGACGTCAGCGGCTGCTTCCTAAAATTTATTTCTCCACCTTTCCTTCTCGGAAACTTTTGATGGGTGCAGGGAATAATAGGAAAAGGTGAAGGGTGGAAGCCACGCCGCCGCATTTGCAACTTCAGCTAAAAAGAAAAGCGCCATGCTTTTAGATATAATTAAGCTTCTAGATATAATTAAGGACAGCTCACCAGGTGGGCTGGCAAGTGGCTAATAATAGTGCTGCTGCGTGTCTCGAAAGGTCTGGAGGACTCAGGAAAGCGAGGGGGTTTATCTGCCTGTGGTGGGCTTCGCAGGAAGCTTAAACAGAGAGAAAGGTATCAGTGCATCCAAAACAGCTTTGTTGGGGGAGTGTTGTTGGCCAGAGAGTGTAGGAAGGTGCAAGCCAGCGGCTGAGAATGGAAGCCTATAATTAGAAGTACTTCCTGCTCTGCACCTGCTGTAAACTTGATGCTGGGACTGGAAGGGGTGGGTGGGGAGAGATGCTGTTTTTGCCCAGGCACCGTTTGTTAAGTGCAGTTTGGCGTTGGCTCTTGGGCAGCTGAAGAGAACAAACAGAAACAGGATTAAGCTGTAGTTTTGCCTACCATGCCAGAGCACAGCAGAGGCAAGCGTTCCTCTCCTGTCAACACCAGCCGCCGCCATTTTCTCAGCCAAAAGGTAGGAGGGTGTTCACCGATAACAGAGCTGGGTCTGCTAAGTAGCTGTTGCTGTTGTTTTTTGCTTTGCTTTTTGGTAGTGCAACATTCCCTCAACCTGATGCCCTTCAGATGTTTTGGACCACAACCCTCCAAAGCAGATGGAGGGCACCAGCTCAGGGCAAGGCTGTTGCAGAGTGTCTCTGAAAAGCCTTGGACCTATTTGCTTATGCAAAGCAGGTGCGGTTTCCAGGCAGTCGGGCAAGGGGGAAATTGAAAAAGCAGAGGGTGGTTGTTTGTTTAGACATCTTTGCCCAAGTGGCTCGTTCAGGAATGACTGGCAGAATCTGCAGAGTCGTTTTCAAAGTTGAGAGCTGCCTCGTTTACCTTGATTTGTCTAACAGCTCACAATGGGATAACGGGGCAAGGGTTTTGAGATGAAGTCTGCCCCTGAGTACTCAAGAGAGTGCCCTTTTTAATGGCCACAAAACACAGGGCCTTATTTTGTGGTGGCCTCCCAGTTATGGAATGCTGGCACTCATATTGCTGTCTCTGGCACCAGCTTAGCATGTATGTTTCCCCCTGGATTTTAAAGATCTGTAGTATGGTTGGTGGTTTCAATGTATGTATTTGGTGATTGATTTTAGTTCTGTGCTGAATCTAGTAGTTTATAGTGCTGTTTTGGGTGTGGGGTTTTATGCTGGCTTGCCTCTCTTAAGCTTACTTACTGTGGTTTTCTTGGCGTATGATTTTATGGCTTTTATTGTACACTCTCTTATTTGTTTGATGCCTAGATAATTTATTTTATGGGGCAATCCATACATATATAATAAGTAACAAAGGTATGCCACCTTATCTGTGACACAGCTGAGTGTAGCATGTAGTTCAATCACTGTAGGGTGACCCATCTTAATTAATAGACCCAGGTTAGGCCCCACCTGCGCTATATATTTACAGCTGTGTCGTACCGATTTAAACAGCAAGGCCTTCCCCCAAAGAATTCTGGGAGCTGTAGTTTGTCAAGGGAGCGGAGAGTTGTTAGAAAACCTTATTCTCCTCACAGAACTCCTGTTCCCAGAGTTCCCTGGGTTTGCCTGTTAAACCACTCTGAGGATTGTAGCTTTGTCAGGGGAATAGGGTTCACAACAGCCTTAAAAGCGGTACGATGCGGCTTTGAACGCACAGTGCCGACAGAAGGGCCTTAATGTGAAGCGGACCTTAATTTTGTGGCCAACTTGAGTATTTGAACCCAGGCAATAAAAGTCCTGACCACAAATGATGCTGCTTTAAATGTGTAGAGCAGATGGGGCCTTGCCATGTCCATTTGCTCCTGAGTGTGACTAACATTGGATGCAACCCAGTTTTTCTGTGTTTCTGAAAACTTCCTTGTGCCTGTCTCATCTCTACAGCTTTAGAGTGCGTCCCATATTTATTTATTCCCATTGCTCATACTGTGCCCATCTGCCCCTCTGCCTCCAGTGTGTGGCAAACAGGCTCCTTGGAGAAAGCATTGACACCCTGGAAAGACAAAATCCATAGCCTTCATTTTACCCCTTCCGCTTTGCGTGTCTCTTCTGCCTCCTATTCCCCTGGCAGTCCCTCCTTGCTGATCCCTGGAGCACCTGCTGGTTCCTCCCTCCCGGCTTGTTGTTGCTTTTCTGAGAGGGAAGAGAAGGTGAGGTCACAACACTTTTCTACCGGCTGCAGAGGCGAAAGGTGGTCTCCTTCCCCTTTCTGCTGAGTCCAGCTGCATAATAATAATAATAATAATAATAGCCTTGCTGGATCAGACTAAAAGGCCACCTTCCACGGCTGGAGGCACAAATGCTTCTGAACATCAGTTGCTGGAAACCTGAGGAGGGGAGAGTGCTCTCGCGCTCGGGTCTGGCTTTGCAGATTTCTCACAGGCATTTGGTCGTCCATTGTGAAAGCAGAATGCTGCACTAGATGGACCCCCGGCCTGATCCAGCAGGCTCTTCTTCTCCTCTTCTTCTGTTCTTGTCCTGTTTCTAACCATGAATGGTGGTGATGTTGCAGCTACTGATGCTGCCCAGCCTTTCAAGAGAGATCAGGTAGCTAATGACAAAATAGTACAACGTTAAAAATGAAATGTAAGCACAATGCGAATTGTAACAGACTAAATTATTACATGAGTACAAATTTGTATTTGTATATTAATATACCGGTAGTTGTATTAGGTCAGTGGTGTCCAAACTTTTTTCAAAGAGGGCCAGTATTGATGAAGTGAGGGCAGAGCAAAGTTGTTGACCTCTTTTATGGTTTTGCCCCAAAGTTGTTGAGGATTTTACTCTAGGACATAAACTGCCACAGGGGCCAGATTAGGCCCCCCAAATGGACTTTGGACATGCCTGGATTAGATGATCCTTCCAACTCTGCAGTTCTGTAAATTAAACATATACAAAGAGTTAGTAGAGGTGCATCTATGCAGGCATGGAAAGTAACTTCCCAGGGTTCTAGATGTTTATGTTACATAAGTTGGATCTATCATTAATTTTTTTGACATTGAATCATGCAATGTCATGGCTCACTTTTGTGAGGAAAGTGACTAACAGCGCTTTTAAATAGCGATGTGCTGTTTTTACTATCTGTATTTTAATAGATCATTTTAAATAGTTTTAATTGTTTAATATTGTTTAACCACTTTTTAATTGTTATCTTTTATTATCTTTTATTTTTCCTGCTTTCTATATTTTATCTGTGTTGTTTTAATCTGTGTAAATCTCCTTGAGTGGTAACCTGTGTTTTACAATAGCTGCATTCATGGGCAGTTTATTCCATTTTCATGATGTTTCTCTGACTATTAATTTCCACATTATATTTGAGCTTCCACACAACGTAAAAGTCTCTTCCAGAACTGAAGTGAAGAATCACGGAACTGTAGTAGAATATAACACTTCTTTAGCATTCATTTCCATATTTGCAAAAAAATTTCTGGAAGCAAATAACAGGGAAATGAGCACTGATTTTGAACTATCTTCCACTGTAGTTCCAGAAGTAGCTTATACGTCATGTGAAAGCTCAAATGCAATGCAGAGCATTAACAGTTAAGGAAGAGTTGTGAAAACTGAATAAACTGCCATGAGAATGCAGTCTGTGCTCCAAAGGCCTGTTGGAACAAAGAGGTTGGCATCTGACTGCATGCAATGTAGGGGGCAGTCAGATTGCAGTGGGGAGGGAGTTCCATAGCTGGGGTGCCACCACTTGTGGAAGGATAGGCCTCCAACCCCTTTGAAAGCCATTTCAGCTGGTGGGCCTCAACACATCTTGCAGCTGGGGATTACATAAGTTGATTATGTATCAGGTGAATAACTAGTTCCTTCTGTCAGTCAAGCACTTCCTGCTGGGTGATTCTTTTTGGTAACCCCAATGCTTCTCTCCCACCCTGTATTATAGTGGGGTGGGGAGTGGGGAGGAACAGACTGATTATAATAAATTCTCTCTCATGAGTGCCCCATCCTTTCTCCCTCCTCCAAACTAAAGACCTTTGTGTACCTTTGACTTTCCTCCCGTGGCATGGGTAGTGTGAGCCTGGCACCTTCCAGATGTTTGATATACCACAGCGCCAATCATTCCTGACTATTGGCCATGGCGACTGAGGGCTGTTGGGAGCTGGAGTGCAACAACATCTGTAGCGGCCAAAGGTTGCCCTTGAGCCCTTGATCCCTTTCTCTAACCTTTTCCAACTCTCATTGGAGAGATGAAGTGGTGGGTTTTCTTTCCCCTTTTCTATCTCCAAGGTTCTGTTGCAAAATCTGCTGAAAGGTCCAAATCACCATGACTTTATATATACAGTGGTACTTTGGTTTAAGAACAGCTTAGTTTGTGAACAACTTGGATGAAGAACGCAGCAAACCTAGAAGTAGGTGTTTTGGTTTGTGAACTTTGCCTTGGAAGCAGAACATGTTCTGCTTCCTGTTGAGTGTGTTCCATTTGAAAATTGAGTCCCCCGCTGCTATGGGAAAGCACGCTTTGGTTTAAGAACGGACTTCTGGAACAGATTAAGTTCATAAACCAAGGTACCAGTGTGTGTGTGTGTGTGTGTGTGTGTGTGTGTGTGTAAATTTTGTTGGCCAAGGATGCCTGGAATGCTTGTTCTGAGCTGGAGCTGAACTTGTTCTTGCTTGCCAAGTCATAAGTTGCACTTCTTTTGAGTCTGTGGAGAAGTAACCGCTACGCTACAAAAACAAACATGAAATCCTCTTCTGGCAGCTCCTTTTGTTGTGTGAGAGGAGAGGGGCTTCGCAACCAAACAACAACAATGCAACGTTATTTCTCTGGATCTTTCTACAACTGTTGCCAAGTTGTCAAAATGTTGAGCTGTGTTACCAGAAGTGCCTCCCTCACAAATTATGCCGGCGTTGGGGGGATGCTGCTGCCTGATAAAGCTCCTAGTCGTAGTGGTAGGGTACCTTTATGCAGGCTTGTAAGATGACTCCCCAGATTGCTAGATGTGTGTGTTAAATAATTTGAATCCAGCATTAAAATTTTGACATTGCTAGGTCAGACCAAATTTTGATTTATTTCCTCGCATTCGATCTCTTCAATCTGTCACTGTTTAGGCAACCTGAAGGAACAGTTTCTGTATGTGTGTTCCTTCTTGAATGTCTGTTAAAGCAGGGGTGAGGCACTTTGGGCCCTGGGGTGCCAAATGTGGCCCTCCAGCCCTTGGAGCTCTCCCCAGGTCACAGCCCTCGCTGGCCCTGCATCAAATCCTAAGTGTTTCTGCCTGGCTGAAATGTGTCCTTCGATTCTGAAAGGGCTTCTTGCTTGTCTGGATGGGAGGATACAGAGATGAAGATGATGATGATGATAATAATAATAATAATAATAATAATAATAATAATAATAATAAAAAAAAAATTTATTATACCCTGTCCATCTGGCTGGGTTTCCCCAGCCACTCTGGGCGGCTTCCAACAGAACACTAAAATACAATAACCTATTAAACAGAGAGGGTGTTTGAATATGTGTACATTAGTTGCTCTGCCCACACTTCCTCCTGACCCTGCCCACCACTGATGTGTGACAAGTGGAAGTTTGTCTGGGAGGGAATGCAGCCTGAAGAAGGCACCCAACCCCAGTATTAGAGGATGGTCCCAACAGCCAGCCCATCACTTGTTGCTAAGCCAGCTCTGCAGAGTTGCTAGCCTAGCAGGCCAGTACAATGTGGGCCATAGTAGCAGCCAAAAAAGTTCTCATCAAATGTACAAAAACACCCCTGGGTGCATGCCTGTAAGCTGTTGTCACGTGAGCGCACAAAACTGCCTTATACTGAGTCAGACCATTGGTCTTGCTAGTCTTGTGTTCCCTGCTCTGTTTGGAAGATGTCTTTCTCATCAGATTCCACCCCATCCTTTGAAACTGGAGATGGCAGTGATTGAACCTTGGGCATTCGGCATGTGAAGCAAGTGTGCTCTACCAATGAGCTGTTTGTTGCCTGCTTTCCAAATTCACATTATCTTTGTCCTGAAGCTTCTCAGCACACTGTGCTGTCCTTTTCGAGTTACTGTAAAATCAAGCTGTTTTTAAGAAATGACATAAAACAAACCAGCTGTGTGGAAAGCAGATGTGGTGGGGGGAGTTGGTGGGAAGAGCTTGCTGAGTGACTGAGAATGCATTTGGGTGAGCAAAGTTGTATCAGCAGTACTGGTGGTACAAGAAGGGAAGTTTGCCGAAAAGCCCCATGACTGTTCTCCTTCTGTCACTGCAGAAGCTGTACAGATGAAGACCGAAGAAGAGGTGGGTTTCTTGAGGGATCTCGCTGAGAGCTCGGCTTCCGAAGGAATGGTGAGTTCTTGTGTATATCTCCTGTTTCAATCATGTCTGAAAGTAAATCTCTGTGTCATCAATGGCCATTTTCCTTCTCTCCCTTCCCCTTGTTATGAGGAAGCCAACCTCAAGTTTTCCTTCTCTCCCTTTTGTGGAAAGCACTATTGTTTCTGAAGTTGGTGTTTTGTTTCTGGGAGATCTTTTGGTCTCATGGTGGAAGGAATATAGTTTGGGCCAGTTGGCTTGCTGCTGTGATCTGTCTCTCTTCCCCCACCCATCCACCCATCTGCCCGCCTGCCTGCTGTCTTGTGCACCCTCTGTGCACAATAATTCCCAGATTCTCTGCTTTCTTAGAAAAGGAGAAAACAATAAGTTTCTAGCATTTGTAGAACCTGAGATACGAAGCAAAATGTACAGGCACTAAATCTCATTTTTTTGGTACAGGCACTTCTCCCTCTCCCTCTCTGGAAAAATTCCTGCGGATTATGCCCAGTCAGTTTGTGGGTTGATCTTTCCTGTCCTGCTCCAAGAATGGAGTTGTCATTGCATGCCTGCTTGCCTTGGGGTGATTCATTGGCATATGCTAGATGAAAGAAACTGCCCTGGTCCAGAGTAGCTTGGAAAGCTAGACTGACAGTCAAGGGATGACTGCTCTGGTCTTTTCTGAACAGGCTTCCTTGGTTTCTGGTCGTCATCCTCCACTGAGTTGTCTTATGTATGCCAGTGACCAGCAACTGGCAGCTGAATCTGCCCCCCTTTCCTTCCATATATCACTTGATTCAGAAGATGTACTTTTATTATCTAGTCAGCTCTTTGCTCGGCGAAAAAGAGCTTATTTTCAACCTACCCTCTTGCATTAAAGTGAGCCGAGTCTCTTCTTGCACACGACACATGTAAAGCGCATTCTCTCCCCCCCCCCGAATCTTGGGAACTGTAGTTTGTTAAGGTGGAGCTACAAGTCTACGTACCCTTAGGTATCAGACTTTTTGGAATGCGTTAAATAAATGGGGTTTCCTGTCTAAGCATTGATTGAACACAGAGCTGTTTAGTGTCAATTTGAGTTGCTGCATCACATACCTGGGACTAGTGAGTTGCATGTATGGGGCATATGTGTTGCCTGCATAAGGAGGCTGGGCTCTTTATGCTGAATTCCCACCCCACCATCCTGAAACCACATTGGATGCTTGCAAAGTGACGAGGAGAGCTCTGTTCCGTTTCAGTAAATTCTTTGGACTCTTTATGCCTGTGTGCTTTTATCTGAAGACCTGGTGTGAGCAACTTGGGATAACTTGGGGTGCCTTGGAGGAATCGCAGTCCCAACAAAGCATAAGATCTCATTCTGTAAGCTTACTTGCTTTAGGAAAACAGCTTGCAAAATTTACCAGCTGTCGCCGTTGTCTTGTGTGTGGTTCTGCTGTAGTGATAGACTCCGGTTTTGTCATCTTAGTTTGGTATACAGCATCTGGTGTATTGCTGTCGATGCCAGCAAGCAGTTGCTGTAACTGTGTAAAGATTTGCTTTCTTGTGATGTTTAAGTCTACTTTTGAAGCTGTTCTTGTGCAGTGGTGGTTTTCAGATTGACTAATCCACCGTGGATCTCTGTACATGTTGCAGAGCATTCTGGGGTGAATTCTAAGTCTCATACTCTATTCATATGTGCACAGTTTGGGAATGTTGGGCTGCAAGTGCTCCACAGAGTGTGTGCCAACAACAGCCTTTGCTTACCTGGTTGCCCTGTCTGCAGACCAGCCATGAACTGTGGTCTATGGTTACAGCTCTGGAGCAAGAGAAGCCGCAAAGCCTGTGTTTGGATGACATGCTAGGCCTCACCATGGCTTATATGGTACCAGAAGGGACCAGAGGGAGGATCAAAGCAGCTGCAGTCTTCTCTCTGGAAACTAACATATTCACATTAAACTGTGTAGTAGATAGGTAGCCGTGTTGGTCTGCCATAGTCAAAAAAAAAAAAAAAAATTCCTTCCAGTAGCACCTTAAAGACCAACTAAGAAGTGTGCACCTTAAAGACCAACTGAAGAAGTGTGCATGCACACGAAAGCTCATACCAAGAACTAACTTAGTTGGTCTTTAAGGTGCTACTGGAAGGATTTGTTATTTTTTTTTACACTAAACTGTGGTTAGAGTCAGAGTCCGATATAGGAAGGATGTCCAACAGGTCAATCGTGATCTACTGGTCGGTCGTCTGTGGTAGATTATGGTTGATCACGAAATCAACCTCCCCCCCCCCCCAAGCTGAACAACTTTGGCTTCCTAAAAAAAGCTCAACCAACTGCAAACCCAAAATATAGCAAACCCAAAATATAGACGCACTTTTACCCTCGCAAGATTGAATATATTACCCTCGGCTGTACTTGATCAATGATTCCTACATATTCCACATGAAAAATGCTTATGTCCCTTTGGAGATGGCAGTACCAAATCAGTGGGGCAATGCCCTTCTGGCTTGCACTCTTTATAAAGACTTGAGGAATGAGATTATCACCCCTCTCTTATTGTCCATTCTGGGTTGCCCAATCACTGCCACAGTGTCCTTTCCCCTGGCAGATCAAGAGGAGCAGATGACTCTGGAAACCTGCATATTCACACTAAACTGTGGTTAGAGTCAGAGTCCAGTATAGCAGGGATGTCCAACAGGTCAGTTGTGATCTACTGGACGATCACGGGTGTGTGTGTGTGTGTCTCCATCTCCGTCTCCGTGGTAGATCACGGTTGATCGTGAGATCCTCCCCCCCCAAAAAAAAATCTCAATAATTTTGACTCCCTTAAAAGAGCTCTTTGGCTCCCTAAAAAAAAAAAAAAAAAGCTTAGCAACTTTAGTCAATCCAATGGGCAGATCACCGCCAGTTTTTTTAATAGTGGGAGTAGATTGCAGTCTCTTTTAATTTGGACATCCCTGCTGTATAGCATTTCAAAGTATTCAAAGCCTTCTGCATATATTATATTGCTCCAATCCTGTGCAAGTTAGGTTATTATTATCTCCATGTTGAAAATTGTGGGGTAGGGGAAGGAAAGGCTTGCATAGAATCATAGAGTGGGAAGGGGCTACGAGGGTCATCTAGTCCAACCCCCTGCAATGCAGAATCTTTTGCCCAACGTGGGGCCTTGAACCCACAACCCTGAGGTCAAGAGTCTCATGCTCTTCCAACTGTGTAGACCTGTTGAAACTATTGAACTTAAAATTCTCATGTGTCTATTTACCTCAATGGTCTACTCTGAGTAGGCATAGTATTGGATACAACCCAGAGACAGGAGCGGAGTTTCAGGCCACCCGATGACTTTGTGGCTGTGGTGAAATTCAAAGCAGGGTCTTGCTGACTCGTAGCCTGATCTCCCAGGCACTTGCTTTAGGTTGGTCATCAAGCTAATCAGCTTTCTTTTCCCCCAATGGGATGCATAGACTTTGTTGAAATAACTGCTGTGGCAAGAGGGAGAGCAGCCTGGTCCTATCTATCAGCTAGTGAAGGAAAGCTTCTCTTGCCCAGAAGAACATTCAGCTCCCAACTTCCAGATGAAGGGCAGCACACTCTGACCTGCTTCCTCTGCCTCCCAGGAAAAACATCACGGCAAAGGGGAGCCCAACCTGGTTCCATCCATCAGGCAGAGAAGAAAAAACTTGCTGTTCTCCCTTGCAGGAAAGAATAACTAACAGGAGCTTTCAAAACAAGGAACTAGGGTCTGTACTTACGCAAGCATATCCCACCCATGAGGTGGGGTGAAGCTGCCCCAATGGGTGCCAGAAGCCCCCAAGCCAGTGCCCCCATGGGTTCCCTTCTGCCCCCCAACAGCAGAGAAGTTGCCAATTTATAGCGAGATCTCATGGGATTTTACGTAGTGTGCAAGATTTCTGCGCCAGTGGAGTTGGAGTGGGCGGCACAGGGGTGCCGCCAGGGTTAAATGGGATGTGCCACCCCTGCACTTATGTTTTTCCTTCTCCCTCCCATTCCCTTTTCCTTTTGTGTTGTGTCTTTTATATTGCAAGCCTGAGGGAAAGGATAGTTTCATTACTGATGGGGAGCTGCTGCTTTTCTTTTCTTTCTTTTCCAGCTGGAGAGCAAGGTTAAAACATTTTATATAAATAATAAGTGATTTGGGCCACCAGAAAGTTAAAAGGTGCT
The DNA here is from genome assembly GCF_965112155.1 of Podarcis liolepis. Taxonomy (NCBI): domain Eukaryota; kingdom Metazoa; phylum Chordata; class Lepidosauria; order Squamata; family Lacertidae; genus Podarcis; species Podarcis liolepis. The sequence goes on from NC_139569.1 coordinate 34,194,313, forward strand.
GCTGCTGACTTGCTCTACACATCTTATTATAGATAATTTCTGTGACTAATCCTTGGGCGTTTGCTTTGCGCAGAAAGGCCATCTGTCAAAGAGAGCGCCACAAGAATACACCCTGTATTTTGTTTCATGTTCCGTCTTATGAGCAAACCTGCCTCTTATTAGAGGACACTTGGTGCCTCTTACAAGTTGGCATCAAAATGCCCTCTTCTCTCTCATTTTTTTTTTGCGGCAGTTGAAAAGGGATAAAGCAGCAACCCTTTTGAAAACAAGTGTCATCATTATGCGATACAAGTTGGAGCTTCTATTTTGCTCTTCTCTTTTGTTCCCCTGCAGGGGGAAAATGAGCTTGTACCAATCATTTCCTGCCTCTGTTTGTTTGTCTGCCTGCCTCCCTCTCTTCCCCATCTCCAGAATCTGGCTGTTCTGGTACAGGATTGGGAGTGCCAAGGCAAATGGAAAGTTTGCGGCTGGATTGGTGACCACAGTTTCCTGTTGCTAAGTTTGATGGAATATTTTTTTTTTTTATAAGAAAAGCCAACAGCACTGTATTAACACCGCTTAAAATCTTCAGAACTCTGTGTAACCCTCCGACACATTTAGGTTCACAATAAATCCCAAATGAGTAGTCACCAGTATATACCTCCCATTAATTTCTGTGTGCAGGTGTTAACATAATAAACTGCTTTATATTGAGTCAGACCATAGGTCCATCTAGCTCACTATTATCTACCTAGATGAGCAGTGGCTTTCCAGGGTTCCTGGCTTTACCTGGAGATGCAGGGAATTGAAGCTGTTTGCAAAGCAGATACTCTACCACTGAACTGTGGCCCTTGACGTAAAAATAAAGTATGATTCTAGTCCTCATGGATCTGAAGAAAGGGCTGAGTCAGATCTTCAGTTCATTTAAGGTAAAAAAAAGGTAAAGGACCCCTGGATGGTTAAGTCCAGTCAAAGGCGACTGTGGGATGCGGAGCTCATCTTGCTTTCAGGCCGAGGGAGCCGGCGTTTGTCCGCAGACAGCTTTCCGGCTGATGTGGCCAGCATGATTAAATCACTTCTCTCTTTTTTTGGGTAAATGCTCTTTATTGATTTTATTAAGTGTTACAACTATTCTGTTCATTGTTAAAAATATAATAAAAATTTAAAGGGGGGATGCAAACAAACAAACAAATACAACAGTAAAAAACACACAAGAAACATCAGAACATGATAGTAAGATTCAACATCAAAAGCTGTCGATACAATAAATCACAAATAATTAGCCTTCTACTGTTTGAATATGACTTCTGCCCACCTCACCTCGGGTCCTTTCTTCCTTTTTTAACTGCATCCTTTATCATCTTACAGTTCACCAGTATTATATGTAATACATTATCTGTCTGTCATATATTCTGGGAAAATTAATCAGAGCACATCAAAGATGTTACTTGGGAACAATGTTTTTTTTTTAAGTACACTCTATAACACTCGCACTCTTTTTTAAACTTTTGATTTGGTTGATTCCTGATTATTTCTGTCATCTTTCCAAGTTCTATATACTCAAGTAGTTTTATCTGCCACTCCTCTTTTGTTGGAACTTTCTCTCCCTTCCACCCTTTGGCTAAACCGCTTCTGGTGCAGTGGAACACCGTGACGGAAACCAGAGCGCATGGAAACGCTGTTTACATTCCTGCTGCAGTGTTACCTATTTACAGTGGTACCTTGGTTTAAGAACAGTCCTGTTTACGAACGATTTGGTTTACGAACTCCGCAAAACCGGAAGTAGTATCCCGGTTTGCCAACTTTACCTTGGTCTAAGAACGGAATCCAAATGGTGGAAGGGCACCGGTGGTGGGAGGCCTCATTAGGGAAAGTGCACCTCGGTTTAAGAACGTTTTCGGTTTAAGAACGGACTTCCGGAACGGATTAAGTTCGTTAACCGAGGTGCTGGGAGGGAATCTGGTCTAAAACACTTGCCAGTCAGTTGCCAGTCAGTCAAGGTACCACCAACCTTTTCAGATCCTGGACACACTTTTAATCCAAACATGCATTTTGGGGAGCCATTTCTTTCACCATACATCTGCATGATGGTCGTGCACCTGTTGCAACCCACCTTAAATCAGACCAGTGGTGTAGACAATACTCAGCTACGTGGATCAATGGGCTGACTCTGTATAAGGCAGTTTCCCATTTTCCTATCTGGAACTCCAATTTTCCTCCATGGTACCATTTTTTTTAAGAGTGCGTTTTTAAAAAGGTAAAAGGTTAAGGACCCCTGAATGGTTTAGTTCAGTCAAAGGCGATTATGGGGTGTGATGCTCTTCTCGCTTCAGGCCGGGGGAGCTGGAGTTTGTCCACAGACAGCTTTCCGGGTCATGTGGCCAGCATGACTAAATTGCTACTGGTGCACAGAGGACTGTGACGAGTGCCAGAGCACATGGAAACACCGTTTACCTTCCTGCCACAGCCGTACCTATTTATCTACTTGCACTGGTATGCTTTCAAAATGCTAAGTTGGCAGAAGCTGGAACCTGTTATTTGACTAAACTCATGCCTGTCTCTTTAAATGCTTTTAATGAGATGTGGTTTCAAGTGATGCTTACTGCAGTCTTGGATGGCTGCTACAATAATGTCCCACCCGGGTGGCAGATTTTGTATTTGTGACCAGCCACAGGTGGAAGACATTATCCATTATTTGTTAATTTGCCCCGTCTACAGGGATCTGGATTTTTGAAAGCTTTGCTAATGCATGGAAGTAGGCGTACTGTGGCAAAAATGGTTCCGTTTCGAGTGATCCTAATAGCTTTGTGACACATAACATGGTGCTTTATGCACTGGCTGCAAAAATGATGAGAGAGAGAGAGAGAGAGAGAGAGAGAGAACATTGTTATAAGCTGATATGGAGAAACAGAGGTTTAACTGGAAGCTGAGCTAGGTTTGAGCTAGGCAGTGCTTTTTCTGACTTCTCTTTCTTCCTGTTACTGAGGTTTGTTTTATATTTTTGGTGTATGTTTTTATTATGGTTTGTAGTTCAGCAAACTGTTCTGAAATAAAAAAAAATTCTTCCAGTAGCACCTTAAAGACCAACTAAGTTAGTTCTTGGTATGAGCTTTCGTGTGCATGCACACTTCTTCAGAAAGAAGTGTGCATGCACACGAAAGCTCATACCAAGAACTAACTTAGTTGGTCTTTAAGGTGCTACTGGAAGAATTTTTTTTTTATTTTGACTATGGCAGACCAACACGGCTATCTATCTGTTCTGAAATAGTCTTTACCTTTGGCTAGTACAATAAACTTATTGATGATGACGAGGAGATGTTTCTGTCCTGCATCCCTGTCCTTCAGTCTCCTTGGAACTGGTCAAGGAGAGATGCACATGTTCAGAATGAAGGGTGCTGTGACATTTTACCCTAGAAAGAACCTTTCATCTTACAAATGCATTGGATGTGAGTTTCCTGCTGGAGCTTGGCTTCCATTAGGCATCCCTTTAGCCACTGTGAAAACAGAATACTGTATTTTTTGCTCTATAAGACGCACCAGACCACAAGACGCACCTAGTTTTTGGAGGAGGAAAACAAGAAAAAAATATATTCTGAATCTCAGAAGCCAGAACAGCAAGAGGGATCACTGCGCAGTGAAAGCAGCAATTCCTCTTGCTGTTCTGGCTTCTGGGATAGCTGCGCAGCCTGTATTCGCTCCATAAGACGCACACACATTTCCCCTTACTTTTTAGGAGGGAAAAAGTGAGTCTTATAGAGCAAAAAATACGGTACTGGACTAGATGGGCCTTTGGTTTGATCCAGAAGGTCTTTTCCTTGTGTTCTAATGGGATCAGTATCGGGTTGACCCTGGGGCAAATGTGGAGTGCAGCAACCCAGTGCTCTAAATGATTACATCTAGTATTGTTCCACTTTGTGGAGCTCAGGCGCTTTACCGACTGGGCTGTGTCTGCTAGATTTGTTTGTTCCAGGAAGCATGACATAGCCTGTAGAGCAGTGCATCAGTCCAGTCATTGCCTCTCTCACACCCACCAGCATCCTCTTTCTGACTGGGGTCTGCCATAGGGCAGCGAAGGCCGCTCATGAGGACGTGTAGGCATTGGAACAGCTGATGGCTTGGCCCTTTTAGAATCCCCTGTCTGTTTTCTTGAGCGTAGTTAATTTCTGAATGAAGCAAATCTCACCGCTGGTAAATACCCAACTCAATTTGCTTCGTGACTGAACCGTGCAAAGGTCATGTTCACTGCAAACGCTGCCTCTGAGCTCAGCAGATCTCAGGATAAATTATTTGTTTTTGGATTACTCCAGCAAGCAGCTTTGAAGTCCTGGCTCCTTAGGCATGTTTATAGAGAGTGCCAAATGGAGAAGCAAAAGGTACACTGGACTGTACCTGAAATGTGTTGCTGAGGTCTACAATTCCCCCCCCCCCAAACAAAATGCATTGAGTATGAGAGCAATCATTCATTGCCTTGATTAAAATCCAGCAACGTGCTCTTTGTGCATGAGGACTGTCTGGACGTTTCAGTTCAAGGGAAGTGATTTGATTTTTATTTATTAGACTTGTTTTAGTGAAAGAACCATAGCTCAGTGGTAGACCACCTGCTTTTCCTGCAGAAGGACCTGGGTTCTATCCCCAACATCTTCAGGTAGGGCTTGGAGTGTCCCATGCCTGGAACCCTGGGAAGCTGCTGCCAGTCAGTGTAGGCAATACTGAACTAGATGGACCAGTGGTCTGACTTGGTATGAGGCAGCTTCTTGTGTAGAGACCCCCTTTGTCTCTATTGTATGTAGAAGACAATAAAATGCCAGAAAAACAATACAAAATAGCTGCGTAATAACAATTGTTAAAGAAACCACCCGTGCTTATGCCTGGATTGCATAGCTGTAACAATGCCATTAAAGCTGCCCAGGAAAAAAACAACACTTTCACCTGATGCCGAAATGATAGTGAAGTTGGAACTTGGTGTACCTGGGGAGAGTATTCTGGGGACAGGCTATTGCAAAGAAGGCCTGTTCTCTGGCCAGCGCCCCCAATACTTAGTGGGGCACAGAGGATGTCAGATGCCTATTGCAGTGTCCTTGCAGGTTCATAGGGGAAAGGGTGTTCCTTGAAAGCAATGAAATAGGTTGAAAATGAGGAAGTGTGGTGGTCGTCCACCTCTTCATATTGTCCTACTTAGCCAATGTGGTGTCCTCTCAAATGTTGTGGACTACAACTCCCATTAACCCCAGCCAGCATAGTCCTCAACATAGATTTGTTTTTTGGGGTTTTTTTGCATTTGTATCCCAGCTTTTTCTCTCGAGGACCTCAAAATGGTGTACACTAGGCATGTCCAGCTCCCAAGAGACTGCGATCTACTCTCACTATTAAAAAAATGGCAGTGATCTGCCCAAATTTGTTGAGCTTTTTGGGGGGCGATCACTTGCCTTGCTGGCTGCCCTACAGCTGAGTGAGAGCCAGCAGGGGACCTTTTTTGGCAGTGGGAAGCCTGCGCGCTCCAAAGCCACAGCATCTCACAGACATTGAGTGCTGTGCAGCATATTTTTTGGGGTGTGTGTGTGTAGATCGCTCAGGATCACGCGATTGACCAGGGGCGCCCCGCAATCGGCCAGTAGATCGCGATCGACCTGTTGGACAGACCTGGTGCACATGATTCTTCCCTCACAACAGCCCTGTGAGGTAGGTTAGACTAAGAGGCTGAGTGGGGACTTGAACCCTGGTTCCCCAGGTCCTAGTCACTACACACCATGCCGACTACCGAAGATCTAATGTAAAATTCTGGTCCTTTTTGTATGGTTACCATCCACATATCCAGGTACTTGTTTTGAACACAAACACTCACTATGGGGGTGGATCTGCTTCATTCTTATAACACATGACAAGGTCAATTTCCTGGCTGTCTCAATTGAGTCTCTCAAACGTTAGGCCTGTGTACAGGTGTTTGGCAGAAGTGAGGGCAAGATGTTAAAAGTCTGCATGCAGCCTTGAAGATAATTTTCTTTGGTTTTGCCACCCCTGCTGCTTATTGAAAGAAAGGGAAAATACACTTTGCAAGAGAGAACCTGCAAGACCAGGTGAGCTTTTCAGCAAAAGCTCAGCTCCCAAGTGCAGCTGCCAGGCAGGTGCACTGTAACAGGGGTCAGCAAACTTTTTCAGCAGGGGGCCAGTCCACTGTCCCTCAGACCTTGTGGGGGGCCAGATTATATTTTGAAAAAAAATATGAACGAATTCCTATGCCCCACAAATAACCCAGAGATGCATTTTAAATAAAAGCACACATTCTGCTCATGTAAAAACACCAGGCAGGCCCCACAAATAACCCAGAGATGCATTTTAAATAAAAGGACATATTCTACTCATGTATAAACACTACTGATTCCTGGACCGTCCACAGGCTGGGTTTAGAAGGTGATTGGGCCAGATCCAGCCCCCAGGCCTTAGTTTGCCTACCCGTGCTGTAAGCTCAAACTGCAAGCCAGCTTTCAACGTTTTTAAGAAGATAGAGAGAGCCGAGCAGAAATTGACATATCCACCCTTCATGCGGGAAGAGGCTGCCCTTTTTAACCTTCCTGCTATTTGTTACCTCCAGTATGTGGGGGAATATCTTGAGCTTCATGCCCCCCTCCCCTTCCCCCAAACACCACGGCCATTTCATACGTTGATAATTGTTGCTTGAAAGAAGATAGGAGCGCCGGGCAAACACATTAGGTCAGAGACTTGGCATTGGGTCTGTTCAACATCAGGACTTTTTTCCGTCTGAGATAATAGTACATGTCACAACAATTCAGAGCCAAGCTCTAGATCCTAGCTGCCTGAATGCTTCCTCCCCTCTTCCTTTTTAATTTTTTACCCCCCTTTCAAGGAGCTCCGATCCTCTCTCCCATTCCTCCCAACGACCCTGTGGGGTAGATTAGGCTGAGAGCTTAAAAGCACAGGGGTCTTCTTCATAGTGAAGCGAGGATTTGAACCCGTGCCTTAATCCCAGTTCTCTGTCCACGGCCTCTTTGCTCAGCTGTGACGCAGCATCTTCAAATGTTCCTGGGCTGTGGATTTTTTTTAAATTCCGCATTGGTGGTGTAGTGCAGCGACAAGGAAGATGGAGATACAGTTTCCTTCCCTGATTCTAATCTGATGCTTGGCACCCTGAAGTCTCCCTTGCTTTTTCTGAGTGCTGTGGGTGCAGTTCTTAACTGATGATTATCTGACACGCGAACTCTGATGGATGGAGACAGCTGGGCCATGTCACTATCACCAGGGGAGGCTTAGTCATTTATTTCCTTGTTCTCTCTCTCTCTCTCTCTCTCTCTCTCTCTCTCTCTCTGTGTGTGTGTGTGTGTGTGTGTGTGTGATCCTAGATTTCTGGACCTTGCAAGATGGTTGGCCTTGTGTTCTCCCTGCAAGAGGAAACGACGTGGTATTGTTGGCAGAAAGCTCATGCCTTTCCCCTCAGTGGCAAATAGGGCCAAACCCAGTTTGAAGTCCATATCTTTATATCGGTTTCAGAATTTTTGCCCTGGCAATATATCGCAAATCATGGGGTGTGGGATCATAATGTGGGAAAACTGTGAAGCCAGCCAATGTGTCTCTCGATTCCTGCAGCCCCTGTTAACTCTACTGGCTCAACTCTTCCCTACCTCATACAGGGGGGCAGCGAATCGCAAGAGCCAGCTCCGGCAAAAATCACGATGCAGGAAAAGCCTTGAAGCCAGCCAATGCCTTTACATATCTCCATCCTTATTTCAGACATTGTGATATATTGCTAATATATCACAATGTTTTTAGCTGGTGATATGTCACAGTGTTGAAACCCAGATACTGCTCAGCCCTAGTGGCAAATAATCTGAGAGATGTCTCTTGAAGAATTGTCCCTTGGAGAAGATGCTTAAGAGTTCCTTCTCCACTTTAAAAAAATAATGTCAGCCCATTCTTTCGCCACGTTCATTTCAATACAAAGTAAGCACAATGTTGTGGGGGGCACATAATGATTTATGTGTACTTTACAGACCAAAAGCAACAACAGCAACAAATACTGATTGTATTTGTCAGATGGATTTCTGTTCCAGATGTGAGATGAATATGCAAGCATTAGTACTGTCCTCTGCATTTTATTTTCATTAGAATTCTTCAACATCCCTATTTTGCACCTTTGTGTTCGGATACATTGCAAAAAATAAAATAAAATAAATTCTCTGAAATTTTCTGAGAAATGTATTGTATATGTTCCCTCCCCAACTCTGACGGAATTAGATTCCTTCCCCATTTTTTAAAGAATGATGGCAAGAAGCTGATGTAATCTTAGGGCAGCCTTTGCCAGTTTAGCTTCCTGCAGATGTTTTGGACTACAACTCTCATCAACTCCAGACAGCGCTAGGACTGATGGGGGTTGTAGTTCCATCTAGAGGGCACCATAGTTGGTGGAGGCTAGAAGACTCTATGGTAAGGTTTGCCATGTTTCAAAAAGCGAAAATCCAGACACAAAAGTTGCTGTTTACAAAATACTCTGTTTACAAGGGCCGAATACCGGCTATGTCCGGGAAATTATGGCAACCCTACTCTACAGCCATCATCACTTGCAGCTTCCTGTCAGAGATTCCTAATCTAGGTGTGGTGAAGGAAGAGAGAGCTGGTTCTGGCTGACTGCTGAACCCTAATTAGCCTCAGTTCTGGCTTGTTTTTCTTACCCTGGCTCCTATAATGCAAAATGAGAGGGAAAACCAGGTTTCCCCCTTGCAGACGTCTAGCTTAGTTCAGGGATGGCCATCTTCAGTATTCAGGCATGGCGAGTGACCCATCCACCAGGTCTGTGGGCAGGAAGCATACTTTACTGCTTAGCCCAGCTTCTTTGTAGCTGTTCAGCCACCTTGGCTTGTCCCTTCTTCTCTCTGCTAGAAAATTAAAGGGAAAAAGTTTCTCTGTTAGATCTTATGCTGTATTCCCGCTACACCCCCCCCCCACAGCATCTGCATTAAATAAGCTTCTTTAGCAGAACTTGATCCTCTTATGAAAACAAGGAATAATGTCAATGTCTCCATATGGGATTGATTAATTTTTTTGTGTTATGTTTTGAAGGAGGTCTTTTGTTTTGGTTTTTGTGGATGTAAAAAAAAAAAATCAGACGTTGATCCTCAACAATAGGCTGCTAACGGAGGTAAATAGATGAGGAGTGGGTTGCCGACCAACTAATTAACTATCCCCAAACTGGACGGAATTTCTTTTTTTCCGCCTTCTTTCCTTGCTTTGCAGAATAATCTCTTGTAATCCTTGTTAGGCCTCCAAATCCCCTTATTGTTGTTCTGTATTGATTTCACTGGAATCTGCTTTTGTGGGATTTATCCATGGGCTTTTCCTTGTGGTTGGCTCAATAAATGGTTGGACGCTTCAGTGTCCTGGGAATTTCAAAGGGCATTTCCTCTGTTGCATCTTTCCCCCTAAACTTCCAGCTGATATTTGAGGGGATGATATTCAAAGCGGTCCATGCCTGAACTTTCAATAGCTCTAAGCCCAGGGGGTAGGGATTGGGAAGCACTTGGCATATCAAGGGATGCATTCGCTCCCAGGAGACCTTTCAAGGGCTGCATACCAGGGACTGAGCCTCTTGGGCTTGCGGATCAGAAAGTTGGCAGTTCGAATCCCCGCGATGAGGTGAGCTCCCATTGCTCTGTCACAGTTCCTGCCAACCTAGCAGTTTGAAAGCACGCCAGCGCAAGTAGATAAATAGGTACCACTGCAACGGGAAGGTTCCGTGCACTCTGGTTTCCATCATGGTGTCCTGTTGCGCCAGAAGCGGTTTAATCATGCTGGCCACATGACCTGGAAAGCTGTCTGTGGACAAACGGCAGCTCTCTCGGCCTGAAAGCAAGATGAGCACTGCAACCCGATAGTCACCTTTGACTGGACTTAAGCATCCATAACCATCCACAGTTGAGAGGGGAAGGTGCCTTTTGAGAGTTTTAACATGGCAAGTGTGTGCTCCATGTTAAATTCTTTCTCCCCATGCAGAACGCCGCCTACCCACCTCCGAGAGCCAGTGTGGTGTAGTGGTTAAGAGCGGTAGTCACGTAATCTGGGTAACCGGGTTCGCGTCTCCGCTCCTCCACATGCAGCTGCTGGGTGACCTTGGGCCAGTCACACTTCTTTGAAGTCTCTCAGCCCCACTCACCTCACAGAGTGTTTGTTGTGGGGGAGGAAGGGAAAGGAGATTGTTAGCCGCTTTGAGACTCCTGAAGGGGAGTGAAAGGCGGAATATCAAATCCAAACTCTTCTTCTTCTTCTTCTTCTTCTTCTTCTTCTTCTTCTTCTTCTTCTGGGTAGGCTAGCTTTTCACAAGGGAGATCTTGACTTAGTGACCCAATCAAACATGCGTCTTGCTCACCCCAGGGCATAAGGAGACAACGCAGTCCCCTTCCTGAACATCCTGAATTTTCAAAAATCAAGGCTAAGAACATTTTGAAAGTGTCACAAGAGTTTAGGGTTTAGAGATGTTAGGAAAAGGTGGGGCTTTAGTCTCTCTCCAATGAATTCAACCATGCCAAGGAACCATGCCAAGTTCTGTTTTATTGAGTTTTAAAAATTACATTATTGATTGTTTCCCCTTGCTTTATGAAGTGCATTCATTTGTCTATAAATTCTGCCACTGGTTGCAAGGGGTTTTGGAGGCGAAGGATTAGATTTCCCTGTTTGCAACTGTCTTGTTTCCAAACAAGCATGGATATGTGGTCCAATTAGAATGGTAATTACTGGCTTGTTCCGTGGGCAGAGAAGTTCCTTTGCTGTAATCACAGACCTGTTCCAATTACTAATGATGGAGTCCAAGGGTGCCTCCAGCCTCCCTAAATAGAAAAAAATGAGGGACGAAACAAGTAACTCCAGTGTCTTCATCCCTTCTGCTCCTTGCCATTGGCAATGAAGCAAACAATTGGCCAGGAAATGCAGTTGGATGCTAAATGCTTTCTGCACATCAATTTTAATCTCACTGTTTCCTTGTCTGCTGTATTATCTTGCTAAATTGAGAAAGGGGAGGACCGCCTTTCTCATTCGGACTTTTATCAGGATGCCCAGCAGGAACTGTAAACAAAACCACATGGATTCCAAGTGTTGTGATAGCTTTAAACAAAACACGCAGGAGAAAATGTGTTCTCTAAGAGGATCAGTGTTCGCTAAAGCTTTTTTTTTTTCCTGGTGTGATGATCCATCTTAATTTTGGGCACATTTAACCTGGTTAAATGGATGCGGGTGGCGCTGTGGGTTAAACCACAGAGCCTAGGACTTGCCGATCAGAAGGTTGGCGGTTCGAATCCCCGCGATGGGGTGAGTTCCCGTTGTTTGGTCCCAGCTCCTGCCAACCTAGCAGTTCGAAAGCACATCAAAGTGCAAGTAGATAAATAGGTACCGCTCCAGCGGGAAGGTAAACGGTGTTTCCGTGTGCTGCTCTGGTTCGCCAGAAGCGTCTTAGTCATGCTCGCCGCATGACCCGGAAGCTGTACGCCGGCTCCCTCGGCCAGTAAAGTGAGATGAGCGCTGCAACCCCAGAGTCGGTCACGGCTGGACCTAATGGTCAGGGGTCCCTTTACCTTTTAAACTGGTTTAACAGCCGACTCCTCCTTCCTAGGGAACCCTGGGAACTGTAGTTCTTTGGAAAAGGAAGCTCTAATGGAGAATTCTATTTGCCAAACTATATCGCCCAGGATTTTGTGGGGCAGGGGCCATAAAGTGTATAAACCCAATTTAAGTTGGTAGTGTAGCCACATCCTTTCAAAGCATTTGCAAACAACACTTTCCCACTCCCATCACTGCTACTTCTTTGTGAAGTTCCTGCACTTGATCTCCTTCTGCTTTCTTCTTTACCTTGTAGCTTCTAATCCTCATTGATCAAAGCTATTCAGCTTTCCTGCACCCTCATTTTGCATAAATTATAAATATTATTAATTTATTAAGGCATGCCTCAGTTTTCTTTCAGAATAGTATTTGGAGAACATCCCCAATAGTGGAAGAAAACAAAACCAAAACAGACCAGTCCTAGTGGTGCAGCAGTAAAAACCGTTAACGCTTTTGCAAAGCTAAGCAGGGTCCGGTATGGTTTCAGAATGGATGGGGAACGCCATATTGAGATTCCTGCATTGTCGGGGGTGGACTGGATGACTCTTGGGGTCCCTTCCAACTCCTCTAATCACAACAATGTTAGCCAGCGGTTTTCTAGTCAGCAGTGAAAGAAGCCAGTGTTAGGGGTTTGGCAGAGCTCTCTGGAGAGGAGCAGCACGTGTACCTGGCACCACTACCAAAAGGACCCTGCTTCTTATAAGCCATCCGCTTCTGGTTTTCATTTGTTAATGGAACAGTATGTTGGTGGGGGCACACGAGAAAGAAGCCTGCTTTTCATTGTGGCCATGGTTATGGTGTACTGATAAGTTAGGTTGGTTCATGCATCATACCAAGCCATAGCACTGGCATGTGGGAATGAGTCTTCTAATCAGGCACTCCACCCTTCTCCTCTCTCACACTCTGCTTAGTTAGTTTCCTTCCAGCTTTGGGGCAAACCATAGTTTGCTGCTACAGCCAAGCTGCAAAACTATGGCTTGCAGAAACAAATTGGCAGGGATTTGTTGTGAAGAGCCAGGGAACGCAGCGAACTTTGATCAGTACACCAAGATTGATATTTTACGAGATAAATAAGATGTGAGAAGGTATTGGTTGATGCTTCTCAGTCGTTCCTGATTTTACTAGCTGATGTCCGGAGTCAGCAGCATCTGTCGTTGCCTCCCAAAAAACTAGTTCAGAAGCCCGGCCTTTTTCCCCTGCTCTGAGCCCGGCTTCGGCTGGGGAGGACGGGATATAAATAAAATATTATTATTATTATTATTGTACCACTAGGTGGCGTTCAGGCTTGATCTACTTTCAAGTCTTTATTGTCATGTACTGTAAGGTCTTCCTCTGAGCTCTGTTTAACAGAGGGTGAAAAAAGAGGCTGAGCTCTTAGGAACAGAGGAAGCTGCCTTTGTATATTGAGTCCAGACCATTGGTGTATCTAGCTCAGTGTTGTCCATAGTGATGCTCCAGAAGTTTTAGGCAGCTGTCTTATTTGAGATTAAGCTGGGATTTGTGCATGTAAAAATATGTCTCCTGCCTAACCTAGATTTTCTAGATCTTGTCTAAGATCTATGTAAGACCCATTCTGTTCTAGAAAGTAATAGCATTTATGCTAAAACCCCTGTTTAATGACCATCCTGGTTCGCTTGCACAAAGCTTGCAGAGACTTGCCTAAGGCCACCTGTTATTTGTGTTTATTAGTTGCCTGTTAATCTGGGCACCGTCGGCACTAAACATTTAAAGCACTTTAAAAAGTCATGGCTTCCTCCCCCCCACAAAAAAGCTGGGAGCTGTAGTTTGCTAAGGATGTTGAGACTTGTTAGGAGACCCTATTTTCCCTCAGAGAGCTACAATTCCCAGGGTCCCTTGGGAAGAGGAATTGGCTGTTAAACCACCCTGGGAATTGTAGCTCTGTGAGGGGAATAGTGGTTTCTTAACAGCACCCTTAACAAACTACAGTTCCCAGGATTCTTTGCGGGAAGCCATGATTGTTTAAGGTAGAGTAATCCCTCTTTAAATGTAAAATGCAGACAGGGTCTTAGCTGTCTCATTACCTAGTAAGTTTGTGGATGCCATCTTGAGGTGGGGACCTTGTGCTTTAGAATGCGAGATCTTGGCAGTCTCTGCCACATCAGCTGCCAGTGTGCTTGTTCTTTCATAATGAAAGCAAAAAATAAAATAAAAGAGCAAAGTATAATCCTTCACTTATATGGCTCTTGCCCATGAGAGCGCGTAACCACAAATAAATCAGCTTGGGTCCCATCAGTCATTTTTGATACCACAGACTAAGCTTCTTTCTTTTCCAGAAAGCTATCTCCTCATCATGAATCTGCTTTGCTTTCCTGGTTTAGAATCTTAATATCCAGTATGCTTGCACACTTTAAATGTGATCCTAAATAGCAGTTGGCAGGGCTGAGGTGAAATCTCTCAAAAGAGTTTTCTGAAAAATGGTTAAAAGCCCTGGGTCCCCCCCCCCAGTTGTCTAGGACCACAACTGTTTGAAAACTTCCTTCTTCCTCTGAAGAATATTTGGCAATATTGTTCCCCCCTCTTCACCATCATTTAACTTTGGGTGCAACTGTATATTCAGATTTAATAAGATTTTTCAGTATGGATTAATAGTAAGAGTTGTGTTCCGTGGAAGATGATTTTCTAAGGAAAATAGTTGAAGAAATGCACTTCTTTCTCCCAAGGTGAAATGCTTCTCAAGTTTCGCTGCCTAAAAATAATGTGAAGAATTTTGAGAGGCCATTTTTGCTGAGCCCTAGAAACTGGTTCACGGTGGCAATTTGCAGAGTCACCTGTACACCTGTCAAAGCACCATTCCTGAGTAAAAACAATCAAGAGTCTTGTGCAACCTTAAAGGCTAGCAAATGTGTTATGGCCATGAGCTTTCATGGATTCGAACCTTGTTCATGAGATGCACAAAGTGAAATCTAAAGTAGAGTAAGGCAGGAGTTGAATGGCAATGAGATGCAAAAATTACAGCCAGTTATCATTAGAGATTAAATATATATCAAATATGTGACATGGATGCAAACCAATTTGTTCTCCACCCCAATTCTAAATCCAGTGAATTTTTGCCTCTCTGTTCCACACAAAAGCAAGCCCCACCCCCTCAAAAAGCAAAATTAAAGACTGCCCCTTGTTGCTTGTTTCCCTCTCCTTTGTAGCTACTTCTGCCCGAAGAAACAAAATGTTTTCTAGCATCTCCATCTAGAACACATTTCTCTGGCAGTTGGTCCAGTTGAACGGAATGTAGTTCCAAATATGTTTCCTACCTGGAAGGCACTTGAGTGTAGGGGAATCAAAGAACAGGAAGAGTGATAACCTATCTGGAGGTTTCTGAGTGGTGTTTGGGGATTTTTTTTCAAGGCTTACCCACAGCAGTTCCTGGTGGAGAATATAAAGAATGGCAGAATGGTTTTCTCAAAAGGCAGCTTACCCACTGTTACTGAACTTTTTACTGCTATGGGTATCAAGGAAACCAGTGTGTGTGGGGGGGGGCACTCTAGTCATGCAATGCAATGCAGTGAGGCCCAGTCTGTGTCCCTTGTGAGCTGTATGTGTGTCCTAGGATGTGTTTGGAACCCTCTGCAAAAGCACAGAGATGGACATATTCTTCCACGAACAGACCAATGAAAACAAGGAAAGAAATTTGAAAACGGAGGTCTATGCAGTCACTTGCCAGGAGGCTAACAGTGACCTCCCCTCGTTCTCCCATCCAGCACAAAGATCCTGTCCTCCAGAATTTGCTGTGAATAGCTGAGAGAAGGTGTGTGTCCCTTTGAGTAAAGGGATTTCCCCCTGATTTGCAGTGAAACTTCACAGAAGGTGGGAGCAATGAGGTGCTTCGGGATAAGCAAATAATTTGAACCCACCATGAGCAGCCCTTACCTCAATTCTCCTCACCCTTCTGCAGCCTGCTACTTTCCCACAGTGACCTTCACGGCAGAGTGGGGATTTGATTCTGGGCCTCTCAAGTCCTAGTGTGACATGCCTAACCTCTTAGGGTTGTGTCTATTTCTTTTTGTGGAAATCTGGTGTGATTTTGGGTTATCAGTCTGATTCAGGCTAAGAAGAGCAGCTGCCATCTTTCCCCTCTAATCTGTAGAGCTACACGGTTTAGGACGTTAATGCTCTGCAGTATTTCTGCAGATTGCATCATTTTCAGGCTTTCATAACAACATGACAAGCCTAATGTAAAACAGATATCAAAGAGGTTCTCTGTTTTCGGCGTGGCTGTGATTTCCTCCTTATTAAAAGGTCAGCAAGTGGAAGGGGATGATACGGGGAGGAGGATTTTCTGGATGAAGTACCACACAATTGAGTTTGTGTGTGGGGGGGGTGTCTTTTTGAAAACTGCAGCCCTAGACTTTGGTTTGGAATTGAAATGACTGGTTAGCTTCCATTAAAAAAGAAAAAGAAAAAAAGCTCTGCAAAGCACACAATTTTGCAGCTCTTCCAGATGTTTTTAATAATGCAGCTTGGAACTGTCGCATCAGCAGTCTAGAGAGCTTAGCTGCTGGGTTTTCTCGTCCTTGCTCTGTTTTGAGCACTTCTCGTTCGCAAGCTTCTTTAAAAGAGGGGTCACCAAGCTTCTTTGGCCCGTGGGCACACTTGGGTTGTTCAGTGAGTGCTATGGGTGCCACTTCCTCCGGTTACTTCTCCCCAACCCCTTCCCCAGATCTATACTTCTTCCCAACATCAGAGACAAAGATAAGAGTGCACATGTACGCACTTTGCCTTTCCAAGGGGATCTGCGTAAGAGTGGAATCCAGTTGAATTAATCTGAGCCTTGAAACGGCACATGGAGTTGAAAGAGGAAGTGAGAGAGAGCATCTTTCTTCCAACTTCCTCCTTCAGCTCTATGCTGTTTTCAAGGAAGAAAAAAGTAAGCTAGCCTGTTAGTGATCCCTACTTTACAGTGGCTGCATGGCTGGAATGTAGCCTGTTGTACAAAGGGAAGAGTCACATGGGACGCAGGTGGCGCTGTGGTCTAAACAACTGAGCCTCTTGGGCTTGCCGATCAAAAGGTCGGTGGTTCGAATCCCCCCCCAACGGGCTGAGCTTCCGTTGCTCTGTCCCAGTTTCTGCCAACCGAGCAGTTTGAAAGCACGCCAGTGCAAGTACAGTGGTACCTCGGCTTACATACGCTTCAGGTTACACACTCCACTAACCCAGAAATAGTGCTTCAGGTTAAGAACTTTGCTTCAGGATAAGAACAGAAATTGGGCTCCAGCAGCGCGGCAGCAGCAGGAGGCCCCATTAGCTAAAATGGTGCTTCAGGTTAAGAACAGTTTCAGGCTAAGAACGGACCTCTGGAACGAATTAAGTACTTAACCTGAAGTACCACTGTAGATAAATAGGTACCGCAGCGATGGGAAGGTAAACAGCATTTCCGTGTGCTCTGGTTTATGTCCCGGTGTTCTGTTGTGCCTGAAGTGGTTTAGTTACACTGGACACATGACCCAGAAAGCTGTCTGTGGACAAACACTGGCTCCCTCAGCCTGAAAGCGAGATGAGCGCCGCACCTCATAGTCGCCTTTGACTGGACTTAACCATCCAGGGTTCCTTTACCTTTACCAAGAGTCACATCCATTGTTCCACCCAGTTTTGCCTCTGGCCACGCCACACCCACTGTGGGATTGGGGCCCCCAGGCTGAAAAAGACTCCCTACCTCTGATAAAAAAATTTAAGGATATTTGCAGCTTTGTTCCAGAAACAAATTGGCAGCCAGCCTGATTTTTTTAAAAAAGGTTGCTGTGTACAGGCAGCAAGCATTTTATGCATGTCTGATTGATGCATGCACATGCTCATGACAGTTGCTGCCTACCCAGAAGTGGCCCCCAAACAGGGTTGGTCTTAATGCGCTCTCTGCTGATGCATGCATGTGGGGCGGGGGGGCGGTTGTCAGGAACAGAACCCCCGAGCAAAATGGCCACTGCTTGTACAAGCACCCAGTCTTCTATCCCTGTCCTTGGAGATAGTTTGGAAATTTGTTAACTGTGTGTACAGTATTCTCCTTCTTGGTGTGTGCATGCTGGATCTTAATTATTTAATGAATTTGTTCCATCTGGCACAAAAAGGGTGTTTGAGTTAGTGAGAAAACTATACTACTGTGCAAAGGAAAACATTATTTTTCTGGCCACCTCTGGTGCACAGCCCTTGGAAGATTGCCCCCAAGGGAATGTGGCCCGTGGGCTGAATGAGGTTACTTGTATGAGTTTAAATTGGAGAAACACAAATGGAACACATATGGGAAGGGTCGTAGCTCAGTGGCAGAGCATCATCTTTGCACATAGAAGGTCTCAGGTTCAATCCCCAGCATTTTTCCAGATGGAGACTTTTGCCTGATACCCTGGAGAGCTGCTGCCCGTCATTGTAGGCAGTACTGAGCAAGTCTGACTCAGTAGAAGGCAGTTTCCTATGTTCCAACATGACCCAACAGTTTAAAGCCCTTTGCTTGCGTCTGAAATTCGAGAACTGCCATCTGTGGGCGATGGAGCAGCAGAGATTCTATCCAAATGTGAGAAGAGTGCAGTGGGTTTCCTCACAACTGTGTGTGCAAGCAGTTTGGCCGTTTCCTTACCACAGCTGTTTACAGCATAAAGAAGCTTGAGGTGGCCCAAACCCCAGACCAAGAAGGGGAGGGGGCTGCGATCAGTAATTGTATACAGCTGAGGCCCTGGGAAATGGAAGCAGATATAAAATTAAACCAAGGAAGCTGTGATTTGAATAAGGGAGGTGTGGTCATGGGGAACAGGAAGATTGATCTGTGTACAACAGTCATGCAATTTGTGTATTTGTGGGTGCTACAGAAATCTGTTTGAGATAGAATTCGGTAGCCAAGTTTGCAACTCTGGATTCCTTGGATTTTGGTCTGTTGTGGACCTTGCATCACAACGCAAGAGACCTTTTACATGTGACCAATGTCGTTTATCACATCAAGCAAGGGTTGTCTGATATTGTCTGCTGTTCATGCCTTACTGCCGAAATCCATTGCAACCGACTTATGGTTCAATTCGGTAGGGCTTTATTGTCCAGATCTCGGTAAGCTTGAGGCATGTAGAATGAGGTCTTGACCATGGTGAAACGTTCTGTGAACTTCTAGGCAGAAGGCTTTTTCATATGGATTTAGGAAGCTGCTTTCTACCAAGTATGCCTGGTACTTCATCTAGGTTAGAATTGTCTATGCTGGGGGTAACTAAACATTTGGTGTACTGGAAATGTTGTTGGGCTACAACTCCCACTATCCCTGGGCATTGGTCAGGCCAACTAGGTTGGATTCCTGCAACATCTGAAGTGTACCATGATGTTTACCTATGATCTGCAAGGTCTATAGGATGAGGAAGGAGAATTTGGCCATCCACTTTGACCCATGAGGCTGTTTTGGCCAAGCCATGTCCACCCACCTTACACCTGACATATTGTGGGTCAGGAAAAGCCATGGCTGGGCCAAAAGGGGAGTTGTACATGAATAGTGCTTTGCAAGTCTTGCTGACTGGCTGATGGTTAGGACTTGCAATCTGGAAGGTGGAAGAGATGAGGATCGTCCCACTGTGGTGTAGTGGTTAGAGTAACAGACTGAGGAGACTAGGGTTCAAATCCCCACTCGCCCATAAAGCTCACTGGGTGACCTTTGGACCAGCCACTGCCTGCCAGTCTACTTTGCCTCCTAGGGTTGTTGTGAGGAAAAAATGGGGAGAATGAGAACCATATTGGAGGAAAGGTAGGGTATATAAAGGTAATAAATAAAACACCTTTCCCCATCTCTAATATTAGGAGTGGAGCAGGGATTAATAATATAAGCTCTGAAGGCTTGTTGTTGGCCTTCGCCTTGAGAGACAATGGAGTGCACTTCCAGGGGTGAAGTCAAACTGCTGGGTAACAGCACGGAAGTGACCTCAGCACGGAAGTGACCTCAGCAGGGCACAAGTCTGAGCCATGTGTATGGAGGTCCTGGGCTGCCCAGATGACAAGACCCCCCTCTTGGCCTTGCTGATGTGGTCCAAAGGAAAGCACATATCAGTGGAGTTGATTACACACAACATAAATCAGGTCAAGCCCTTAGTGAAATGAACTCGAAGGCTGTATTTATTTTTTCATCTGAGGCTTCACAGAATCCTTTAGTCCACCACCGTCCCTCAGGAGTGATGTGAAATGTTGCAAACTCTTACGTTAAGGGACTCCACTTTCTCCTGTGGTACCACCAGTCACTCCTGCTGCTCTACTCAGAAAGTGGGATTGTCTGCAATAGGGGCTTGGGGTTCCACAGGACGTCACAGCAAGTTACAGGAGTTCCCAAAAAGAATTGCATTGTCATGTTACGCACCTTCTTTTTCACTCATCGTTGTTCCTCGTTGTGGCCCTTTCCTGGATCAAGCGGCAGAAGGGTTTTGTTTGTCAACTGGAAGTTATTTGTGGGGTGTGTGGATTTCCCCCACTTTCTGTACTGGGGCATGAGTAATGCGGAATACCTGTCATGAGTTTTCATGCTGTTTGGTGGCATACAGGCAGGGATGCAAGAGAGCAGCTCCAGAAAAGTCCCCCTTCGCGGTTCTTGCCATTTGCAAAGACATGTCGTAATATTGAAAGCAGAAGTGTCTGGGTTAATAATGTTGATCAGTGGTTCCAGGCCCCATCTTCTGAGCCAAGCAGGCTGAGTGGTGCTAGCGGTCCAGTGCTGTTTTTCCTAGGATGGGGATAACCTGGCAATATACAAAAGAATGGAGGACAAGGTGAGAGGAGCCATCAGATTTCCAATCTTTCAACTTTCAGGAGCTTCTCTGTCGCCGAAGGCAAAGCTACAGAGCATGATTCATTAATGTTGTTTCAGGGTAGGCAATACATTAGGTGGAACCGTTTCTCATATGTATATTAAATTAAATGCAGCAAAAGAACCAGCTTCAAAGAACTATACTTTCCGGAGTGAAGTGCTGTTAGTATGTGTGATTGTCTTCCAAAGCAACTACTCTATTCCGAACTTAAAAATGGAAAGCATAATGCTGGTGGTCAACAAAAGAGGTTTAGAGACTGCCTCAAGGCAAATCTAAAAAAATGTAGTATAAACACTGACAACTGGGAAACACTGGCCTGCGAGTGCTCCAGTTGGAGAACAGCCTTTACCAAAGGTGTCGTGGGCTTTGAAGACACTCGAACTCAGGACGCAAGGGAGAAACGTGCTAAGAGGAAGGCACGCTTGGCAAATCCACACTGTGATCAACTCCCGCCTGGAAACCAATGTCCCCACTGTGGAAGGACGTGTGGATCCAGAATTGGCCTCCACAGTCACTTACGGACACACTGTTAAAACCGTGTTCATGGAAGACAATCTTACTCAGCTACAAGTGATCGCCAAAGAAGAAGAAGTTTTTTTTAAAAGAAAATAAATGGGACAGACTGGAAGGACACATGGTTTAAACCGTGGCACGGTTAATGTCATAAGAAGACTCATCTAGCCCAGCAATCCCATTCTTACTCTGGGCAACCAGATGCGGATGGGAGCCCACAAGCAGGACCGGAATACAACAGGACCTCTCGCCACTTGTGATTCCCAGCAGAAGCACATGCTGCCTTTGACACTGGAGCAGGAACATGTGTTTGGATCCCAAGTTTGGCATAGGGCCCGCCACTCCAAACAGCACAACCATTCTTGCTTTGTATGGAGGGCCTGAGAAAGCTGGAGGCAGTCGGGAGAAATTCTCAAGATTGCCTTCCCCGTGTTTTCCAAGTGAAGGGGTCGGGGCAACCAGAGTGTGCCGTACCTTGGGCAAATCCTGAGTACCCTGAGCTGTAGCATGTTACCGGTTTTGCTGCTTGCCATTTTTCGACGCTGCTAATTTCCAAGTCTCTAGCTTAGAAGGTCTTTTTGCAGCAGAGCTCATAAAAGTTCATTTTATGTGTCCAAGAAGGAAGTGGAGCTGAGTCATCCCTGCCTACAAGTAAACTTTGCCTGTTAAGAAGAAGAAGAAGAAGGCGCCTCGATTAGTTTGGTGACTATCGATCCTCTTCGTAATTTCTCTCTCTCTCTCTCTGGCTTTGTGCAGAGCCAGAGAAACCCCTCGATTGCACAACGCCAATGCCATGAGTTTGTGCTCAGCGGCTCTGATAAAGAAGACTCCTTCTTGAAGCATGTGACTTCTCTGATATCATGTGAACTGCACAGGCCATGTTAACAGATGTTTTTTAGCTATCTTTTGGTGGGGTACGTTTCTTTGTCCCTGAAGAAGAATGCTCAGACTTGAAGAGGCTTTGAGGTCAAATTGTTTTAAGTGCACCTTTTGCAGCCACCTCTCTTTGTTCCTTGGCTGGTGCCTTCCACTTCTCATTTTCTTTAGCCTGTAGGGTGAGAGAGGGCTAGATGACAAAACCCACACCTTCAGCCTGGCCTTTGAGAGGTGAGGCAGTGGTTACATTAACACCATGCATTTAAAGCACTATGATACCACTTTAAACAGCTCCCCAAGAATCCTGGGAGCTGTAGTTTGTGACAGGTGCTGAGAGCCGCCATAAGACCCCTTGTCCCCTCAGCTTTACAATCCCCAGAGTTCCCTGACAAGAGTAATTGACTGTGAAATCACTGAGAATTGCAGCTGCATGAGGGGAATTGGGGTCTCCTAACAACTCTCAGCACCCCTAACAAACTACAGCCATGGGGGGGGGGGAGCTTCAAATGCATGGTGTGAATGTGTCCACTGAGGCCCCTTCCATTGGCTCTGCTCCTCCTTCAGCCATTCCAACTGGCTACAGCAGAGAGGGAAGACGGCTGGGCCCCTCCATAGTCTTGGCTGGAGCTAACCACCATTTTGCTCCTCCTGGCCCAGAAGCATCTCCTTCAGCAGCCATTCAACACGCTCATTATAATGACTTGGTAACCTTGTCGTGAAAGTGAGAGCACGGAGGTGCTTATTTTCCTCTGCCCTCCCCATTCAGTTTTTCTTTTGTATCACAGCTGTTGGATGGCATGCCATTATTTCAAGTTGAAAGCAGTCTTGAGGGCATTGGCGTGAAGGGTATGGTTATATTAACATAGCAAGTAAACAGAGCCCAATAATGTCATGGCCTCAATGCTCACACACATAGCTGATGGACCCAGCCAACAGCTAGCTACTCTTAAAGGCAATAGGAGTTGCTTCAGGTTTCCAGGAAAGACTGATGAGGACATTCGTGGGCCCTTCTGCTAATCCTGGCGCTCTTCTTGCCACAAATCTTTGTTCCGACTGTGGTGTCCTCAGCACATGATTCTGTGGCCTGTGAAAATGTGCCTGATCTGCATCTAATGCCGTGACCTGCCTGTACTGTGTACCCCTTCAAAGGTAGGCCGGTGGAGAAGAGGATGCTTATCGCTGAAATCAGTACAGTGGAAAATAGGCATGAATGAACCTTTTTGCAATATCCTTTGGTGATGGCTGGAGGGGAAATGGTTAATCAGCTTCCCCACACGTCATGCCTCCTTTTTGAAACCTTAAACATGTTTTTCCTTCTCATCTTTAATGGGAAAATACAGCCCCCCCCCCGGTTTAATCAGATCAGGCAAACATCTGCCTAATCATGTATGATCTGCTTTTTGAGTTCATCTCACGTAGCCCATGCTCCCTATTTTACAATAAGAACTCCAGAAGAGCCCTGTGGGATCAAACCAAAGGCCTGTGTTGTCCAGCGACCTTTCCCACAGTGGCGAAGCAGATGTGCTGCACATGCCCCTCCAGGCAAATAGACCTCTCCAGTTTTTGTCGCTAGCATGCTGCCTCTGAACCTGTAGCATTAGAGAGCATTATGCTCCGTGAATCCTTTATCCTTGACTTCCCCAACTTGGCACCCCAGCCCAGTAAGATATTATTGGACTCCAATTCTCATCATCCCCAGCCAGCATAGTCAGGAATGATAGAAGTTGTGGTCCACAGCAACATCTGGAAGGCCCAGAAGGTTTATTCACCCCTCCTTTAAACAAAGAAGAAACCAGCTGTGGAGGACACCTATCGGCAAGCATTTGTGACATTCCCAACGCACCTGGCTCCCTATCACCAGAGCAGTTTTGCAGCTATATTCAACATGTTTGCCAGTAAATAATAATAATAATAATAATAATAATAATAATAATGGATTACAGATATGTTCCACTTTAGTTATTTTAAAGGCTCACAGACAGTTTAAACCATGTTAGAAAGAGACATCTTAGAAAGCTGCACCAGCTTTCAGCTTTTGATACCTGTATGTGTGGTGCCAATTGCATGGGAAGTTGGCTTATACTGAGTCAGATGATTGGTCTATCTAACTCTGCATAGTCTGACTGGCAGCGGCTCTGCAGGATTTCTGGCAGGGGCCTTTCCCCAGCCCTAGCCAGAGAAGCTGATTATTGAACCCAGGACCATCTGCATGTAAGGCAGATGCTCTGCCACTGAGCTACGGTCCTACTGTGAACATTTTCTGTGTTCACTCTCATAAGAGCATACTGCTTTTTCTCTGCCCAACATGTTACTGCTTTGTTGATCAGGGAAGGACAAAACTATTTCTGGGCCGTGTCACTTTTTGCATAGGTTCACCTGTACTTCTGTTCCATTATTTTGTTTAAACAACAACAACAACAACCAGCCTCATTGAAACCGATACTTACATATATAGGGAGTTTGAAAAAGTGTACATAGTTTGATTCATTAGCTGAGCACTGGATTCAGAGTCAAAAAGCATTCAGAGATATCCATTATCCTTGATTTAAATGGTGATCTGTGTGTTATTCTGAAAGGTGTGGATTTGGGACACACTGCATGCAAGTGTTTGCAATGACTGAAATCCTCAAGCGTTACTTATTGCTGAGTACCCTTTTTTCACTGGAGAAGAAGCAGGCGTTGGGTGTTTAGTGTGTCAAGCTGGCATAGCTGCTCTCCTGTAATGAAATTGGTGGAAAAGTTGCCATCCTTCCCCCCTGATTCATCGTCCAATTCTCCACCCCCGATTTTCCCTGCACAGAGTCTTTTTGACTCTGAAGCGAAGAACTCAAGTAAAGTAAGCAGAAATACAAAAAAAGAGCCTGTCCCCTGAGAGACCAGGGGTGGAGACTGAAGGGGGCTCCTGTCAATTTTGAAATCAGGAACTGTGTGGCAGTGTGTGTTTCGTTCTCTAGGCTTGGCCGATGTGAATACAGTGGTACCTCGGGTTAAGAACTTAATTCGTTCTGGAGGTCCGTTCTTAACCTGAAACTGTTCTTAACCTGAGGTACCACTTTAGCTAATGGGGCCTCCCGCTGCCGTTGTGCGATTTCTGTTCTCATCCTGAAGCAAAGTTCTTAACCTGAGATACTATTTCTGGGTTAGCGGAGTCTGTAACCTGAAGCATCTGTAACCCGAGGTACCACTGTAAGTTATTGGGAGCAAAAGAGGCACCGCTTGTAGGCGAGGGCCGGGACAAGAGAGAGAAGCGGGTGGGACTGATCCTCTAAGAGCCCTGGTTTTTTTGTTCAGAAACAAAATTGGAGGTTTAGCCTCGGTTTTTATTCTTGCAGCAAGAGTGGCTACTTCTCAAGGTGGAAGAGGCGAACCGAAAGGAGGAACCCTCTTCCTCTCCTCCCCCAGCCAAAGAGATGAATCACATTCCCAAAATTACAATTAAGTTTTCAGCTCTCACACAACACCAGGGCAGTGAGCAAGTGGTGACGTCTCAACTCTGGTCAGGAGGGAGTGGTTTTTATATCCTTTCCACCACCCCCAGCTGTCTGCTGTCATTAGACTTTTTGACTTACTCTAGAGCAACGTTTGGTGAAAACTGACTATACTCACAGAGAAGATCAGAAGGAAAAGTGTGGCACGTCTCTGGCGGTCACTTTCTCCCTCCGCAGCAAAATTAACGTTTGTGTTTTGTTACTGTTCTCCATTTGAATTAGGCACATTGGGATTTAGTCTAGCCTGGATCTTATTTTATTTTTGCACGGGGAGACAACAACGTGCCTTTTTTTTTTGTCTGTTTATAGAAAGTTCCTGTTTCAAACATCTGGATTTTGTTGGCTGTTGGGTCCTTATCCCCTCCCTCTTTTTTCTTCTTCCTTGGATCTTGAAGTCTTTTCAAACCAGACTGGGAAACTTTTCGGTGGCAAAAAGATTCAAGGAAGTTTTGGCGTGCCCCTGTCCCAAGCAGCAAATCTCCTTCTGCGTAGCCAACCATATCCATCCTGCGTACTGCTTGCATCTTTTATACAAGTAGCTCTATGTTCCAATGAGTCTTTTTTTTAAAAAAAAAAAAATCAACCAGTCACAGTGGTGAAGTTTCTCTCCCCCCTTTCTTCCTGTTGAGAGAACTGGCCAGACTCAATGTGATTCAGAGAGAGAGATCTTGCTGAGACTCCAGGACCCTTAGCAAAAAAACACATCTGGGAGAGAGAGCTTTTTTTTTAGTTCTCTCTTGCTTGCTGAATCTACCCTGGAGTTGATGATTAGCCCTGCTCTTCATAACCCCAATCCTCAGACAAAATGTACGAACGTCACAAGAGACGATACAGCCTGTGTGACATTTCGAAGGTGGACAGAACTGTGGATGTTGTTCTCTTAAAGGTATGGTGCTGTTGCTTCTTTTCATGGTTTTCATGGTCTGCATCTCTGTTAGCTCCTGTTGCAGGAAGAAGCCAGATGTTTCTTGCTTTCTCTCCCGCTGTTGTTCTTCCCAGCTGTTTGTCATGATGGGACTTGGTAGGACATGGAAATCCGTTCATTTCCAATCGCTTGCTTTAAAACTGCAAAGGAGCTGAGTATTTTGCAGCGTGATCCCTTTGCACGTTGACTCAGAAGTGAGGTGTGCAATGTTCACAGGCAAAATTGCACAGGGTTTTCAGAAAAGAGGGGGGACCCCACGCAACCTTCACTTAAACATTTTTCTCGGTGGTTCGATAGGTGAACGCAGAGGTAATAAGCCCAGTACAAGTGCGCTTACAATAATGGAAATAAAATAGAAAGATGGGCAATGTTCTCTTTATACTTGTCCGTTTGGTGGCTTTTGGTATAGTTATCTGACTTGGTTGCATTTGCTGTACTCTGTACAGTAGTCATTCTGCTGGTCACTGTTTTTGTTTGTATTCTCCAAGCTGTTCAGAGTGGAGCGCTCTATTGCCACAACAACCTTATGGGGTAGGCTAAGCTGAGTGAGAGCGACAGTCTCACGGTCATCCAGTAAAGTTCATTGCTAAGTGATGGATATGAATGGGTTTTCCCCCAGTCAGATTCCGAATGATGTGCTCTGTCCATCAAACCAGTATTAGCTCCCTGGATTATGCTCAGCTAACCAGTCACTAGTGAGCTTCATGGTAGAGAGAATTTGAACTCTGTGCATCCTAATTCAACAGGGGTTTTTTTGGGTGGCAATTTCTGCTTTTCCCAAGTGTCATCTAGTCCAACCCTCCTGAGAATACCCCTCCTGTACTTAGTGCAGGAACTACTTACTTATGGCATGTAAATTGGTAGTAGTAGTAGTAGTAGTAGTAGTAGTAGTAGTAGAATAAGTTTTCTTGGTGTGTTTTTTTAAACTGCCAATTCCTTACTCCTTTTCCCATTCCAAATTTTGCTCTTCTACAGCCAGTGGATGGGAACTCACTAATCCCTCCCTAACAGAACCACATTTTCCCATCAAGTGAATAACTCTGTGAGTCCATTTCCTTTCAGTTCTGAACCCATCGCTGTCCAGTGTATACAGTCTAACCAAGTGTGCCTGAATACAAATCTTTCAAGAGTTGTGTACTTCCAGAAATTAAAATTTCTGTACCAAGCAGGCAAGTTGCCACACCTCCAGGAGACTGATTTTGAAAATGCAAGTGATTTGAGTTCCCATTTGTTTTGTGTGGATGACTTTGTCATCTGCCTAAAAAAGGCATTTTAATATAAAGCTGGGTGCCTCCCTCTTCCCCCTCCTTCCGCCACCCGAACTTTGTGTATATGTGTTTTCTTTTTCCTCATTGGAATAAAGATTTAGTTTTGCCTTTAAATAGGGTGTGTAGGCGGGAGCTGCAAATACCTCTCTTGGCTAACGGTTCTTAGCATTCCCTCTCCCTCTTCACCCCCTCCACCCGCCCCCAAATCTAAAATTAGTAACTGCTCCACTAAACAGTAAGGTGGCAGTCTGGGAATGTTTTGTCACTCTTAAGAGCTTTAGTTTCCTGGCAGAGAAGGCGACTGGAGGAAGGCAGCCAGTTCAACGGGCAATGCAGTCTGGCTAGGATATAAAGTTGGGAAGGAGGGACATTTCTGAAATGGAGGCTAAAGGGGCATTGCACATAAGATTTCCCAGGCCGTTTCTGATTTCAAAAGTGTCTAGTTCAATTGGTTTTCATCGAGGGAGGAAAACAAAGCAGAAACCCAAACTGTCCTGATCAAACTTGCGAAGTTAAAAATGAAAAATAAAACTCTGTGTGCGAAGGTGACTTGAATCTTGCATCCCACAGGGCAGAGTTCTGTGAGCTGCATGAATTCAGCAAATATACAGAAATTCTGCCAATATTTTTGCAGAACTGGTTGTACCATTCTCTTAGATATAACTCTGGTTTGCTATCATGGAATTGGGAAAAGGGGTCATACAGATTGCTGAAGTTACGCCTCTAGTCACTGGAAATTTCATTTGGCCACCTCTGTGGCATTTGAGGTTTTAGCCAACAGCGCCCTTAGTCTTTGAAGCATCTTGTTGCAGTTTGGAAGCTGAAAGCGAAGTCCTTTTAAAACTGAAGGTGAAATTATTAGCAATGTGGATTCTGTGCTTAATATCCAACGTCACACTTTCCTTTCAGTCCTGCAGAACCAAAGCATGACACAGATCTGGCTGTAAGGCAGATTTGTGGAAAGCCATCAGGTGAATTGAACCAGATTCTGACTACTTTCCTATAACTGGAAGTCACTGTTCTTTTGCCCTGTACTATGAAATGGTTAGGAGTTAGGAAATCCTCATTCATATCCCATCTTATCCTGCCATAGAGTATCTTTGGGGAAGTTGTGTGCTTTAAATGTGTGATGTGATGTGCTGAGTGATGGGACAGCTAGTTTAGCCTGATGCAGTTTCTAGATGCTGTTAATAAGAGTGACTGTGAAGGTGCTCTTGGTGGTTGTGGTTGTAAATGCGACTTTTCAGTGCTGTGATAGCTTTCTCTCATTGGCCAGTGACTTCCCGTGTTAATAATAGATTGAGTTGATGTTGTCGTCCAGGGTGAGGGCCGCATTCCCTTCTGGGAAACTTTTTAAGGGCCAAGTGGTAGGTGGAGCCAGAAGCAAAAGTGGGTGGAGCAGTGCATGCAAATTTAACATTTATAGTATTATCAGAGTTCAGGGATCCATTCCAGCCAGGCAAAAACATGCAGAGTACAAAGTAGGACCCAAGACAGGTGTGGTTTGTGGAGAGGGTGTGAGGCTTCAGGTTGAGTCCCAAGGGCCAGATAGAGATATTTGGATATCTGCATTTAAGCCCCTGGTCCTAAAGTTCTGCAGATATGAAACGCCAGGAAAAACAACCAGGGAAAATGAATGGTGGTTCTCTCTCCCACCTGGCCTTCACGACTCTGTCCTTCTATAATCAACCATGCAGGTTTGCCTCCCATATTAAGTAAGTGTTCGTGCACTTTGGTGAAGTACCTATTTCTGATTCACCTGGAAAGAAGCAGCTAATTAGAGAAGCACGTTGACGGCTCTGTTCATGCAGGAATTGTGCGACAGCCCGTTCTCTCTTGTCTTCCCCCAGGGTTGACTTGGGTAGTACACGCACTGCCTTGCCCCCGCGATTGAGGGGGCTGTGGCCGCAAGACATCAGCACGCCAGGCGTGCACACCCCCATAGCCTGCAATCATGACATCAGTATGCCCCGCAGTGTGTCCACGTGATGTTAGTATGCCCTGTGGTGTGGTCATGCCCTGTGGCATGCTGACGCCACTTGTGTACTCTGTGAGGCACACTGATGTGTTGCGTGAATGCCCCGTGTCTTGCATGTGTGATGCGAGCATGGTGTACCTGTTCAGTAGTATTTGGTAGTATGGTGCCCTGAGCAAGGCCAAAATTTGGCGACCCCAAATGGATCTTCCCAATGATGGGGCTACCTTTGAAGGTGATCCGGAAACGACAATTAATCCAGAATATGGCAGCTAGACAGGGGGCGGCTGCCGAGACCACATAACACTGGTCCTGAAAGACCTACATTGGTTCCCAGTACGTTTCCGAGCACAATTCAAAGTGTTGGTGCTGCCCTTTAAAGCCCTCAGCGGCCTCCGACCAGTATACCTGAAGGAGCGTCTCCACCCCCATCACTCAGCCCAGACACTGAGGTCCAGTTCTGAGGGCGGTTCCCCCTGCCTTTGAGAAGCCAAGTTACAGGGAACCAGGTAGAGGGCCTTCTCGGTAGTGACACCTGCCCTGTGGAAAGCCCTCCCAACCCAGATGTCAAGGAAATAAGCAACTATCTGACTTTTAGAAGACATCTGAAGGCAACCCTGTTTAGGGAAGTCTTTAATGTTTGATGTTTTATCATGTTTTTAATATTCTGTTGGGGAGTGGCTGGGGAAACCCAGCCAGATGGGCAGGGTATAAATAAATTATTACTGTTGTTGTTGTTATCAATTTTGTGCCCCCTCAGCTTGGCACCCTGCGAGGGTTTTTTGGGGGGTTGGGGTGGGGTTATCCAAAATAGTCAAAACTCTGGAGAGGTGGGTTACTTATCAACTTCATGGCTAGGAATCTTCTTACAGCATCTGAACTACTTTTCTTTCTTTCCCTCCAAAATACAGACGTGGGCTTGATATTGTACAGGGATCAGAAGCTCCTTTTATCAAAACAGGAAAATAAAGTGTGTCCTTTGCACACTGGAGGCTAAATTAAAACATGATTAAAGGAAATGCAGACCCGAGGGTTTTAAAAGGAAATGAAAGCTAAAAATAATCTCCCCCCACCCCCAGTGATTCTAGTTTGATTTTATAGCTATATCAGCAAGGGTGAATCTTGCAAAAACACTTATACTTAGGGAGCTTTTCCAGCATCAAAAAATGTGTAGAGTGTACTGAGGTGACCGGGGAGAGGGGGCTATAGCTCAGTGGTGGAAGGCATACTTTAAATGCATGAAGTCCTGAGTTCAGTTCTTGTCATCTCCAATTTAAAAAGGAACTCTTTGACAACAAGTGATGGAAAACACCTTTGCTTCAAACCTTGAAGAGCTGTAACGAGTAATAGTAGGTAGTACTGAGCTCTATGGACCAACCATCCAACTCTGTACATGACAGGTTTGTGTATGTTTACATGTTTAAAAGTGGGACCTACAACAAAACGTTGCAGCGTGAAGTGCTCGTGTTCAGGTTTTGTACTTCTTTTCTGCTCCAACAGCTGGTCAATATTCCATTCCCAGTGAGATTATATTTATATTTATTTTTATTCCTACTACTACTACTACTACTACTACTACTACTACTACGTTTATGTTCCAGCTTTTCTCTAGTTCTTTTCTCTCTGTGTTTTATCCTCACAACAACCTTTTGGGTTAGGCTGAAAGATTGTGGCTGGCCCGAGGTCGCTCAGCAAGCTTCATGGCTGAGTGAGGATTTGAACCCCAGGCTTCTGATTGTAGTCCAACACTCACTATGTCTTCATTTGTCTGTTGCATTCTCCCCTCCTCCATTTCTCTCTAAATAAATAATAAAGCATTTGATTCTCCCAAGTCTGCTGATATCTCTCTTAGGTTCACCACCTTTCATCTGGGGTTGGCGATCAAGAGCATAGAAGAGATTTAGTTTCACACAGTCTCTAGGTTTGACTCGAAAGCTTTGAGTTTTAGCCTCCGTCTTTCAGGGTGCATAAGAAGGGGTTTAAGTCTTAGCAGGGAGAACCCAAACAATATACTTTATATAGTCAAGCAGTTTCCTTCAAACTTTTTCTATAATAAGAACTTGCACTGTCCTTGTGTTCACTGTCTGCAGTATAAACGAAGTTGGGTAAATTTTTATATTCTCTGAAGTCTTTTGGGTACTACTTGATAATGACATCTTATTGAAACTTGTATCAATATTTACATGTGGTGTTGCTAAATTCCATTTGTATATTTTCTTACATGGATCATCAGAGAGTTGATAGCCCATCTTATATTTGTGTCTTAAATTGTTTCTCCAAATAGTTTTCTTAAAAACCAAACAACCACCAACAAGCTATTATATATTTTGATAGAAGCAGTTTACATAACCACTTTCTTTAAAAAGAGAGGGAATTTCAAACAGTTACTTGTGGAGTTATACATGTGTCTGTGTGTTTGTGTGTCTGAAGTCAGCACTCTAAGGATTGCATAGCCTTAGACTATTCCCTCTTATCCAGGCACCAATGGGTTTTATTTGCTGAACTTTGGATCTGTTTAGTCTGATGCCATTGGCATGAGTACAGAGGCAACTTGAAAATATCCCCGTTAATTTTTCACCTCTCTTGCTTTCTGTTAGATTAACCGTGAAAGCTGGAGTCCTGTTGAAACTGCTCAGGATCCGTCACTGTTGGAGCCAAAGCACCCATGTCGTTCTGCAGGTAAGATGAATTCTTTAGTCTTCGAGATATAAAATCAGAAAGGCAAGCTGTTGTTACTGAGCTGGCTTCTCTGGGTGAGAGGCTGCACAGAGCATTTGATTTCTCTGGAACTCTTTGCTAGCCTAAAGTGGGCAAGGTTGGCTTCCAAGCACGATTCAGTGCAAATTCTAAACTTTAAAAAGCCCTGGGAAGGTCCGTAGCTCAGCAGTAGAGCACATGCCTTGCGTGCAGAAGGTCCTAGGTTCAATCCTTGGCATCTCCAGGAAGAATTGGAGAGGACCAAAGACCCTGTCTGGAACCCATCAGTGCTGACTGCTGCCAGTCAGTGTAGACCAGGGGTGATGAACCTGTGACCCTCCATGCATCTTACACTAACACTCAAATTGTGCAATGAGATTTCATGCTTGTGTGCAACAAACTCATTCCCCCCTCCCTAAATTGGGCCATTTGCTGTAAGGAAAGTGATGGGAAATTGTGTTAGAACACAAAGGATCACAATTGCTTGACTTAACATCATATAATCTCCCTGCAAACCGAGTTTATATTAAATATGCCCTCTGGTGGCTGCATAACCTCCCAGCTGCTATCCTTGTTGGCAAGATGGTAGAACCTTTTCTGTATGCAGAACAGTCCTGCCTTGTGGAAAGACACAGTCTTAATACAAGCTGCACCCCAATGGGCAAACCCCATGTCCTCTTACGTCATGCAAGATGATGTAGTAATAACAAAACACATCAGCAAATGCTCGGGCGAGCAGGTGGATCTTTAAAAGGTGCTGAAACTTTGACATGGGTGGTGCTTGTCTTACCTTTGGAACGGGGGGTGATTCCGAAGGTGGATCATCACAGCAGAAAAGACCCACCTCCTGGTCACTGCAAGATGTAGCTGTGCAGTTGGTAGGACAACCAAGAGATCCTGAGATTCCAACCAACTTGGATGGGAGACGGTCTTCTCTCAGGTGATTGGGCCACAGGTTATCCAGGGCCTTATATTTTTAAATGCTTCCTTTTATTTATTTATTTTAAAGGGGAGGAGAGAGGATACCTCTCTACAGACAGAGAACTGGTAGAGATTCTTGCTTAGTCCTTTGCCTGCTATGCTGGTTTCCTGTTGCAGGAAGTTTTTAACATAGAAGAGTATTTAAAAACAAGCGAGTTCTTTGACTGTGAGCCACCTTGTAAAGACTTGTACTGAAATACGGTGGAAAATGTATAAAAGTGACACTAGGTTTCCCCAAATGCTGTTTGAGGTACGGCCATGTGTTCTCCCCTCCCTGGCCTTGAACCACCTCATTCTTGCTGCGTTTTTAGACCAGGGAGCCTCTGCCAGTCCCTACATTGGAAAGGTCCCCAGTGTCGTTTTGCTGTGAGCTTTGCAAGTGATGGATGTTGACGGATGCAAGCCCTAAATCGCTCGTGCTCAGGAAGCCCGTGGCACGTGTGCTAGGAACTTGTTGTCATCCTTCCAGCTTTGTTGTGATGGTGTTTTCATTGGTAGGGGCTTATCAAGCCATCAGTAGAGGTGGAAACGGACTCAGATTGCACAACACACAGGCACACACTTAAAGCAAAGGCAATAAAAACCCCCACAATAAACCAGGCTTTACCTGAGAAGACATGGTACACTTCCAAAGCAACCTTCTTAGTGCACATAGGACAAATTATTCTCTCCCTCCCCCACTCCCATTTCTCAACACTTCTTTGTTTCTGATTCCTTCTACACATTTCTGGTCATAACTAACTCTAGTGGGAGAAAAGCAATTTCCTTGAAACCTGTGCTGCTTCATAGCTCCCTTTGTTCTTCCATAGCAGAGGCTTTAATTGCCCTTTGGTGTTTCAAGCCTGGCATGTGTGTATGGTTTGAGGCTTTCAGTAAAAGGGCATTGTGGTCACTCGGGCCCCAATTTTTAAACGATTGTAAGGAAATAGCAAGTTGCATTTCCAAGGTATTTGGGGTCTAACTTGCCCAGATTTGATGAAAGACATCCTTTCATGCCAGTAATTATGTTATTTTAACTCCATCATCCATCATAAAGAGGTTTCAACAATTCATTCTCTGGGTGTGTGTTTTTAAAATCACATTTGCAGGAGTTCTAGAGTTATAGGAGGAAAAGCACAACAAAGGTATATGGGGTTATTACAGCCCTAGATGCCATCCAGTACCATAGTTCCATTCCCCATCTCCAACGCTCTTCTGAAAATAATCCTTAATACATGTTCATATTTTTACATTAATTTGGAATCGGTAGACCATTTTGGAGGCAATGAGACGTTGTGGTTTTATACTACACAAATAACACCCTACCAAACCATTGACTCGCACATTCCCTTCCTCTCCTTCCATGCACCAGAGAAGTAGATGGGAAACTGTTGCTTCTCATTTTCAGCAAGCCACAGTTCCCTGTTACATCTTAACTTAAGTTTTTTAAACTCTTGTTAGTAAGAAGAAGCTAGGATCAAACACCACTGTTTCTGATCCTGGTTTGCTCAGCAGCTCAAGATTTTTTTATTTATTAAAAAAAAAACCACTTTACCCATGTTTGGATGTAACAGGGAACTGTGGTGTGCTTTTAAAATTGGAAGGAAAAGCTTCCTGTCACCACCTGCGATATGCTAAGATTTGCTATGGTTTGTTCACACAAGGAGCCTGGGGCTTGACAGATGTTGCTGGGCTCCTGTCAGCCCAGCTGCCATGGCCCAATGGTCAGGAATGATGGAAGTTGTGGTCCAACAACATCTGGAGGACCTCAGATTCCCCATCCTTCTCATAGCAGGGAGCCATGGTTTTGCATTGTGCCTGGACTCAGGCCATTGTCAAATTCACCCCGTTTTATACATGTCTTTAAAAAAACACAGTGACAAAACTTGAGTCAATATGATCCCACTACAGTTGTACCCTGGTTCTTGAACGGAATCCGTTCTGGAAGTCCATTCAACTTCTAAAAATGTTCGAAAACCAAGGTGCGTCTTCCGATTGGCTGCAGGAGCTTCCTGCACTCAATCAGAAGCCACGTCGGATGTTCGGCTTACAAAAAATATTTGCAAACCGGAACACTCACTTCTGGGTTTGCGTCGTTAGGGAGCCAAAATGTTTGAGTCACAAGGCGTTCGAGAACCAAGATACGACTGTATTAGAATAGTAAAGTGATTTTGAGAAACTTTATGAGAATGAAAGAGGGGTGAGAGGCTGCATACACATTTAAATCACACCTGAAACACTTTTGCTCCCCCTCCCAAAATTCTGGGAAGTGTAGATTGTTAAGAGTGATGGAAATTGTAGCTCATGTGAGGGGTAAGCTACAGTTCCCATTATTATTATTTATTATTATTATTATTATTATTATTATTATTATTATTATTATTACCACCACCACCACTACTACTACTATTAATATTATTACTACTAGTACTACTAGTAGTACTACTACTACTAGTAGTAGTAGTAGTACTACTACTGCTACTATGGGGGGCAGATGTGCTTTCTTTCATACCTTCCTCATGCCCTCTTGCTGACCTAGCTGTACCTTTTCTCAGCACGTGAGTTGATTAACTTCTTTGGACAAGGTATGTGCCCAGTGGCCAGCCTGGAACGTCCTTTTCAATTTTCCATCTGAGCTTTCTTGCGGAGCCGGCTTGTTTTTCCGTCTGGAATGTGGTGGGACATGGTCTGTTAAATTGCCAGCTGGATTTGGTGGGAATGCTGGCTTGCAGTTTGTTACGTCTTCTCTCCCGCCCCTGCCTCTCTCAGTCTCTTCCCCCCTCCTCAACCCATACATATCCCAACTTTTTCCTTTCCCACTTACAATGGAAAAGAAACGCAGACTTGCCAAGGTTGGGTTGAAAGTGGAGAAGGTGCAGGGAAAGAAACTGCACCTGATAAAATAAAAGAGCTATTCCCTCCGCGGTGTGGAAGCACCTCTGTGGAATGCCAGTATTTCCACTCCTGGTACTCATCTCCCCCAGCAGAGTTTTTCTGGTGCGTGAAATAGGCCTATTACATTGAGGATGCAGAATGTGTGTTGACTCTTTGCATAGCCAAAGAATTGCTTTTCAAGCTGTAAGGAAGCCTAGCTGTGTTGCAGCCACAGTCTGCAACATGGGAGCAGTAATGCTGGTGTCGTTTAATGGCAGGGATGTGTCTATGCCCTGATTCTACAAGAATACAGTGGTACATCGGGTTAAGTACCGTATTTTTTGTCCCATGCGCACCGACCCCTCTCGCTCTCCAAGCTTCAGTGAAAGCCTGTATTCACCCCATAGGACGCACACAGATTTCCCCTTCGTTTTTGGAGGGGGAAAAGTGCGTCCTATAGGGCGAAAAATACAGTACTAAATTCGTTCCGGAGGTCCGTTCTTAACCTGAAGCACCACTTTAGCTAATGGGGCCTCCTGCTGCTGCCGCGCCGCTGGAGCACGATTTCTGTTCTCATCCTGAAGCAAAGTTCTTAACCTGAAGCACTATTTCTGGGTTAGCGGAGCCTGTAACAGCGTATGTAACCTGAAGCGTATGTAACCCGAGGTACCACTGTATGCAGTTCTGGGAAGCTCAGGTTTTTGCTTTTTCAAAGGAAAGTTTCTAGGCCTTATGGCTGGGAAGATATACAGTGGTACCTCGGGTTACAAACACCCCGGGTTACAAACACTTCAGGTTACAGACTCCGCTAACCTGGAAGTAGTACCTCAGGTTAAGAACTGTTTCAAGTTAAGAACGGACCTCCGGAACGAATTAAATTAATCACCAGAGGTACCACTGTACTTGAAAGATATGGGTAGAATCCGTGGAAACAGGAGGTCCGGATGGATATGATTCCTATTGGATTTCGCTTTAGTAGCATGCGTTGTTCTCAGCCCCTGCCTGTGAAAGACTTCATTTAAAAAGGGGGGGGGAGGTTAAAGGTAGCTTGACCAGCATATTCAGTGCATTGCTGGGTTCAAGTGAAGACGGAGAAAGGTTCAACTCTGTTATTTTTGCAGCTTTGTTTAAAAAGAAAAAAAAAAACAACTTTCCCAATGGGAACAATGGAAGGGAAATAAGAGGAAGAGACTTGGCTGAACTCCTGAACTTGCCTGTATTTCTCCCCAGTTTAGGGGCATGTTGGGACCCAGATGGCCTTGTGTCCTCCCCTGGTGCACCCATTTTTGGGCCCCACCAGTGTTTGAACTCCAGCTTTGGTGGTTGGGGCCAGCACATCAGTGGATCAGGTAGTGGCAGGGAAGCAGGATCTGCCATTGGATTTCCTCCTCTGATGTCAGAGCTCTGTTCCCCTCAGAGAGGGAAGACCTGATCTTCCTCAGAGCTATTGGACTGCAGCCTAAAGTATGCAGAATGACAATTTTCAGAAATGGGCTGAATATGAGAAATCATGCAAATCTGCAGAAAGGAATACATGTCACAGTCAGAATTTTAGCTTTTCTTAATGCAGAAATGGGATTTCCTGGGTGCAGAATTTACTTCTTTTTCTTAGCATGGAAGAACCTTACAGGGTTATTGCAAGGGTTCTTGATTTAATAACCCTTGATTGTGAGGCACTTTGAACTTCAGAAGATGCTATAGAAATATTAAGCTTTTTTATTATTCCTTGGAATGGGGGAGAAGAACCATAGTTCAATGGTAATTCATATTTTGGTTCATATTTATACTACTGTAGCTCTTGAATGACACTTGCATTAGTTTGGTGAGCAATCTCAAACTGCCATATATTCCCCACCCCCCTTCCTTTCCCCCTCCCCAGAAAGTGATAATTTCCTAGAAGATGGACTAAGTGGCGATTGTACCTCATCGCAAGACGTACTTAAAAGAAGATCTGAGAGCGAATGTGACCTCTTTCCTCTCTCAGGAGATGGGATGGACGAGGTGGACTTCGGGAAGGTAAGGCTTGAGTCTTGGTCATGTTTGATTATTGCTTTTTTGGTGCTGCATAGATGCACCTAAATGAAACTCTTAACACAAGAAGAGCCCTGCTGGATCAGGCCAATCGCCCACCTAGTCTAGCATCCTGTTATCCCAGATGTTTATTAAGAGATTATTAGTCCCTGTGAAATGCCCTGTAGTAAGTATCTTGGGGAGATCTGG
This sequence comes from Podarcis liolepis, assembly GCF_965112155.1. Lineage (NCBI taxonomy): Eukaryota > Metazoa > Chordata > Lepidosauria > Squamata > Lacertidae > Podarcis > Podarcis liolepis. The sequence continues at coordinate 34,232,451 of NC_139569.1, forward strand.
CGATATGATACGCACTCAGCAACACCAGTGCAATGGCCTGGGCTGGGTCCCATTGTTTATGCACAATGGATTTATTCTTCATTATCCTTTCTCAGAATGATCACTCAGTGCTATGGGCAGACATTGCGACATTCTCCCATCTGAGTGAATCACGCTCGCTAATGTCATTTCCTGCAGTCGTCTCTGCTAAAGCCTCCCTCCCTCCCTCTGTTCCACCCCGCCCCAGTCACTTTCCCCAGCAGACCCTTGAACGTCCAGTGACCTTAGCGTTCCAAGACCTAATTTCTTTTCAGAGTCCTTTGTACAAGCTAGAAACTTTGCTATGTTGAAACTATAAAGCGTCAGGTCCTTGCCGAAATAGGTGCCGTGCTCGGTGGTGCTTCGATGAGCATTGACAAGAGCCACAGGGCGCCCGGCCAGCAGACTAAAAGTTCTGGACATGGAGTTGAGAAATGACTTTCCAACTCCTTCAGCTGTGTGCACAAGCCAGGGAGTGCCGGAGGAAAGGGTGAGGCATAGAGATGAATTGTAATTTTCATCTGCAAAATTCTGGCTTTGGTTTCTGGCCAGGGGGGTGGGGGAAAGGGGGGAAATCAACTACCACTAATGCAATTCAGATTTTTTTCCCCCATACACACAAAAAATCTCCTAATAGTTGGCTTTGCTGCAACGGTTTTCTATTCTTTCTTGTTCTCTGTGAGAGACTTTTGTTTTTTAACGTGCATCTGTGTAATGTAGCACCAAAGAATTGAAAAGGAAGTTGTTTATAAGTAGAATATTTGGAGCACAGTATTGAAACCAGATGAGAGTGTTCTTGGAAGTGCTGGCAGAGCACCTATTATTGCATTACCTCTGTCGGTGGATCCTCAGATTGTGTGCCGGGGTGCATAAACGCTCTGTTATTGGGGCTGCAATTGGAGCTGGCCAAAGTTTGTTCAGGGAAACCACATTGCTGTCCTCTCATCATTGCCTGTGAGAGCAGTGAAGCTGCATGAGGCATTCATTCCTTCTCCCTCTGCAAGTAGATGATGAGCAGTGACATCATCCCAAGAGGGTAACCAAGGATGTGACAGAAGCCAAGAGAATTCCCAGGAAGCGTCTTATGCTTCCCTGAGCCCTGACTGCAACTGAGCAAGGAGAGGGTTCCTGGAAGCAGTATTAGCAAGCAGTATCTCACAGTTGCAGTGAGAATGCGCCTGCCTTTTGTTCTGGAAGGTGCCTGAAGAAACGCCTACCCAAGAGAGAAGCGTATTAAATTGGGGGAGAGTGGGCAGAGAACTGCACCCCAGGCGTGAAATGCTTCTTCAGATTATTTACATTCCATCCTTTGCACAAGCCACAGGGAGGTTCATAAAAGGCAAATGAAATACATACATTGACATAGTGCTTTGAAAACAGCAACATAAGAAGAGCCTGCTGGATCAGGCCAGCCTCCCATCTTAGTCCAGCATCATGCTCTCACAATGGCCACCCATATGCCTCTGGGAAACCCACAAGCAAGATTCGAACACAAGAGCACTACAAGTCACATAGCAGCAGCAGCAGCAACCAGGGCTTCTCCTCCTCCTCCAAATGCCTGCTAGAAAAGATGTATCTTAACTAACCACCTAAAACTATAGAGAAATGGGGCCAGATTCATCTCTTTAGAGAATTCCACACATAAAGAACTGCCACTGAAAAGGTCCTTTCCCAGGTTCCTAACATCACATGTCTCCTACTGAGGAGGGACCACCAAATTATCTGGATAAGGAGCAGTCTGTAGGTTGTTACGTTTTAATCATTAAGTCTAGTTCTGATTTTAACTGTTTTTAGATAATTTTTTAAATTACTGGTTTTAATTGTTTTTACTGATAATTCTAACATTTATTGTAAACTGCTTAGAGGTCTTTTTTCCATCCCCTTACAATTAAGCAGTATATAAATAAAAAAAATTAAAAAACAGGCTGCAGTTTTAGCCGGAATATGACCTGCCGATAACTTTCCCCAAACATGAGCAGCTGACCCAAAGGGAACAGGAGCCCTCCTGGTCTTACGAAGCCCTCGCATCCAAACCAACATCTCAGTTTGAGCAACTTTGTGGTCCTTGAGTAGCCCTACTGATTGCCTCGGCCCTCTTTGTCTCTTTCTCAACCTGAGAACGGCCGTGTATTTTGGTTCTTGCTCTGTCGAGATCCATGCTTGCAGCACATCTCCTGCCTCACCCCACCTGCAAACCGTCCTGGAGTTTGGCAGAGGCCTAAAAACAGATTCTAGGCCTTGACGCCAGGGATGCCCTTGGCTCTCAGGTTCACCTGTCAACCTGTGTCTGGTGAGAGGGTGTGTGCCTCCTAAGCAAGGTCACTCAGTAGATCACAATGATACTCTAATTCTAGCATTTGTCAAACTCCTCCTGAACTTAACTTCACCTTCCAAGCTCTCCAACCCAACTGCAGCCATCCCTTCATCTGAATGCAGATGATCCTTGCATGAAACCGCCATGGATGCAGTGCTGTTGTGCTCATGTCCAGCTTGCAGACTTGCCACAGGCATCTGGTAGGCTACTGTGAGAACAGGATGCTGGACTACATGGGCCACTGGTCTTGACCTAGCAGGCTGTTCTTGTGTTCTTAAAAAGAAAGGCAGTAAGACATTTCAGGAGTTTGGGACGTGGGTGGCGCTGTGGTCTAAACCACTGAGCCTCTTGGGCTTGCCGATCAGAAGGTCGGCAGTTCGAATCCCCGCGACGGGGTGAGCTCCCATTGCTTGATCCCAGCTTCTGCCAACCTAGCAGTTCGAAAGCATGCCAGTGCAAGTAGATAAATAGGTACCACTCCAGCAGGAAGGTAAACGGCGTTTCCGTGCGCTGCTCTGGTTTCGGTGTTCCGTTGCGCCAGAAGAGGCTTAGTCATGCTGGCCACATGACCCGGAAAAACTGTCTGCGGACAAACGCCAGCTCCCTCGGCCTGTAAAGTGAGATGAGCGCCGCAACCCCAGAGTCATCTGCGACTGGACTTAACTGTCAGGGGTCCTTTACTTTACCTTTTACTACAGTTCCTTGAAGCAAATCTACGAGTTGGTGAGGATGCAATACAGTATTATTATTTATTACATTTTGTTTCCCATCTTTCCTCTACTGAGATTAAAGGTGGCTTGTGTGGCTCTTCTCTCACCCCTCCCCAATTTCATGCTCATAAGAACCCAGCGAGGTTTTGTTGAAATAGTTGACTGGCCCAATGTCACCCAGTGAGCCTCCTGGCCAAGTCAGGATTTGAACCTGGGTCTCCTCGGTCCTTGTGAACACTGTAATCACTGCACCATGCTAATTGTAATCTAAGTGGCATCTTCTTGATTTTACCGCGATGGAAAAATTCCTGGATTCAAAAACAACCTCTTGCAACAATATTCATGTAAGGCTTGTGATCCATCCCGCCATGTGATGTGTTATGCTGCATGCGGTATCTATGTTCAGTTTATGCATAAAATATGCTCAAGGGGATTTCTGTCAAGCATCTCTGTGCAAAGTCACAGTTATGTAAGGAGGATGTGGGAGGCACTTCTTCTTTACGTTGTCTTGAAAATAACTGGCAAGAGTTTTGTAAATCCCCTCCGGGAGAGTTGGTTCCCAGTGAGATCACCCTTCCTAGCTATCTCTGCTGCCTCATCTTTCTACATTTAATTTGGGGCCGAGGTTAACCAAGCAGGAGGGTGCTCGGTGTTTCAGAGTTAAGAACTCCTTCAGGAGTTGTAGACAAAAAGGGGCAATATTAGTACCATGATGTTTTAAAATATAATGGAAGTTACATGGTCAAAAAATAATAATCTTTAAAACACATGACTAAAAACCTAGCTATGCTGAACAGTTATACCCCATGTCATACTTCAAAAAAGATTCGGAAAAAGAAAAAGAAAGCCAACAGCATCTGCCAAATACTAATCTCAGAATTTGGCTGTGAAATCTTTAAAAACCTTTAAAATCTTTAAATCGTATGTCTGCCCAATGTAGACCCTTTGTAGCTAAAGGACCTATGATACTCATAGAATTGTATATTTTATTCTTAGTAGAACTAATATTGGTTCCAGTCCTCTAACACACATTCATTTATCTTTAATGTGAATGAGATCTGGAGGCCCACAGGGCAGCTAGATTTTTATTTTTATTTGCTTTTATAATGAGAAATAGGCGCATCTAGGCATGTTTGTTGTTAATCTGCAGTTTTCCTTGAGGCGTTGTTGACAATCTCTTGTAAATGGATGGTAGGCTAGGAATGCAAAACCTGTCACCTGTCCAGATGTTCTTACACTCCAGCTCCCATCAGCCCCGGTCAACAACCTATCACTGGTCAGGGAAGACCCTTACACCACAGGTCCATCTAGCTCAGTATTGTGTACATCGAATGACAGCTGCTCTCCCAAGGTTTCAGCCAAAGGGATACACCCAGCTCTACCTGATGCTGAGGATTGAATCTGGTACCTTCTGCATGCAAGCAGATGCTCTACCACTGAGCTGTGGCCCTCCAATATGAACAGCGCCAGCATGGAAAGCACATAGTTTAACTATGGAATTCTTTCCTGTGAGATGTGGAGAAGGCTTTCTTAGGGGTTTATATGGGCTCCTGGAGGAGATGAGATCCACCTCCAATGTCTTTTTTAAAATATAAATTTATTTATTTGGTTTTCAGATTAAAATTTTACAGTCACATATCCAGCATACAACATAAAAACAAGATTCCAGAGAATTTTCTGGCATTCCCTCCTCCCCTTTGTGGGTTCTATTGTTAATCATTTCCTCCTGCATATTTTATAATAATCCAAACCTTTTACCTCTCCATTGTATCCAAAATTCACCATTAATCTACAAGTGATATTCCAATCCTACTAATGATTTTAATTGTTAACAATGGTTTTTAAGATCAATTATAAATTTTCCCCATTCCTTATTAAAATTTTGGTCTTCCTGATTTCTGATACCCGGTCATTTTAGCCATTTCAGCATAATCCATCAACTTGACCTGCCATTCTTCTCTGGTAGGGACTTTATCTTCTTTCCATCTCTGGGCCAATAACATCTGCACAGCCATGGTCACATACATAAATCGTCTTTTCCCTTGGGATTTTGGCACCTAGAATTCCTAAAATTCTAATGTCACCTCCAATGCCAGAGGCATTATGTGTCTACATTCCAGTTGCTGGAAATCCTAGGTCAAGAGAATGTCACTCTGTTCATCTTCTGCTGTGAGCATCTCATAAGCATCTAGCTAGCTACTCAGTGCGAGAACAGGCTGCTGGACTAAATGGGCCTTCAACCTGATCCAGCAGGGTTCGTCTTCACCTTCTTCACTGTGTCTGTGAGAAGCAGGGGTTTTACTGCAGTGGGCTTCAACTTTTGGAACAGGTCTGCTTTTCTAAAAGTAGGTCCTCTCTTCTTTGTTTCTGTAAAGGCTGCAAGACGTTCAGCAACCTTCAGCTGGTGTTTGATGGATTTGGTTGTAGTTTTAAGACTTTTATAACTGTGGAGTTGTTTCAAATAACTCATTATCTTACTGTGCCATGTAGGTCTGTGTAAATATTGCCTGCAGCCTTGATTATCTGCAAATAATTTTAGATAGATTAATACAGTTTCTGCTTGTTTTGTCGTTGTCCTCCTCCTTTGCTCCCACCCCTGCTTCACAGCAGCCCGAAGAGGAGCAGTCGGTGGGCGATAGCACAAGTTCTAGTTTCTCTGCCGATGATACGCTGTCCCTAGAAAGGAACTCGTCCCTTGGGAGCGACATCTCCCTCCCTCAGGCACTAGGCATCAGCAGGCCCAAGGATCGGTACAGCCTGGATGGCAGCTGCTTCAACATGGCAACAAGCGCCGAGGGCCAAGATGGCGAAGCTGGCGTCTCCGGAGAGCTGGACGAAGAGCTGGACAGCATCACGGAAGTGCCCCCTCCTGCCTCTGCCCTGAAGAGCTCCATGAGGCCGCTGTCTCCTTTCCGCCGGCATAGCTGGGGCCCTGGGAAGAATGGCAGCAACGAGGCCGAGATGAACCATCGAAGGTGAGTAAAGGATGTGGGCACCCAGTGACCCATAGCTGTGGCAACTTCAGCCTTGTGATCTTTATTTTTTTGGGGGGTGGGAGAGGGCAGTAAGGCAGCCTTGCAAATAAGCTCGTAAAAGTTATTAGCCTGCAATTTTTGGGCGGTATGCAGTGAAGTTTTACTCAGAGTATATACAGCTAGGACTAGCTCAGGTCCATGGAATACCACCCAGCGGTCTTACTCTGAGTAGGACTTAGTTGAATACAACCCAATATTTATTATTACTCTTTTACTAACCAGCTAAGGGAACAGTAGCTGATATTTCCATCTGGAAGAATGGGAGCTCCTTTTTCTGCAGCCAGCATGGGAATCAATTTCTCAAAGCAGTGTTAAAAAATAGCCTTCTACCAAGCAAACTAGTGAAAGAGGCACAGGGGTGATCTGTCTCCCTGCTCCGGCCTGTGTAGCTGCTGTGCTGGATGTGGAGAGAAGATGCTTTACTTCCTCTGCAGCGAGCGCAGAAACCAAGTGGGATAGTGAAGGAGGAATGGAAGGATCGGTCCCTCCCTTGCCAGCCTCCTCACTTTCTTGCCTGTCTAGTTCTTAAATACAAGGCTGCAGTAAGAAGAGTTTTAAGGTCAGCAAAAGCACCACTGTCTTTTATTGCTTGAGTTCTAAGGGGGGGAATTCTGTGACAATCAATCGCCGTAAGTCCTTCTTTGTACATTTTAAAAAAAACCCAACAACATTATTTTGACTTTCGACCATAAAATATAATTTTATGGATTCCAGTGAGTAAATTCAGTTAGCTGACACACAGTGTTCATCAGCTAGAAATTATCTACCCATGAAGCTGTATTGAGACAAATCAATAGCATGTCCACCTCTCATTTGTAGAAATACTGGCTGGATATTTTTGTTACTGGCAAAATTGATTATCATACAACAACAAAAATGTTGTTAGCATAAATACATACAGCATAGCAGAATATGGGGGCAAAAATTGGGGCCAGCTTTAGAAGCCAGACAAAATTATGCACGCCACAGACCAGGGCTTTTGTCAGTCATGTCTGGTTAAACTTTGGACGCACTCTGAATGATAGAACAAGCCTCTTTCCACAATCTGGAGGCATGTGTGGCTATCTCTTCCCTGCTGCACTGAGCTACGGAGAAGCTCGGAAATCAGAGAGACACTTTGCGCTGCCTTCTGAACTTCTCCAATGGTGATGGTCACAGATTCTGCCCCCTTTTCTCCCAAGTGCTCAAGAAAACGAAAGTTGCACTCACCAACGATGAGGTGTCACGTGTATTCGTGCAGTCCCAGATAAAAACTTTCTGTTTCAATTTGAGAGGTCAAAATATGCGTCCCACAAGTGCAAGCACGAGTCCTTGGTTTTGGAACGAGTGCACTTGGGTCGCAGCAAGCCACAGAAAGGATTAAAGCAGCCTTGTGTCTTAAGTTTCACACAGGTGAGTGAATGGATTGGAGGGGGGCAGGTGGCTCTTGTATCCTAGCTACAGAGGAAGGAAAGCCCTTCTTGGCAACCCACATGGAAATGCAACAGGTTGCTAAGAGGAGCGGATTGCTTGATCCCTCCTCTGCTTGTCTGCTTGGTAGAAGTGTGTTGCTGGACTGCATCAGTTCAGTCCAGGGCACAGGGCTGGAAGTTTCATGGCATGAAGAGAAGCAATCAGATAGTTACTTCGCTCTTTGCCATAAAATCCAACTCCAGATGTTACTTTAGGTTTTACAGATTGAGGTGAAACTTTCTTTTTTCCCTGTTGTCTGTTACTATGGGGCAGCCGGAAACCTTTAATTTCAGGTTGTTTGTGTGTGTTAAGTAAAAACGGGATAGCTGAAGAAAATTGACAGAATACTAGAAAGCCAGATTGTGTACAATCAACGGTGTGATTATAACCTAGTAGGATTCTTAGGACAAAGTCATTCTTGTGACTCATATTATTGCCTTATTACGACTCACCCTCATGCACTGGGGGTGGGGGGGAGTGGCTGATGAGTTTACAGGTGCAAAGCAGGTAACACTTCAGGCTTCAAGATTAAAGAAGGTAGGTAGTGTTGGCAGGTGGGGGGGTCACCTGACATTATAGCTGTGCATTTAAAGCAGGGGAGGTGTAATTTTTTTTCTAATCTGAGAACCATATTGTCTCACTGCAAACCCTCCATGAGCTACACGCCAAAGCTAAATTTAAAAGTGAGTGCAGACTGAAGTTTGTGCATCTATTCTCCCTCTCAAATTTTTTATTATTATTATTATTATTATTAAATTGAAATCCATGCATATAATTCTGGGATGGCTTTGGGGGCCATTAAGATTGCATGGGTCCACCCCGATTTAAATCGACAGACTGTCAGTAAATACAATAAGCAGAATAAAGAACAAAATCTGCCCTAGATTGTGCTCCTTCTGGCTCATTCCTATGATCACGTGATGGTGAGAACACCCTCCATGCACATAGAAAAATAGGATGTCAGGTTAGTCTGAACCTTCACCCTGACATCCTGCTTTTCCTATGTGTGTAGAACAGGGATGGGAAACCTCTATCTGTCTGAGGGCCACATTCCCCTAGCGTCAGCCTTCTGGGGGCTACATGCCAGCCAGTGGGCAGGGCTAGAGGCTGAAACAGAAAAAGCAAGAAATGCAAATTGTTGCTAGTTTCTGTATCCCTCTCTTATCTTCCATTGAGACAAGCACTATCTGAGGTCAAGGATATTTTCCAACCTGCAAAAACAGAGGGCACAAAGCACAGCTAGTTTGGGGTTTAGTTAGGAAGGGGAGGGGAGGGGGCCTGGGAGAGTCCAAGGGCCAGACAGAGAGAGGCTTGAAGACCCCTGGGCCTCAGGCTCCCTATGCCTGGTGTAGATGTATCCAAGCGTGCAGCTCTCCTGCACCTTCGTTCACAAGTGGAACTGGTCCTGCAAAAGCTTCACCTTTTGAGTCTGTTGATTTAGACCCAGGGTGACTTTCTTACTGCTCTCTGGGTACGTTGCTGGAGCTTTATAAAACATGCCCTTATTTACATGTTGCCTTTCTCCACTTCTTGTTCCACATGCTTTTACCCAGTACTTCCCCGGCCAGTCCCAGTCTGGGGGATTGCTCATTTGTTCATATTGCGCCTTTGTCATTGCTGACTGACCACTGTCCATGATTCATTTTCAGTTCAATGCGAGTGCTGGGGGATGGTGTAAGGAAGCCTCCCACCCATAGGAGAAGGTACAGCGCCACACTCTGATGCTGACTAACCATGTTGCATTTGAATGGCTACTAACTTTTTGCTTTTATGCCAACATCTCTTTGTTTATCCCAACACAACTGGCCAGCTTGTTAGCAGGTTTGCCCCTCAAGTTTGAGACAGTGCAAAATGTTCCTGGACTACTTTCCTTGGATGGATGGATTTGCTGTTTGAGGTGGCAGGAACAGAGCGTAGTTTGAGGGTTTGGGTTCTTTTTGTAAATGTGCAGGATCGTGCCCCAGCCCCATTGTATGTTCTTCATTATGTACCATAAAATGGATCAGTTGACACACAGTGTTTCTGAGGAGGAATAAGCCTTGTGCTTGCGTAACTCCACCCTCCCACCTCCTCTCCCCTATGTCTAGAGTCCAGGAATTGCAAATCATGGTTTGGAACTCCTTTCTAGGTTTGATTTTGAGGGTGGGGTAGTGCAAGCTGTAATTTGGCTATTTGACTGTAACAGGAAACAATGGTTTGCCAAGCCAGGAAGTAACTAATTGACTGAGAGGAGGAAGGAGTGTGCAGACACAAGACTTGTTCCCACTCCTCCCAAGTGGTGGTTTAGAGGAGTGGAAACATTGGGTTGTATCCCATCCTGCATGAGGGAACTTCCACTCGCAAAACAGGACTTCCACTCCGTCTCCTCCCCGCCCACTCCCCCATATCTTCTCCAGACGGTCCCCCAACTCTCCTGAACTAATTTGGGTGCAATTTAGTGGAGGAGAGAGAAGAGGAAGCTCCATCGCATGCACAGAAGCTTCTTGCATGAGCAGAGCTCCAGTATTGGATAAAGCCTATCCCATGTAAACTGAGCTACTATCTGCACAACCTTTTGACTAGATGGCAGTACTCAAAATATAAACAGTTCAGTTAAATATAATTACCGTATTTTTCGCTCTATAAGACACACCAGACCACAAGATGCACCTAGTTTTTGGAGGAGGAAAACAAGAAAAAAATATTTCGCACAGCGAAAGCAGCAATCCCTCTTGCTGTTCTGGCTTCTGGTATAGCTGCGCAGCCTGCATTCGCTCCATAAGACGCACACACATTTCCCCTTTTTAGGAGGGAAAAAGTGAGTCTTATAGAGCAAAAAATACGGTAATTGTTTGCAAAACTGTCCCTAGATTTTTCAGAATAGGCAGATGTGAAGGAGATGAAACAGATTTACAAAATATTCAGTACCCATGATCTGGCTGGTTTTCTTTTCTTTATCCCTTTCCTTTAAGAACAAAACAAAAACAGTCTAACTCCCTTGAAAGCTGGGGGTATATAAGTCTGTTCCTGCTCCCTGTTTTTTGTTACGTTCTGTGTTCAACGAATTTTTCCTCCACCCTCTAATTTAAATTTAAACACGCTGCTTGAGGCAGATTTGTAGATTTCCATACCAAAAAACCTCAGCAAGCCTAATCCTGCCAGAATTAATAGGGCATCCCATGCTTGAGTGGTGATTTTTGCAAAAACATGTTTCTACAAATTTGGCAGAAGGTGGCTTAGAAAATTGATTGTCTATTATTATTATTATTATTATTATTATTATTATTATTATTATTACGCCCACTGTTGAGCTTTAAATGCTGAAAGAGGAAGACTCCAGCCATGGTATACTGTGTTAGACCCATTAAAGAAAGAAAAGAGGAAATGTCAGTCTCAACGCATTTAGTGCACGATTGCGTTAATAACGCATACAAAAGTTGCTTCAGGTGCCTTGTAAAAACTTAACCTTTTGACAAGACTTTCCCTGACCCAGTAGATTGGACCCTGTTTTAGATGCCTGAATCTGTTTGAATCCTTTTATATGCTTTTATGTTTTTATTCTGCTTCATTGATTTTTAGGCTGTATTTTTGTTGTAATGGATATTTGTATATTGCACACAGTGTACACCACTTAGAGATTTTAAAACATTTGGGAGTTTAGGCATACTTTTAAATAAAGGTATGTAGCCCAAACATACGATAACTGAACTGTTTCAGTATTCAGGCACACACACCCCCTTCTTCCTGGTCCCCTACATAGGCTTTTTTGGCCCACAGTTCCATAGTTTTCATAGATTTTTTTCTGCCTTTCTATTCTGTTCAGTGCCAATAAAACACAGTTCTTGCTATCCCTAATCCTGGGTGATGTTCTTCCTCAATCCTCCCTCTCATGTGAATGTTCCATTAATCACCTTCATGAATTATCCATCCATTCAGAACTCCACCTCCTCCATTCATTCTTTCCCAAGGTTCCATGATTCTTAATTACCCTGTCTTCTGGGTGCCTTATCTGTTAAACTCTCTTGTCTCCTTAACTCACTCCTACCCCTATTTCTCTCAGCCATATCCTTTCCATTGGGGCTGTCCCAGCCAAACTGGCTGTTCTCTTTCTCTCACTAACACCCCCCCCCCCCAATCCTGGTCAATATTCTGTGGACTGAAACTTCCCTAGGAGCTGCAGTGTCTGTGGGTTTTCTGTGACATCAGAGCAGCTCACCCAATAGCTAGTCTAGGTTTTAGTTAATTACATAGACATAGCTTTCTCTCAGGCACTGTGGGCCAGAACTTAACTCACCCAAGTTCTAACTCTCTAAGGAGAGACCACCTCCTTCACCTCAGACCCTCTCACATGTGAAGATCAGAAGAAAGGGACTTCTTTGTGGCAGTGTATGTGTTGAACACATGTCCAGGCATTCACAAACTGGTCCATGCAAAGTTAATGGGGGGAAAGCAGCTCTTTGCTGACATCCCTACTGCAAAGCTGAGGCATGCCTGCCAATCCACTACTCTCCCTCATTAACAAATGAGCATCAGGTGCTTTGGTTTAAAAGAGCTGTTTTCCTTTTAATGGATAGCAGGATTTGTTAGCACCTGCCTCTCTGACCGCCCTGTAATGGCTGCCTTCTTGCTCTCTCTTTTGCCTTTTGGTGTCCTCAGTTTGAGCTGGTGTCCCTCTGATGTCCAGTGCACCGCCATGGGTGCTGATCTGAATGGCAGAAGGTAGAGTATACATAAATGTGCTGCAGCCATAGAGGGAGCTTGCAAACCCCAAGTTATCGGCTTCTGGTGTGGTGTTTGTAGCCTTGTGGTGTCGCCGTGTGTCTGCTGATTTGAGTATTGTTCAGTCTCTGTCTGGTTTGCTTCCTTTTGAAGCCTTTGAGCACATGCTCAAAGTTTGGCAAGCCAGAATTTGTGGTGGCCCTTCCTCCATGCAAACTTGAAGAAGGGGTATGTTGGTGTGTTTGGTACTGGAACTCAGGGCCATCAATTGAATCTGAGTGTTGGACTATTCAGGACTGACAAAAGAAAAAAATCCACACAGTGCATATTTAAAAATACAGAATTCACTGCCACAAGATGTAGTGATGGCTACCCTCATGGGTGGCTTAAAAAGAGGGCTAGACAAATTCAAGGAGGATAAGGCTGTCAGTGGCTGCTAGAAAATCACATCTAAAAAAATTCTCAAGAAGTTTGACAAGTAGGTATATAGCATAGCCATAAAACCAACGAAATACCATTGCAAAATAGCTTTTCAAACTGGTCATGCTTTTCAGCATCTTTCGCCTGGGGGAAGTCACTGCAGTGTGAAGTGCTCCTGTTCAGGGTTTGAGCTAGCCAACGAAGCCCTTTTCCAGTATATTCCATTCAGTTGTTGTCTCCGCTGCTAACTGCACTAACAGTAGATCACGTTAACTAACCAAGGAGATGAGATAGATATGAGTGTGCTTGCAACCGAATCATTTAAACCAGGGGTTGCCAATGTAGTGGTGTCTGCAAGGAGCTGATATATATGCCTCCCCATCCCTGCCATATTGGTTTAGGGGGTGGGGGGGAGTATGGTTGAACCATTTTGTGGTCCTGCTTTTATCTACTTCTGCTCACTTAGATGTGGCAGTTGTTTGGTGTTACGCCATGCCTCAATGGCAACCATTTTATGAGTGGTGCCCACAGAACTTCCTCAAAATTCCAAATGTGCCCACTAGCTCCAAAAAAGTTGGCGACCCCTGATTTTAAAACCTATTTTTGATTGGAAGCTTCCTCTCAGATATACAGTGAGCTTGTATGTTGATCCACCGAGAATCTGCAGAAGCTTGAGATCTGTTTTCTCTCTCTTTAGTTACAGCTTAGAAGGCCTTGCTGGGGAGGGTGATGGTACTAAGAAGCCACCCTCCGGCCTCGAAACGGCAACTCTGAACACCAAAGATCTCCGGCAAAGCCCCCTGGCAAATGATGAGCGTGGGTCTCTAGTCTCACTCACCGAAGAGGAGCTGGAACTAGAGCAAGGGGCAATTAGAAGTCTTAACCGCCAGGTAAACAAGGTTCTTCTCCCCCTCTCCCCCCTCGCTCATTAAGAGTTTAATACCATCTGTATGATATCTACGGTGAGCTGAGTAGCCCATCCAGGCCACATTTGCACCATATATATGTAAAGCACTATGATACCACTTTAAACAGTAAAGGCTCCCCCCCCCCCCCAAGGCTTCTGGGAACTGTAGTTTGTTAAGGGCCCTGCGATTTGTTAGGAGACTCCTATTCCCCTCCCAGAGCTACAGGAGTTGTTAATCACAGGGAACTCTGGGAATTGTACCTCTGTGAGGGGAATATATGGGTTTCCTAACAACTCTCAGCGGCTCCCATGTATGGTCTGAGTGTGGCCCAGTCAGATATCGGCAGAAGTGACATGAGTCAACGGAATGACTGTCGTGTCGCAGTGAGGACATAAGGGGGCCGTTTCCTGCCAGAAGGGAACTCCAGTTTCCTTGAATAGATCTGTAGCAGGTTGTTCCTCATTTGATCTGCCTGCCTCCCACTCTGTGACCCTGCTTTTATACAGCTTAAGAGAAGAGGGCAAATTATATTTCTTTCAGCCTTGCCCAACCTGCTGCCCTCCAGATGAACTACAGCTCCCAGCCAGTATGGCCAGTAGCCAGGGATGGTGGGAGCTGTACGCTCCGCATGTTTTGGGCTACCAGGTATGAGAAGGCTGCTATGGAGATGAAAAATGGGCAGGTTTGCGCGTTTAAACCCATTTCACAGGAGCACAGGAAGAAGCTGCCTTGCACAGTGTCAGACTGCCGGTCCATTTAGCTCACTCAGCATTGCCCACACTGGCTGGCAGTGGCTCTCCAGAATTTCAGGCAGGAGCTTCTAATTACTATGTGGCGATGCTGTGAATTGAACCTGGGAGTTTCTTCCTTTCAGATCACCTGGGGATATTTTCTGGGGTGGTGGTGAGGGACCCATGTACAGCATGTGGCTAGTCTTGACGGGCTTGCTTGTGCCACTTTGAGCTATTTACTCTGCATTCACCTTTCTGTGTTGCGCCTGCTTAGCATTTGTGGCATACTTAGTGTCTGAACCTGTGTGTAAGGTGGTCCTACAATGGGGAGTCCGCTTGGGTGCCTTTTTGGTTCCACGGTGTTGGTGGATGTTAGGTTCGCCAAGTGTTTCTTCTGTCCCCAAGTTCCAGAGTGCTGAATTGGTTTCATCCATGCCTAAGCAAAGACCCAGGCAAAGGGCTCTTTAGCTGCTTCTTCCCCGGTTGTGAGCATTAACAGAGACTTGGACATAGCCCTCTGCTTATTATCGATCTCAGCTGCTTAACTCGCCAGCACAAGGCAGTCAGCAAATGGAGACTGGTCAGATGAGATGCACAGGTGCTCTGCTGAAGATGTTGTTGCTTGCTCATGCTGGTGAGGAAAGAGTTAAACAACCTTTTACTTGGTGGGTCTCAGCTTGCACAGGAGAAATCCACTCAGGTGAATAATAGAGACCACGTGCTTGGGATTGGAGTCTGCTGCTTTGGAAGTCAAATGGGAATTTCCTCGGGGCTCCTGTGAGCTGTCTAGCTCAGTATTGTCGACCCTGACTGGAAGCAGCTCTCCAGGGCTTCAGATGGGATCATGCTAGGGATTGGACCTCTTGGCAACGGGTTTCCTGTCCCCTTTTGTGCAGTGAGGTTTTGTAGTTCAGCTTTGCTGTCTTGTTTTTTGCAGATACGCCAAAGATCTCAGCCCCGTGCCTTCAGCTTCACTGCAACTCCTGTTTCTCCCCCACTGACTAAGTCCATGTCATTGATGACCATTGGCCAAGCTGGACCAGACAGTGAGTACACGTGGCTCTTTGTCTTTCTTGCTGCATACAGCGTTTGGTGGTGACTGCACCTTGTGTGTACTAATAGCACCTTCCCCTTTTCCTGTGCCATGGCAGCTTGGATATAAATAACTGGAGCAGAACACAAACACACTGAGCTGCTTTATCCTGAGTCAGGTCTTTGGTCCATCACGGCCACTACTGCCCACTTCCAATAAGCAGTGATTCTCTAAGGAGACACAGGGTGAGGCTTTCCCCAGCTTGGCTGCCAGAGAGTCTTTTTAACTGGAGTTGCCTGGAATTGAACCTAGGAATACAAAGCATGCAGCCTCCCACTGAGCTGTCAATCTTTTCTGGCAATCTTCAGATAAACAAAGTTGGGGTGGAGGTGGTTGCAGAGAACAAGGATGGACTTCAATCCTCCAGAAACACAGCACTGCTGCACCTTTCCACTTCCAACAGCGCTAGCTCACATCAGAAGCAGCTGGTTCTTCGGTGGTCCTCAAAAAGCACAAACATGATCCCTGTGACTAACATTCTCCCCCTTTTGAAAAATACCCACTTGGTGATTTTACGTATCTCTGGAGTTTTGAGAGACGTGGAGAACAAGTAATCTCTACATCTGCTCCACTCTCCAGCGGATATGCGATGACACACCTGTTAGATGACTGTGCGCCTTGAGGGTGTTTTGTTGATGCCAGAGCTATGTCAGTAAGTGCTGGTTTGCACAGATCCACTGAGCATCTCATGAGCCTTGACACATGTGCAGTGACTGTGTTCTGCCTCTGAATTACTGGGAATATAGAGTGGCAAGAGCACTGTGGTACTCATGTCTTGCTTGCAGATTTCCTTAAAGCGTTTGGTTGGCCACTGTGAGAACAAGATGCTGGACTAAATGGACCTTCATTCTGATCCAGCAGGACTTTTTTGTGTTCTTAAGGACCAGCACAACTCCCATGGGGAAAGGTGCCTTAGGTGATAGGGAACAGCCTTATGCTAAGTCACACCTTTGCTCCACCTAGTTCAGAATTGCCTCTGAATACCAGTTTCTGGGAACAGTAAGCAGGGAGAGTGCTGTTGCTCTCCCATCCTGCTTGAAGGCTTCCCACAAACATCTGGGTGGCCACTGCAAGAAAACAGGATCCTGGACTATAGATGGGCCTTTGGCCTAATCCAGCAATGCTGTTCTTACGTGAGAACGAAGTCATTGCTATAATGCTTTGTACCCATGCCTGAACCTTTTCTGCAGTGTGCTGATAGTAGTGTTTGCGCTAGGTGGAGGAGTTCCATTCCATATTGGTTTTGAGATTGCGGCATTTGCACAGCCGGCCCTAACAATAGGCTGAGTGAGGCGGCTGCCTCAGGCAGCTGATTTTGGTTTATTATAAAAGGGTTGCAAAACCCCGGGGGGGGGGGAATATGGATCAAGGGTTAGTTATGCGATATGTTTCTGTTCTATTTTTACTGCCAGGGAGAGGCACTTGTGAAATTTTCTGTCTCAGGTGCCAAAATAGTAATGGAATTATGTGCCTTGAATTCAAGGAGGGCACAATTTGCTGCTTTCCTCAGACAGCAAAATGTGTTGGGCCAGCCCTGAGCATCTGATTGGATTTGCCCCATATTCATTTTCATTCAGAAATCTGGATTTTGACTCATAGGTGACTTCTGCCATTTCCTTAAAAAAAGTCTTTCCCAGATGACAGCCACTCCCATCAATATCAGCCAGCAACAGCCTTTGTTTGACCCTTTATTTTTAAGCAGAAGTGTCACCCTCCTGAAGCATTTTAGCAAAGAGGGTGCTCTTACAGGAGAGAGACCCTTTTGATTAGGGAGCTTCTTAAGGATGCTTCACAAGGAGGAAAGCCTTTTTAGAAAAACCATTCTCAGGACTTGTGACTAATAAAGATGTTGACTAGAGGTTGTTGTCCCTTAGCAATAGTAACCAAAGCACTAAGCTGTCCATCTATTAAAATAACCGCTTCATCTGCTTTGCCTTATTGCACCAATTTTCCTCTCCCTCCCGAAGCCTGTCATTTAAAAAATAAAGAAAAAGAAACAGGAAATAACCATTTGGTATCTTTTTCTTCCTCAGTTGCTAACCAAACACTAAAAGCAAAAAATAAAAAGAGGGGGGAGATTTCTTCCCAGAAAACAGGCTTGCCTGACAAATGAATGATTCCCCCTGCCTGTTCCATTAGAGGAAAACTTTCCATCCAACTTGGAAGGAGTGGCATTGCATCAGTCTGAGGCAAACTGTGGCTCGTTGTGCACATTCCTCCCTCCTTCCCTGCAGAATCTCCTTTTGCATATGTTACCAACTGGGACTTGGCAGGTATGGGGAAAGAACTCTCATAAAAATGTGGGGGTCAGCATTGCAGTTGACCATCTGGAGGATGCACAGTGGACTCTTGAGAGCAGCAACCAAGCATCACATCTCTGACGGGAAGTAGATGGTTGTACACAAGTGTAACTGCTGTTGAAACTGCCACCCTGTTCCTCTGCCTCAAGGAAATCCAGTAGGAATCTAGAAAGCTGCCTCTCATTGAGTCAGACCATTAGCTCATCTAGCTTAGTATTTTGTCTGCAGCAGGAATGGGCAGACTGCGAGCTTGAGCGATCTGCTTTGCTTTTTCGTCGAACCATCAGCCTGGATCCAAGTCCAAATAGTGGCTTAGAAAAGGGAGCAGGTATAGAATTAAGGAAGAGGGCACTTCTGAGTGCAACTTAGCCCAGGAATTTGTTTTTTTTCAACTGAGCGCATAGCTCTTTAATGCAAAAATGCATTCTTGGGTTGCCTCCAAACCGATTTTGTTTCAGCAGCCTAATTAGTGGAGGGTGGTGAGCTATTGCTATTATTCAGCCATGGGAAACCTTTGCCCTTCCAGATGTTACTGAGCTACAAGTCCCATTGCGTCTGGACATTGGCCATGTTTGCTAGGGCTGGTGGGAGTTGTAGCTCAGCAGGAGGGCCAAAGGTTCCCCACACCTGAACAATTGGGATTTGAAAATCCTTGGTGTTCTGTTGCAGATCACCCAAGTCTCTACCAGGAGATCCTGACCTGCCTTTTTCCTATCTCTGGCTTGCAGTTACTGGCAGTGATTGTCTAGGATTTCATGCAGGGACCATTCCCAGACACAGCTGGAGATGCCAGGGATTGAAGGAGTGGCCTTTTGCCTGCAGAAAACATGCTCTGCCACTGTACTGTTCTCCCCTCATCCTACCCACTCCCCAAAAATGCCATCACTGCACGGCGGATCTTCCCCTGCAGAGAGCCAGTGAATTGCAGCAAAGAAACATGCAGCGCAGTGGATGCTCTGTAGTCCCAGCAATTTTTGGGGTGGGGATGGAGGAGGAGGAGTGGTGCTACCACTCTTGAGTGACAGCCAAATGCCTGCCCAAAGGTCTGGTTCCGGCCTTGGTTGAATTCAGATCTCAATTAGCACTAACAAGGCGTTTTCGCCTGAGGGTTCCTGCATTCCCTCGGTACAAGCTGAGAGAAAGCGAAGCAGGCTTAAGTCTCTCTCTTTGTCTCTCTCTCAGAATGTGGGATCTGATGGCTTGATGCATTGCAGAGGGAAACCTCAGCCCCGTAGGAGCCTTGAGCTGTTGCACTTCCCTCCCGACCCGCCCCCCAAAGGCTGCTGGCAAGCAGATGCTTGGCTGTTCTTCATCGTCAGCATTTTGTAGAAGTGGAGGTTTTAGAAGAGCTCTTTTGCCAGAATGTCCCAAAGGCTGCTCCTAACCTGGGGATAAAAAATATAAAAAATCAGTGGGGAAAATGCTGGGGGTGAGAGGTAGTTAAAGGCAGCCGGAAGCTTTTAAAGAATGAAACCCCCCCCAGTGAAGGAAGGACCAAGGGCATGCTGGTGATGGCGGGGAGTTCATTGAAGCGAACCTGTTTCGGTTTTGAGTCTTGCTTGCCTTTCCTACTGTAAGCTACAATTCCCAAAGACGTTTTTCTTGGATTGAGATTTTGTAGTGAATTTGGAGGTTCCTCCTGCAGGGAAATATCTGAGAAAGCCACAAGAGGGGTCCGATAGAAAAGGTGGCATTTCTCAAGGGAATTCCAAGAATAGCCAGAATACTATGAAGAAGGCAACTGAACCCTTTTGATAGCTTAATACAGTAGGGTGTGTATTTACCTTTTGAAGTAATAGTGCCATTTGTGAACAACTGTAAGGGTCAGCTAAGGGAAGAAAAGTTGTTACAGCGCCCCCCTGGGTGGTTCTATAGGGGTAGGACCTCAGTACTGAGGATTTAAGCCATCGGACAATAGCTTGACTTTGTTCCTTTTCCTGTGCTTGCTAATTCATTTAAAGTTTAAACAAATGTACCGCTTCCAAAACCTTGAGCTTGTGCAGAGGCTTTTAACTGCTGAGATGGGGCCTGGCTTTTACTAAAGAGCATCAAGAGTCTTCAAAGCTGTGTGCTATGCTTACACATCGGGTGCAGTCCAGCCAAAATGAAGCGTCTTTCAGGTGTCGTTGGGCTGAATTTGCATGTAACGCCAAACCATGGTTTGAACCTACACGAATGAATGCAAACAAGTTGCTGAGTGAAGTCTTGGGTTTGAGTGCTCTTCCTTCCATCCCCTTCTCCTGTGATCCTGGGAGAAGGACGTTCCTAGCAGTTAGTTTCAGTGAATCCAGGTTTGTTACATACAAACCAGCGATTGTGGTTTGAAACAGACTGATTAGTTGGATTTGGGTTGTTTTTTAAAGAAACTGACCAGAGTTTATTTCAAAGCATGATCCAACATATCAACCCTGGATTCTTTGAAACCATAAATTAAACTTTAACAAAGCCCTTCTTCCTGGCTGTATGGGAGAGGGAAGATGGACATTTGGCTTTGCTCAGGCTCATTCTGGCTTGTGCATGTAATGCTAAACCAAGGTTTAGGGTTACATGCACAGTAACCCCCATTAACTTCAGTGGAAAAGTCAAACATGTCTTTAAAATCTCCATAGATGAATTGATTGGGATTATGGGTATGATCAATTTGGACTGGATTTTGTTCATTATGTGGAAGCTTCCCTGAAAGAAATTGGATGTATTTCCATGCAGAATATCTTTAGTATTGTAGAGCCAGGACTCTCCAAAATATTTTTTTTGATTGCAGTGAGAGTTAACTACCCTTATCTTTACCCTTATTGCTTTGTGGGGTTAATGGGCAGGAGGAACCCTAAAGAATTACATGGATCTTGTAAAAAGGTTTCTGCAAGGTAAGGTTGCACTTGGAGCCTTCTGCAGTAGAGAGCTCTTCCTTTTAGGAGATAGTTCTGCTCAGGGTGGTGGCTTTCTGCTGCTACCTGTGGTGGTGCTGCCTTGTATTGTACCCTCTAAATTCTGTTTAGTTGTTTGTCTTGTTTTAAACCAGTAATTTCCCAACTCTGTGGGGTGGGCCCATTAATGTGCTATGAGAGACAGCAACTTGGAAACTTTTCCCAGGGCAGCCTGTATATTCATCTAGCTCAGTATACACTGACTGGCAGCAACTCTGACATTTCAGACAGAGGAACATCTATCCCATAGCCTGAGCCTTTTGATTGGAGCTGACTGAGATCGAGCCTGTGAACTTCTGTGTGCAGAGCAAATGCTCTGTAGCTGGACTGTAGTCCCTTTTCGTCTGCATCTTAGCAAGTCATACTTTAGCTTGCAGGTGAAGGACTCAGTGATTCAACCCTCTTCCATCTAAAAACATTGTTCCACATAGAACAATGCTCATTTTAATTTATTGAAGGCCCTTCTGCATACAGAGGCCATACTGTACTCCTTAGCTATGGTCCTTCCATCAACAAACTTAATAGTTTCTTTTGTGACCCCAAAGTCCCCACCAACATGCAAAGGGGGTTGCCCATTGTGACTCTGCTCACATTACTGCTCTGCTCTGCTCTGCTCTCCTTCCTGTGAACTGGACCAAGGGTAACTTTGGCCCTCTCTCTACACCAGATATGTTTGGGATCATCCAATCAGTCTTGATGTAGAGAAGTCTCTGAAACTACCTACCCTTGGAGGAGCTTCCCTGCTACTTCCCTGCAAGAGTCACTGCTCTGAGCATGCCTCCTTCCAACCAGGAGGTATATCCAGACTAATGATTCATGCGGGGATGGGGGTGGGCAGGTGGGTGCTTGTCTGATTCTTTCTCATCCACACTCCAAAAGCAAACTTAATGGGCGAAATGTGGCTGCACCTTCAATTTTAATTCATCCAAAAATGTACCCTAAGTGCTTAGAGGTTTGGGATATAACCGATTTAAGGAATATAGCACCAAGTCCTGATGTAGATCGCAGAGGGATGACTTGCAGTCTCTGTAGATTGTAAACATCAGCCGCGTTGGCTCACCATGGTATGGTATGCTATAAGCCATGTCTTAAACCTGCTATACCTTCCTCAGCCAAGTTGCTTGTAGGGGTCTTAATGTCATGGGGTGGGTCCCTATTTTCCCCAAGCTATTATGCTGGAGAGGATTTTTGCTCACAGCTGAAGAAGAAGGTGTCTGCGGATTTCAATAGCCGTGTTGCACCATGCTCAATCAGATCCTTGCGCGAATGAGGGCTGGCCATCCAGGGGTCACTAAAGAGAGATGCCTGCATCTTATAGCATTGCTCTTGAACCTCTGCCTTTGAAGAATTGCTGTGGGAAAGGTTGCCAGTAAATAAAAAGCCTCAAGCCTATAGTTTACAGATTGAATGCAACCTGTGTTATTTTTCTCTCTCTCTCTCCTTAAAAAAGAAAGCCTTCTGCTCTGCATTGGTTTTGCTTTCCCTCTTTGGCTTGCTCTTGGCTGCTCCTGTTGCCATTCCCCCTCTCCTTTATCTACTATTGTTTGTTGTTGTTGAAATGCATGCTTTAACGTCTGCTGTTAACCCACTTCTCAGCCCAGGGACGGACTCGGCCATCCAGACGAATTTCCTTCTCCTTCAGCATCTCTCCACTCATTCCTAAGTCTAAAACTGTCTTTTCTATTGGCTCTTCTTCCAGTGATGAGGATGAGGAGTTGGATAGTAAGTAATCTGCCTGGGCAGAATGAAGCTGGCTTTGGGGTGGCGCTAGGCAGGGAAGCGCTTACATTTTACCTGGCTTTTCTTTAATGCAAGTGCTGCTTGCTAAAGTTGCCTCATCCCTTTCTTTGTGCTTCTGAACTTCACATGCTGCATCATAAAAGGGATGCCTTCCCTTCGCAACTGCTTACAAACGTTGGTACTCCCAAGAGTGCTTTTGTGCTGTCTCCTGTAGATGCCACGGCGCTCAAGCTTTTTGAAAATCTGTTTTGCTGTTTCACTGTGGGTCATTCCTTGGCGAGGAAGGGGAAGGTGTTTGCTTTGGGCAATGGTTCAACGCCACCATTGTAGTTTTGCCACGTCACACTCTTGCATGTCGAAAGCTTCACAGTAAGAGTCACGGATATGTGTATGTTTTTAAACCGTGTGTGTTTGCTTGGGAATTGTACATTTGATATATAGCAGGGGTGAGGAATTCATTTGAATTATTTACTTGAGAAATTTCTTGATAATGCTTCTGGTGCACGTGATATAGAGATCCCTGGTTTGCCCAGGTTACGGATGGGAAATGGAGGTCCTGGGCAGTTCTCCTAGTTAAAGTTATTCCAACACCATTATGTTTTGAGAAGTTGAGACTTTAACTGGCATGGGCCTCCATAGATGCAGTCTAGATAATCAGAACAGGTGATGATCACTTTCTTAATTTGCAGAGAGAGGCGGATAGAACTCAAAGCAGTGTTTTATAATCACTTGCCTTTAGCACCTTGGTCAACCACAGTCTGGAGCTCTGTGCAGTTTTAAACTGTTAGTGGCGGGTGGAGCCTCTATAGACTACAGGAATTTCAAATAGTGAGCTTCTTGCCATGAAGTCATCTTGACAATTAGCTCAAAGCACGCTCTGCTTGCGTCTCCGCTTTTGCAAGATAGTCTTGCAAAGGTCACAGCCTGATATCCACCCAGTTTGCAGCCTGGAGGTGAAACTAAACAAGGGGCTTCTCTGTACTTTTTCTTGAGAGCTGTCAGTTTTAGGTTGCAGGCTACTTCCCAGTTATCACCAGTGATGTCATATCTGCTATCCAATAAGAGCCTGTGATGCTTGCACAGTCATGTTTGAGTCGCTTTTCTCCAGCTGTGCAGGAATCCGCTTGGGATTCTGTGCAACTTTTGTGTTGGTTATTTTGTAAATCATAGGTCCTGAGATGCCAGTAGTAACCAGTTCTGGGATGCTCCGGAGGGTATCTCTGGAGACAGTTGTGTTAACATCTGGAAACAAGTGAACAAGCAAGCCCCTCTTGTCTTCATTATTCAGGACTTTGTAAAGAAAGAATGGGGAAAACCCATTCAGAGTTACTACTTTTATAACCATGGTTAATAAACCTTTAGTGGACCCAATGGACCAATTTTCCACCGGGATTTTGCGTTAGAATGTGTCATAGCCATCAAGGTTAATCCCAGGTGCAATTATTGTTAATTAAAAACCTTTTCGCCTTGTCTTTCCTCAGGTAACAGATCTTTCAGCAGTACCGGCAGTTCATTGACTCAAAGGTGAGCTTTTGGTTTCCCCCCCTAAAATTGAAGGCAGGGTTTTGTTTTGTTATGCAAACTCTTAAAACTCTCTCCATTTCCTTGAAATAGAAAAATCAGGGCTGTCACCCAATCAAGAGAAATCATGCTGATTTAACTGTGCGAGTTTTAGTCAATTCATTAATTAAGTGACTAAAACTGCATGGCTTTGCATATGATAGGAATGGACAATACTTCTAAAGGGGATAAATCATTCTTTTCTTTCATTTACATATTTTAGATGATGTATGCCTGTAAAAGCAGATATCAGCTTTAAAAAGAGGTGTTACTCCTTTTTTAGGGATGGGGTGGGGGTGCGTCAGAAATGGCCCTAGCCAGTGCTTTTTTTCTGAGGGCATGCAGGGGTACGCATGCTCCTAAACATTTTGTTGAATCTAAGTTTGGCTTCATGGAGGGGCAGTATTTCAATATGAGTAGGAAAAGGAGAGTACCCCTAAACATTTTTTAAAGAAAAATAACACTGGCCCTAGCTATCTGCAATTTTTATAAGTTCTTGTATTAAAATAATTTTTAAATAATTAGATTAGCCTACTGATTAATTGGGATGCGGGTGGCGCTGTGGTTTAAACCACTGCGCTGCTTGGACTTGCCAATTGGAAGGTCAGCAGGGGTGAGCTCCCGTTGTTCGGTCCCAGCTCCTGCCAACCTAGCAGTTCGAAAGCATGCCAGTGCAAATAGATAAATAGGTACCACTCTGGTGGGAAGGTAAACAGCGTTTCCATGCGCTGCTCTGGCTTCGCCAGAAGCGGCTTAGTCATGCTAGCCACATGACTCGGAAAAACTGTCTGTGGAAGCGGACAAACGCCGGCTCCCTCGGCCTGTAAAGCGAGATGAGCGCTGCAACCCCAGAGTCGTTCGCGACTGGACTTAATAGTCAGGGGTCCCTTTACCTTTACTTTTACTGATTAATTGGGAAGAGTGGAAGACACCTTCCCAGTTTGTTGATTTTTGTGTGTGCTGATTGGCTAAATGAAACATGTTACTGAAATCTAAGGGGGCGAGAAAATCATACACAATCATACACCCTAAATGCCTACCGGAAACAGCACAAACTGCTTTCTATTTCCTCCTCATCTTCCAGGAAGCTGTACTTGCACTTTCAGACAGCAGAGGGCACTGTGGGTATTTGGAGCATGCATATGATTCTTCGCACTTAGGATGGTTGGTTGCCTGCTCTTGGCAGGACTCCTTTGGCCTTTAAGGGAAAATGGCAACCAGAGAAGCTTGGGGGTAAAAAGCCTCACCTGTTGAAGGCACAACAGGCCTTGTTTGAGTTAAGAAGGTGCTGGGCCCATTTGCAATATGCAACACAGCTTTCATTAGAGTTGCCAGATCCTCTCCCCCCCCCCCATGGACCTTACCCTTTTATCGTTTTAAAATGTATTTACTTTATTTCATGCAATTTATATACTGCTTGACTGTAGAAAAGCAATTGTTTCTTTTTTTAAAAAAAACACGCACACATGTGAAGCTTTTCCTTGAGCAGAGATGAAGCCACAGATAAAGCTTCACCTGCTTAATTTCTGCCTGTCAAAATACCGTATTTTTCGCCCCATAGGACGCACCTAGTTTTTTTGGGGGGGGGAATAAAGTAAAAAAAAATATTTCCCCCCCCCAGGCACGGGGCTGGCGCGGGGGAAGCCCGAGCTTCCCCCGACCCTAGCCCCCAGAACAGCCTGCTATCCGCAAGCCTAGGGAGCCGTGCCGGTCTCCCCAGGCTTGCAGACAGCTGTGGGAAGCCCGGGCACGTTCTTCAGCACACCCGAGGCTTCAAAATGCAGGCAGCTCTGCGCAACTGTCCGGAGCCCGGCGCGGCTTGGCGCCGGGCTCCGGAGGGTTGCGCAGAGCTGCGCGGAGCCCGGAGGGTTGCGCAGAGTTTCCTTAAGCCTGGAGAGCGAGAGCCTCTCGCTCTCCAGACTTCAGCGAAAGCCTGTATTCGCCCCATAGGACGTACCCACATTTCCCCTTCATTTTTGGAGGGGAAAAAGTGCGTCCTATAGGGCGAAAAATACGGTATTTGCCAGGACATAATATTTATGCACCACTTTAAATTTAAAACAGTATTCAGAGTGGCTTGCAGTGAAAAAACAGCAAAGATACAACATAAAATATTTAATGGCATGCTCGGTATAATTATTTTACAACATTTATATGCTGCTTGGTTATAATACAACCTCTAAGCAGCTTACAAAAAGATTAAATTGTTATAATTATCAATAAGAGACAGTATAAAGCAAGTATTTTTAAAAAAATCAAAAAGTAAAATCGACTGTAAACAAAAAGAAAAAGATTGAAGTAAACTTTGGCATTCTACACATCTGGATAGCTAACAGGACCAGTGGGAGTTGTAGTCCCAAAACATCTGGAGGGCCGAGTTTGCCTATGCCTGGTCTAAACAAAAAGGTTTTGAGCAGGCACTGAAAAAGCACAGTTAAAGCATCTGCCTGATGGCAGTAGGTGGGGAGAGTTCCAAAATGTAGGTGCTGCCTCACTAAAAGTTCAATTTCTTACAGTTGTGGAACAAGTATTAAGTGGCCCCTGTAAACGGTGCTAGTTCCATTGATCGAAGCAGTTGTGTGTGCATATATTGGGTAAGGCAATCTTGCGGGTGAATTGGTCCCAAGTTGTTTGCGGCTTTATGTATGAATAGTAGCACCTTGAACTGGACCAGGTCATAAGTATCATTAAAAATAAAACAGTGGTACCTTGGTTCTCAAACTTAATCTGTTCCGGAAGTCAGTTCCAAAACCAAGGCGCACTTTCCCATAGAAAGTAATGCAAAATGGATTAATCCGTTTCAGACTTTTAAAAACAACCCCTAAAACAGCAGTTTGACATGAATTTTGCTGTCTAACGAGACCATTGATCTATAAAATGAAAGCAATAAACAATGTATTGCAGTCACACAATCAATCAGCAGCCACACAGGATTCCACACAGTCACAAAAACAAAACAAAAAGCCTCAAAAACAAAAACACAAAATAAATAGCAAAAACAGTGTGGCACTCAAAATGGAAGTGTGGCACTCAAAACGGAGCACGTTTGGCTTCCGAAAAAGGTTCGCAAACTGGAACGCTTACTGGGTTTGCAGCGTTTGGGTTCCAAGTTGTTTGAGTACCAAGGCGTTTGAGAACCAAGGTACCACTGTATTGAGGAGGAGGAGGGGCAGGTTGTTGTTGCTGCCCCTTTGCTGCTGCCAGCAGAGCAGGGTTTCTGGGCAGTGCCTGGAATCCTCCAAAGGATCTACTCCAAAGGGTGTTTTTTCCTTTGGCAGATTCCTGAATGTGCTCACTCTCCAAACCAGCAGCCCCTCGTATCTGTGGTCTCCTTCCGCACAGGAGAAGGGTCAGTAAAGGAGAGTTGGCAGCTGCAGTTGTCATTAACTTAATGCTGGATTTATCATAAAAAGATGCACGATCTAAAGACACGAATGGGCTGGAATTCTTGGTAACATAGAACAATAAAACAAAACAAAACAAAATCAGTTTCTGCTGTCAGAAGTGGGAAAAAGAAGGGGTTTCTGTGCGCTCCCTGACAATGTTGTGTCTCTTGGCTTCCAGCATCTGCGAGGAGAGCGGCAATTTCCTGCCTCCCAGCCCATCCAGAAAGGACTTGGACAGCAAAAGTGGAACGAAAGTCAGTCGCACGTTCAGCTACCTCAAGAATAAAATGGTCAGCAGTAAGAAGAGCAAAGTAAGTAACTCCAGATGTTTGTGGCTCACTCGGCCTTGGCGGTTCGGCGCACTGAGCATGGCAGGAAGAGCGTGGAGGTTGATCTTGTGTTAAATATGAGATTCTCATAATCTGAGGTTCTTTTCCTACATAATTGCTTCCCCCTCTGGTGGAGGGTACAAAACACTTGAACGGGTGGGTGGGTGCACTCAGTTCCAGAGTAAGGAAGGATCTCTCAGCACAGAGAGCCAGAATGGCTTTACTCTCAACAGCAGGTTTAGCAAATGACTCTTTGTTAACGGAAAGCTGCAGGGGGAAACGTGGCCATTTCTGATGGCTGCGGCTCCTGCCTCTTCAACCTGGCTGTCTGGTTTTAGGAAGGAGCTAGATGTCTACAAAGGAACTCTCTCTGAAAATATTGTGACACGGGCATATTGAACCTGTTTTATCTTGCATGTATTAACCCTTCCTGTCACCTGCTCTGTTTGTGAAGATGTGAGACTCAGGGTAGAGTCATACCATGTTTTGTGGTGGTATTGCATTGGGGAGATGTTTTTTTCTAGAAATACATAATACTGCTTTTCAACATGTCATTCAGACCCCTGAGTTATCTTTATTGAATGTACTTCATGGTCAGAATGAAGATATTTTACTATTAGTTATTTACTATTAGCAGTTGAAAACTTGTCAGAATGAAGATATTATTTATTCTTAGCCGTTAGACATGTTATAGCCCAGTTTTAAAAGGCTTGGAAGGGCCATCAAACCGGCTTGATAGAGAATTGGTCCTAATAGAGAAAATTATCAACAAAATACAATTAGCTGAAGGCAGAGATAATCAAAAATCAATTTCAAGTAAACAGCAGGAGAGATGGGAAAGTGATTCCTGGATTGTATCATGTCATAGTACGGGTGATGGTGGTGGGATTGCATGGTTTGAATGTTTCCCTATTTGTGGGGGAACTTTGCCCATATTCAACTAGTCTGTCACAGAGAAGTCTGCTGGAAACTCCGTGCACAAGTAAGGCATCTCCATTCAGATAAAAGCTGACTATTCGTGGCGGCTGTCGCCCATTGGTACTGGTAGGATTGGTGGCAGAGAGATCAAAGGTGCTGCAGCCAATAACAGGCAGAGCCAACTCATTCTAGTTCTGTCTTCATACTCCTGGTGTTTTGCAAGAGCGACAGAGACTAAGGAAGAGGACACTGGCAGGTAGGGCCGCCCCTCCAGGACTGGCTGTAAGCAAGGAAGCAGCTGGGTTGAGGCTGGCTGAGGGCAGGCTGAGGTTAGTGGGGCAGAGCACCAGTCTCCACTGTTGATTATGTATTGCCTGGAAGTGTGCCCAGCATGCACAGGGTCATCAAGGAGGTATGGGTAATCCTGTGTATTCTGTACACCCAATAGCACCAGTAATCTGGTGCTTTAGAATGAATATGCTTCTGAATGCTAGTTTCTGGAAACCACAGGAAGGGGGGTGCTGTTGCACTTAGCTGCTGCTTTGTGGGTTTCCCGCACACATTTGGGTGGCTGCTTTGAGAACAGGATGCTGGCTAAGGGATCTTCATTTGTTCTTAACACTGCCTGCACAGCCGTGTTCAGCTACAATCATAATCACATTAGTAATCAATGGGTAACCAGCTGTGCTTCTGTGGAATTGTCCTCCTATGTTCCTACATTCAAACCTACTCAGAAAGTCTGTATTTCTCATAGTTATGCTCTGAGAGTCAAGCGAGATCACCTGTCTCCTGCAACCCTTCTGCTCTTCTAAGAAATGCTGGTGGGAAGGACGTTTGTCAAGAGAGGTTTGGAAAGCTGAGCTTAACTTAGTCTTTCCCATGCGGTGTGCCAATAACTTCTCCTTTGGCAGAGCTACCTGATCGCATTAGCGATAGTCCACAGCTAGGATACTGGAAGCAGACGACTGTATGATGAGTACGGGTGATGCCTTGGAAGGATGATGTAAAAGTCAGGAGCTTTAAAAGCAGAAGTTTGTCGGGGTTGTTTTTCTTCTTAAATTAAACCTTCAAAAAAAGGAAAACAAAGCCTTAGCTATAGCAATTCTTTCAGTATTAGAGCTGTCCATCCTCAAATTGCAAAAACAACAAAGACTCGTTTAGTTATAAAAAGGGGGTGGTAGTCAATTAAGTTTTACTACAGTAAACCCTTTGTAATTAATGGACCTGACTTAGGGCTTATCCACACTTTCCTCTGCTCTTTTTAGGCATGGTCTGTGCTTTAAAGCTCCATATCTGAGTGTTCTTTCTTTTGCTCCAGAATTTCCCCTGTGATAGATTAGATTAG
This sequence comes from Podarcis liolepis, assembly GCF_965112155.1. Lineage (NCBI taxonomy): Eukaryota > Metazoa > Chordata > Lepidosauria > Squamata > Lacertidae > Podarcis > Podarcis liolepis. The sequence continues at coordinate 34,262,332 of NC_139569.1, forward strand.
ATAGAAACCATTCTTTAAAGCTGAATTGGAGCAAACAGCAATCCACGGAAAGCCCAAATTGAGGTTTGCTCCAGTTGAGCACTAAAGATCAGGTTTTTGCGGGGAAAGCTCCAGGGAAAACACACAGAGAGCTTTTAAGCTCTGCCTGGAAAGAGCGGAGCTAAAGGTAAGTATGGATAAGCCCTTAATCATGTTTATTATTTTCAGTGGGTCTACTCTGAGTAAAACTCAGTTGACTACACCCAGAATTTCTTCCTTACGACTTTTTTTTTTTAAGGGCTTTGGTATCTTAAATATCACTGCATTGTCCCACAATTTTTCATACAATTCAGTAATCTGAAAAGGAATTTAAAAGTTAATAAGGAAAGAACCCAAAGGCTTGCATTATTCAGCAGAACAACTATTTGATATGAAGTTGAGTTGCTGTGTATCAATAGCACTTTGGTTGCTATATACAACTTGATTTTAAAAAACTGCCTTAGTGTGCGGGCAATGATCTTTCCTAAAGATTACAACACTGTTAGACAAAGTTGTGCAAGGGACACTGGCTTCCTTTTGCGGGTGTGTGTGTCTCTTGTGTGTACAGACTTCGTGAGAGTTTGTCTGAAGATGGTGAGAGGGGAAAACCACACTCCTTATTTCAAAGTGTGTGTGTGTGAGGCTGCTTTTCACGGACCATGCCCTTCTGTCACTCAACTGACATCACATGTGATGTCAGATGTGGGACAGGCAAAAGGTGTGGCTGTAAAGGAACGACCTTAGAATCTGCTCCCAGTTTTCCCTTTGCAAGCACACTTTGCATTCAGCACTGTTTACCTTTGATGTTGAATGCAAGCTGCACAGCTTTTGGCTGGAGTCGGATCCACCTGATCTCCGATGGTATCAGGTGATTGACAAGTGCATGGTGGAGGGTTGACCACAATGTGATGTGGCCCTTTGGGCCCTGTGCAATTTACTGCTCCTGCTTTAGCTATTTGCTGTGGAGGTCTCAGTTTCCATTGCCTTATGCAGGTTATGCCTTTATGAGAGAACATTCAATAAACCACTTAATTCGCTTTGCACAATATTCCATGAAGCCTGTTAGACATTCTTAAAAATAAAATGTTCAGGGTACAGCAAGTGATATTGCACATACATATAACAGCTTAGGTCCCAGTTGCTTTATCAGTTCAATCGATTTCACAGCCAGGCTTTCTCCAGATTATAGTCAGAAATTGTTACTGTACTATACACAAAGCAAGTGATTGTTATTATTTTTCATCCTCCTGTGGATAAAAAAAGAGCAATTTAAAGTAAAATTTTCATTGCTTGAAACTGGGGGTGGGAAGACCTATCCTCCCCCTGATGTTGCCGGACTACAACTCCCATCATCCTTTACCATTGGCTATGCTAGCTGGGGGACGCGGGGGACGCTATGGGTTAAATCACAGAGCCTAGGACTTGCCGATCAGAAGGTGGGCGGTTCGAATCCCCATGATGGGATGAGCTCCCGCTGCTTGGTCCCTGCTCCTGCCAACCTAGCAGTTTGAAAGCACATCAGAGTGCCAGTAGATAAATAGGTACCACTCAGGCGGAAAGGTAAACGCCGTTTCCGTGTGCTGCTCTGGTTCACCAGAAGTGGCTTAGTCATGCTGGCCATATGACCCGGAAGCTGTACGCCGGCTCCCTCGGCCAGTAAAGCGAGATGAGCGCTGCAACCCCAGAGTTGGTCACGACTGGACCTAATGGTCAGGGTCCCTTTACCTTTATGCTAGCTGGTGTTGATGGGAGTTTGAGTCAAACAGCACCTGGAGGATCCTCACCCTTGGCTTAAACAAATTATTTATAGATTTATTACATTTATATCTGACCTTTCCTCCAAAAACCCTCAACAGTTTCCCTCTCCTCACAACAACCCTGTCATGTAGTTTAGACCAAGACAGAATGACCGGCCCAAAGCCATCCAGTGACCTTCATGTCTGAGTGAAGGATTTGAATTCTTGATCTTTTGGTCCTGGTCCCAGCACTCTTATGCCACACTCAGAAGAATGCTCCTCATCTTGAAGCAGAGCTACATGTTGTAAGGAACCAAGGCTGGGCTTCTTCTGAAAACTGTAGCTATGTTGAGATTTTTCTCACTCCACCCCAAAAATTCCAGTAACTTAGGGGCATGGAGCCTGCGGTACTCCAGTTGTTGGTGGGCTCCATATTGTCTTCTTGTTGACTATGTAGGTTAGGCCTGATGGGAGCTGGAGTCCCACAAGATCTGAAGAGCCACAGGTTCTCCATCCCTGTGTTACTGGAGTGTGTGTGTGTGTGCGTGTGTGTGTTTGTGTGTGTGTGTAACTGGAGTCAAGCGTAGGTCAGCAATCAAAGCAAAACACTGAGGCCAGTGAAGTTAACTCTTTGTTCAAGAAACCAAAACAGCACAGGTCTAGTGGTCCCAGCAGCTCATCCCAGTAGGTCTTGCTCCAAAAAGGCAGTTGCAAGGACTGAAGGTCCCTGCCTTCTCACCACGTCCTAAAGCTCCTCCTCTCCAGGGTCTTTCCCAAGCAGTTGCAAACAGTGCCTGTGCACAACCCCTCTCTGTTCTGCCCTCTTTGCATGTTCTAGGAGACCAGGGGTAGGGGAGCTGGTTGCAGCAGGAGGGGGAGGTTTCTTCCGTAGCCTGTCTCCTGACCCCATACCCTCTGCCACAGCCTCTTCCTGCTCACCAAACACGGTTGCCTCTTCAGCTTCCGACATCTTCTCCTCCCAGTCTGCTCCTTCTTCTCCCTCTGACCACTCATCGTTGCCCCACCACCCTTGGCTCTGAGCCTTCTTCCCCTGGCGATGCCCTTGGGGGTTCCCTAGCCGGGGGTTCCCTAGCCAGTGCCTCCCACCACTTCTCTGCACCCAGCCAGTCCATGACAGTGTGTGTCTCAACATGGCCGCCTGTGTCAGCTGCATATGCTATCCCTGTGCTAACTTCTCATGCGCACTCCCATGATGTCAGGAGCAGAGAGCTTGATGAACGCCCGCCACTTGAGGTGGTCATCATGAGCTCCCTCTAACATGAAGTCCACCATCAGTTAAAGAACTCCTGGTTGTGTTCTGACAGTTTTAACCATCACACATAGGCAGAGCTTCCTTCGTCTTGAATTGCTGGAGGCATGGGCTTTTTCTTGTGTTCTTAAATGTGTATGGCTGTCCTTTCCCCTCTTTTCTTTCTGTTTCAAGAAAAAAAAAATCTCAAAAGAGGAAGTGAAACAGGAAGTCTCTTTTCAGTGCCTGCTTTTAATACTGCAGGTTGCCGTTACCATCTTCTTAAAGATGCAGCTGTGCCTTTTGAAACTGGCTCTGTAGCTGAAAATTGCAGGGAAGCCGTAGTGAGCAGTGCAAATCATTACAGTCTGCTGGTTTGCCACCAGCAATCGGAAATGATTATTAGCAAGGGTGTGAGATAAACTCTTGTTGTTCTTTCTTTCTCTCTCTCTCTCTCTCTCTCTCTCTCTCTCTGTGTGTGTGTGTGTGTGTCTGTGTCTGTCAGAGAGAGAGCGCTTCCCCTGCACTCATCCACTACTTTTTCTAAATTTCTTTAAAATCTCTTGAGAGATAACAGCTGTCACCTCTCTAGCATCGGAAGGGTTAAGATCCTCTTCGAGGAAACTCGCAAGAAACAGCCCTTCCTTCTCCCCTCCCTCCTTCTCTTGCTCAACTTGTTTCTGACTTCCTTTCCCCCAAACTCCCTTACATGACAGCAGCCTTAGCAGCAAGCAAGGAGGGTTTTCTCCCCACACACCCCGCACTAACCTTATGGATGGATAGGTGTCCGGCATTGCTCTTCCTGCACTAATATCTCTGGGAAACATGTCCCTAAAATGGAACAGATTATCCGACGTACCCCAGATCACGGTGAGGCTGATTGGACGGTGGCACTTGGAGGTAAGAGTCTATGTCTCGCCAGATAAGCGAAGAAGTGGCCTTCTACTGAAACAGGCCATTGGGTCATCTACTTCAATACCTCAATCTACCTCAAAGGCTCTCCAGGGTTTCAGACAGGGGATACCCTCAGCCATACCAGGAGCGGAGATGCTAGGGATTGAATCTGGGACCTTCTGCATGCAGAGCAAATGTTCTACCACTGAGCTACGGCCCTTGGATGCTGAGGCGTGTGTGTGTGTGTGTGTGTGTGTGTGTGTGTGTGTGTGTTAAACACAGAAAGCATTAGTTGCTTGTGCCTGATTTGGAGGCTGATGTCTTGAAAGTCCAGGTTTGGCTGTACAGTGGAACAAATCCTCCCAAAACCGTTTTTTCATTCTGGTGCGGCCTGAACTCTCATGCCATCTCTACTGGATTTGGAAGAAGATTCCATTTTATCTGCTTTCAATGATGGGTCGTGGGTTTCTTTAAAAAACAAACAAAACATTTTTTGATTGGTGTTTTGAAAAGGCCTTTTCCATTCCTGAAGCTGTTATACACCATTTCCTGTTTTCTAACTGAAGCCAGTGTCTGCTTGCCTGCCTGCCTGCCTGCCTCTCTCTCTCTTCTCTCTCCTCCTCCCGCTCCCCTTTTCTCTCTCATTATTGGAGTGAGGCTGGTCCTAAACCAAACAAAAGCCATACAATCCCTTAAAAACAAGGGCTATGTTTGTTGGGGAATTTAGAATCTTGGTGCTTGCTTTGGTCCTGCTGGCTGAGAAGCAAAGCGCTCAGGTAAAAGATACCTTTTTAATGGACAAATGGATGCTTAAAGTCCTGGAAGTGAAGGATTGTTGACTCACACAGAAGCCTCCTTGAGCCATAGGTGTTGAGAAGAAAACTTAGAATTCATGCTGCGCGTGTAGGCGTCTTGTTAGCCTCTTTGAGTTATCCGTGCTCTTTGATGTCAAAAGGAGAAGACGGGATTAAGCAATAATGCTACTTAGTGTTTACACAGTCTTTTCAGAGCCTTCAAAGCATCTCAAAACATATTAACTGAGTAATCCTTGCAACAGCTGCCTTCAATAAGTTGGTGTTATTTACCCTCTCCTGTTTGTTTGCTTTTTGTAAAAATTCGACATCGCACCCGTCATTTCAATTAGGCGTCTTACAAGTATAGAATAGAATAGTTCTTCGCAGTTACAATATATGGAGCCAGTGTGGCACAGAACTTGGGAGTGAGGCAATTCTGGGTCCAGACTGCTACTTAGCCGTGAAACTCACTGGAAGACCCTCAGCTGAAATTCCCTGTGACCAACACAAACTACCTCTCAGGCTTGTTTTGAGGACACAGTAGGGACCAGCAGCCATTAACACTTAAAAGCTGTGGATCATTGAAAAACCCTGGCAAATAAAAAGGCCCTTTCTTGCCAAGGATTCATTACCAGGCATGTCTCTCTGTGGGGAGAGTTCATAACTGTAGTGCCACCACCGAAAAGGCCCTTCAGTCTCAACTCATGTCATCTCAGACGGACAGAGGCCTCTGAAGATAATCTCAATACTTGGGCAGGTTAATTTAGGCATAGATGACAGTCCTTAGGTAACCTGGGTCCTAAACCAGCAAACAGGCAGCTAACCAGTGACAGTATTTAAGAACCGTTCTGGCATGTTCTTTCAAAACTGGTCTCAGCCAGCGCTCTAGGAGCTATATCATGGCCCTCCTGGATTTTCCAAATAACCTCCTATAATGCAGAAGAAGAGCCCTGTTGGATCAGGCCAGTGGTCCATCCATCTAGCCTGCATCCTGTCCTCACAGTGGACAGCCAGATACCTGTAGGAAGCTCACAATCAGAACCTGACTACTACAGCATCAGTCTCTGCTTCAGATTCTCAGCAACTGGCGTTCAGAAAGATATTGCCTTCCCAATGGCTATGCTTAACCTGGCCCAAGCTTGCTCTGTTCAGGAAGCGTTGAAGATAAGAGAAGTGTGTGTCGTCAGGCCACTTAGTAAGTTCATGACTAAAGTAAAATTGTAAATTTCACGATGTTAGCCACAGCACCAAGCAACTTTCTTCCAGCATTCTTGGGTCTCGTTCTCACTGACGCAATAAACCTCCATCTGGGTTGTACCATTTCAGTCAGGTGGGGGCCTGCGTGACAGAATGCCTCTCCTTATAAAAAGCATTTCCTTTACATAGAAAACTTGCATGTCAAAGACAAGGATTTCAGCCTAGCCTTTTCTGTGTAGGTTTTTGGGGTTATGCGTGAATGAGAGAGAGAGTTCCATCCTTTGAGACCCCACGTGGTTCAGCACAGATTCATGTTCAACACAGTGAGGCAGGAGGGCTGTTTGTAAAATTATCTTTTATTCAAGATTTTCTTGTGTAACAAACAAACAAAGGGGTTAAATTGGCAGAAGGGCTTCTTGAGAGTAAGAGTAAAGTTCCTCAAACGCTGTGTGCAGATCATGTTGCGGGGGGGGGGGGGACACACAAGGTGTGCAAAAGGCAGATGCAAAAAAGAGCAAAATTTATTCCTTGTGGGGTGAAAGTATGTTTTTCTTTTGCTCCAACTTGTTTTTGCAGACTGAAGGATCTCATTTGTATCCTGAGAATGGCAACGTTGTAAATTCCTACTCCTCAATGTTTCAGATGCTACTGAATATTTTAAAGCAGCAACGTCCAGTGTAGTTGTTCTTTGTTCCAGTGATTTATTTGGGGGGGGGGCGCATGACGTTCTTCACTCAGCAATGTCTCTCCCAGATTAAAATTCACGATTTGTATCATTGATAGGAGTTCAATAGTAACGAAAGCTTCCGTGGTTTCAGAAAAGAAGTAAGTTTCGGATTGACAGTGAGTGTAGTTTTCAACAACTCTTGGCAATGTGTTTGGCGCAAAGGTAGCCAACATGGTGCAGTCTGGAAACTGGCAGGCTCCCATCAGCCAGCCAGCATGGTCTAATTTAGGGAAGTTTTTAATGTTTAATGTTTTATCGTGTTTTTAATATTCTGTTGGGAGCTGCCCAGAGAGGCTAGGGAAACCTAGCCAAATGGGTGGGGTATAAGTAATAAATTATTATTATTATTATTATTATTATTATTATTATTATTATTTTATTTTCTAATGGCCAGGGATGGTGGGAGTTGCAGTCTAGCAACATCTGGAGGCATTACATAGGCTACCCCAGATTTAAGGCCACAGTCTAAGCATCTTTGCTTAGTAGCCTCCACTACTCTCCCAAGTCATTGCATCCTTGGAATCAGGGTAGCAAACTTAGGCTCAGGATAAAACACCTATGGAAGCCACAGCAGACAAGCAGCCCAGGCCTGCTCACGTTTACTTGAAAGTAAGTCTCACAAAATTCAGTGGTGCTTACTTCCGAGAAAGTGTGTTTACAGAAGGATTGATGCTTCAGACAGGCCTAGTTGAAAGAAGGACTGCTTGCTATAGCTTTATAACTTTGCATTCTCGCTTTGGAATGTAGTGCTTGAAATGGGGCTGATAAGATAAGACTTCCCTCAGGGGTTACAGTCATAATTGTAGGTATGCACTGTGCTTCTCGAGACACTTAGGACTGAATTCAGAGAGACACGGAGATGCAGAATTACGTAGCATGTTACCAAGATTTGCATGTGTCATCCAGGGGGCTCAGAGCTTTTCCTCCTGAAGACTGCAGGGCTTGCCATTATTTTTGTCACCGTTCCGCTATCGCTGCCAACGCTTTCAGCTTCCCTCCTGCAGTTAACTGTGTCGCTGCTACGCAGGCAGACAGATAGAATTAAACAGACTTGCAAATCATCTTTTGTCCTCCGAAATACTATTTGAGGTCCGTGGCTTGACAAGTGCCATAAATATCTGCTGATTCATACTAAATATGACCGAGTTCATCAGTCATAAGAACATAATAAGGAGACTGCTGAATCAGACCAAATTGGGTCCACCTATCCCAGCATCCTGTTCTTACATTGACCAATTGGATACCCATGGGAAACTTAAAAGAAGGACTTGAGTCCAGTAGTACTCTTCCCACTTTTGATGGTCGGCAACAGGTATTCAGAGGCATAATGCCTTGCCTCTGACAGTGGAGGTAACCATTGCCCTATGGTTAAACAGCCGCTGATAGCCTTATCCTGCGTTAATTTATCTAATCTCCATTTTTTAAAAAAAAACACCCAAAAAACCATCCAAGTTGGTGGCTATCACTGTGATAGGCACCCACTATTTGTGCTTTCCAGAAGCAATTAAAAACATGTTTCTTTGGAATGGAGGTCTTTCGTGGACTACTTAAAAAAGCATTAGAGTCAAATGAAATTGCGAGTGGGATTCGAGATAAAAGCAAGTGGAAGAAAAACGACAAGATATCGTAATAGAGGGTTTTTGGTTGTAGATAAAGATAAAATGCAGAAGAAAAGGTTTGAACAAAAGAACAGTGGAGGTGAGAGTGGGAAGTCAACTCGTGAAATAATGTAATTGTTTGATTTGATGGTTATTGTGAAAATGTTTGGAAAAATTAATTACACACACACACACACACACACACACACACACACACACACACATTTTTCTTTCAACAGGCTTTTCCAGCTAGAAGAAAATATTACTCCTGTAGATGTTTGCTTTGTATTGCTTTTAAACCTAGCTTGTTATTTTTTGTACTTAAAAACAACCACCACCTAGTTTAACTGTTTTTATGATACGTTTGTAAATTGCCTTGACACACGCAAAGAAAGGTGATTCATAAATTAATAAAAGTGCAATAGTAAAAAATCTTACAGGAGTGAATGTCCGCAGGCACTTGCAAAGGTAAATACTTACAGCCTTGGTCATGTGGCTGATTCAGATGTGCCTCATTCTGAATGTCCACAGCCAATGACTCAGGACTGAGCTTGGTGTGAGACAGAATGGGAGGTGAGAATACCTGTGGTGTCCAGTGATATGGCTCCCAAATATGTTCTCCCTCAGGTGAAAAGTGTCTTACACACACACACACACACACACACAAGAGCTCATTGTCTTTGGGGTTTCCCATCCTCACACATTTCTTTTCTTTCTTTCTTTTAGGAAAAAGAGAAAGACAAGGAGAAAACAAAAGAGAAGGACAGAGACTCCAAAGAAAAGGACAAGAAGATGATAAATGGGCACCTCTTCAGTGCCACCCCGACGGTGGGGCCTGTCCATTGTTGCCACTGTTTGAAGCCTTTTAACAAGGATTCCTTTGCCTGTGCAAGTGAGTGGCATTTTTCTGCCCTGTGTTCTATTGCGGACAGACATGTGGAGCATTATTTTCCAATCAAAATGTAGGTGGGTGATGGTGAAATTAACAAAAGTGGCTGCCATTTTGGTCCCAGAGAGCAATTTCATAGACTCCAAATTGGTTCCAAAAATAAGGCCAATTTGAACACCCAGGACAAGCCAAATTTATTTATTTTATATCTTGCCTTTACGTGTTATCCACCCAACAACCTTGTGATGTAGGTTAAGGTGAGAGTTGGGTACTGGCCGCAAGCTGACCCATTGAGCTCCATGGATGATTTGGGAGATTTGAATCCAGTCTTCACCCAGCGCTAAGTGTTGTACAAAGTAAACAGCAGCAAAGAAACAAGGACCAAAAAAAATCATTAAAAAAAAATCCATTGTGCTGTGGCGGAGTTAGAGAGTGTTGGACTTAGACCAGGGAAATCTGGGTTCAAATGAATGGATGACTCCAGAAGTTGAAATCAGGAGGTGTTTGAATGGTTCAGTGTCAGGAGAGCTGAAACCCTTTGCCCTTGGTGTATGACATCATCGCAAAAAACGAAATTCGGTTTTGCAGTAAGGACCATTTTCATAAGGAAGTATTCATTAAAATTCTTGCTTTCCTGTTACGATTTTGCATACCTCTGCTAATGACCTTCTAGACTGCAATGCGTTCATTTTCAATCACTTCTCACACATCTAGTAGTTCTGGTCTTCAGTTTATATGCTTACTAGTTGGTTCACATGACCGGGCAAAAGGTGATGCCTTTCAGAATGTAACATTTTCTTTAGTGATGTGGGTGAATACTGAACTGTAAGTCATTGTGTACGGAAGTAGCCAGAGACAAATCCCCTCCTCCTTTCATTCCAGGAAACATAGCACAAAAATCAGGTCAAAATTATTATTATTGTTTCCAGATAGAAAATGATGGCATTACATCTAACAAGTTAGTTTCCTGGGGGAGGAAGTGTTCAGAAGGGGAATAGAATATTCCTTGTATAGTCCCTTTTAAAACCTAAGAATACTGACCCTTACGTCAGGGCTTTTAAAGTCAGCATGTGCTGTGAGCCCTTAATCAAAATGAGTTTGGGTTCAAGTGAGGCTTTTGAGCAAAATAAGTAAATAAAACAAAGCTATCTGTTAAACAGACATTGGGTTGGGGGATCTATACCTGACTCACAGGTTGTGACGCAATTCAGTATTTTCCTTTGCCTAACGTGTACAATGTCAAAACTGAGCCACGTTATCTCCACGGGGCATTTCCTCGTCTGAGAACCTGAAGTTGCTGGTCTGTTGCTATTGACTCAGGTGAAAATGCAAAGGTTAACCGATTAGACATTTATCTGTTGCCCAACCAGTATTGACTGTGGCGATGACGAGGATTATGAGAAACGAAAGTAGCTCGGCTTTCTTCGCACCCACCCCCAAAGTCTTGTATGCATAACGTAGCGCCGTAGGGCTTGTGATGGGAAGAGTTGACAACTTATTCTGATGTTCTGTGACAACACATAACATTTCTCTCCCTCAAGAAGCTCAGAGCAGAAATGGAAAAACATAGCTTAGTTAAGCAGCTGGTTTGGACAGATAGCAGCTCCCATAAGTGCTCATCTTGCCCAGGAGTCAGATTGACTGTAGCTGCTTTATCACAAATTCTCTATGATGCAAGCCCAGGTGTGATGGCATAGGGCATGTGTATAGCAAGACCAGTGCTCCTTGTGAGTTCTGTAGAGGAAGGAATGGGAAGTGAGTTTTGGGTGCTTACAAATTGCAAAGGGTTCCTTTACTGGAAATCTGAGTAGTAAGGGAAGGGGGAAATGGAGAATGTCTCTATTTACTTTGATGTTGGTCCATTGGCTTTCTTTTACATCTCATTTCCCACTGAGCTTGATATTTCCCCATTCTTCTGCATTTTAAAGTTGGAATATTTGCTGGCAGGATGCTAGGAGGAGCCAGTCTTTCTTTTGGGTGGCATAAATAATTAACACGAAAGAAAGCAAATTTTAGCTGTCCCGATGGCTGCTGGGCACATAAGGAGGTCTGAATTGTTAAACTCTGAAGACCAGCACGAGAAACTAGGCAAATATTGACATGTGCTGCTGCCCTTCATTTTATACAGGTTGTGGTATTCTGGTCCATAAAAACTGTAAGGAGAACGTGGTTGCTTGTGCCAAAGCCAAAATGAAGGTAAGAGTGCTCTTGTTTCCTTTTGTGCAAAAAAAGAGACAATTATCCAAAATTTTCTGTTTGTGCCTAGAAATCGTATGGTAGTAATATGACCAGGATGTCCAGAGCACAGACCTCTGATTTTTAGAAGAGCAGGTTTTCTCTGTCTTGAAAAATCTCACGTCTTCTGCTGTTTTTAAATGTTTGTTTATTCAGTATTTTTTTTCTACTGCGGAACTCAAACTGACCTACAAGAATAAACAAACATGAATTAAAACCAGTTTAAACAGAGAAAAATATAAACCTCATTCCCATTTTGAAAAGGCAGGACTTAAACATCACATTCCCTGAATAAGACAGCAGATAATTAAAAGTCAGAGGTCTAGGAGAAATTGTATTTGCCTGTCACCTAAAGACAGGTAGATAATTTTTTCTACTTCTTGATTGTAAACCACTTTGAGGTTTGTTTGGTTATTTTTTACAAAGTGGTTTACAAATCCCTAAGAGACTTACAACCATAATTTAAGACATGCAAAAAGGTAAAACCTCAATATGTAATGATAGCGCCAGGCGAGCCTCTCTGGAATAGCATTCCACAAGCAGGGAGCCACCATTGAAAATGCCTGTTCTTGTTTAGCTGCTCTCCAGACCTCCCATAGACTGGGCACATGAAGAGAAGCCTTAGATGAGGATTTCAGGGTCCGTATCAGTTCATACTGGGGGCAGTTCATACATTGGTTTCCAGCCCTGGTTCTTGCATATGTGAGAACAAACTTTGGTTCATCATCATGGTTAGCTTGAACAAAGCAAACCATGGTTGGACATATTTATTCTGTTAATTTATATACTGCTTAACTACAGAGGCCTCTCAAGCAATTTTCAAAAGTTCAGTACAAAAGAGTAAAAATCCACTTAACCTATAGAAGCAGAATTCAGTTAAAATGCCTGCTGGAATGAAACAAAAGTCTTCAGAATACTAACAAGTTGGCTGTGCCACGTTTTAAGGGTAAATGTGGAGGTGCCTGTGTACATTTTAAGCTCCTTCAACAAATTGTTTCTAATGCAGAGTATCAATTCATTTGTACTCTTTATTCTTTCCATCTCCAGAAAGGAGGAGGCCTTCTAGTCAATGATACTTCCTCGTTACCTACAGTAATTATGAGAAATAAGCGTGAGTACCTTCCCCCCCTTCTTTACTTCTCGCTGCAGCAGCTCAAAAGATGGCACCAGAGCTTTTTTTCCCCTTTTCTTATTGTAATTATGACATAGAAGCAGTTGTATGTGCTTTAAGATCATGAGCAGAGCATAAAGTGGTAGCCAGTGCTGGTCACATTACTAACATGGGCTCATTAATTTCAGCTGGTCTACTCTGGAGTAGGACTTTTCCAGCATATATATATATATTTTCTTACCTTGGTGGTGCATGAATTCTGAATGTTGTGCTGAAAATGCAGCTGCAAAGCTTCGTAATGATGCCTGTTCTTCTTATACCACTCGTGATTGCCGTGTGTGTATGTGTGTTGTTTAATTCTGTTTTTTTCACTTGTACTGATGTGTGTATTTTTATTCACATTATTGTAAGTTGCTATAAAATTCTCACAGGCCTGTTGACTGTAACTAAAGAGATGGTGACAATATGTCCTCCTTTGCAGCCTCTCAGCCAAAAGAGAGACCTCGATCTGCGATTCTAGCCCCTGATGAGAACACCGTGACCTCCATGTTCAATAGCAGGCGATCCCAGCATAACCCTTCCCTTTCGAAAAGCGTCTCCATCCAGAACATTGCTGGGTAAGGGACATTCTTTCTGGGCAGGTACATTTGGCGCTAATAAGCGCATGGTTTGATGAGTTGAACAGTGAGTAGAGGCACAACTCAAAGGAAGAGCCTGTGAAGAAAATCCCAGGCTTAGTTCCTGGTTATTATTATTTTGCAAATGGAAGGATTTTAAGTGGCAGGGCTGCAAGAGAACCCTGCCTGAAACTCTGGAGAACTGATGCGAATCAGAGTGGAGAGTGACTGCCTAGATCAGCGGTTCTCAACCTGTGGGTCCCCAGATATTGTTGGACTACAACTCCTATCATCCCTGAGCTCTGGCATTGCTAGCTAAGTGTCCCCCAACATCTGGGGACCCACAGGTTGAGAACCGCTGGCCTAGATGAATCAGTAGTTTTACTCCTCTGTACGTGGTTTCACTTTGGGGTGGAGAAGCTACAGGCTATGGGCCATATTTGGCCCAGCACGGATTTCATTCTGGCTGTTTCTGCCCAACCCGGTTTACCTGCTGTTATATGTCTCTGCGTGCCATTATACGTAGGCTGGATTGATTACACAAAATAATCGCCCATGGGGGAACTATTGTTGCACTGCTGGCCCATGCAGAAAGCCTCTACTGTTGCTGGTCCCAAACATTGTGCAAAGGATGGGTATAGGACAACCCAGCTACCATTCACTGGGTGTCATAACGTCAGGTGATCAACAGGAGGTTTGCCCTGTCAACGTTGGCCCATGGGGATGGAGACAGATAACAATCCGGCCCACCAAGCCAAAAAGGTTCCTCACCCTTGTAAGACAACCTGGCGTGTTGAGTGGAGGTTCGCACCTTCGTATGGTGAGATGATTTGAAGTATGGATGGGGAACCTGCGCTGCTCCTCCAGAGTTTACTAGAATCCAACTTTCATCAGCCCTAGCTAGCATGGTCAGGGACGATGGGAGTTGGGAGTTTTAGTCCAGCGATAATTGCAGAATCACAGGTATCCCATCCCTGGTTTTGGATACCATAACCACATCTGGGCATAAATGCTGTCTCCTGCTGGCAGAAGGATGTTAATAATTGATGTGTTTGAATAATTGGAGATTTCAAGCAATTGATTGAGGTAGGAATGCTATTGGAGGAATGGGGGTTGCAGGGGAGAAGATGCAGGCAGCTGCCCCTTCCCCATCTCATATCACATCCTCCCTGCATTCCTCAGTGGAGACCCAGGTTTCCTGAGTCAGCTGTCCAGCAAAGGTAAAATTCTGAATGGCCTGTTCTTTTCTGCCTCTGTGTCCCTCCAGAGTTGGGAACGATGAAAACATACTTTCATGGAAGTTCCTCTCCCAGTCAACGGATTCCTTGAATAAAATAAGCCGGGTGAACGAATCCATGGAGTCATTAACAGATGAAGGTAAGTGGCAACAGTAAAACAGGCTCAAGTAGTGATCATAAGAAGAGCCTGCTGGATCAGGCCAATAGCCCATCTAGTCCAGCATCCTGTTCTCACAGTGGCTAAAATCAGCAAGCAAGATTCAACTGCAAATGGTGATGGTTTGAAGCTTCCTATGTGTACAAAATGTCCTTGAAAACATCCACCAAATCAAATTAGGTCTATTGTAGACTGCCTCCTGATGGACTAGTTTTACTATGTGCAAATATATTCTTGCAGGCACGTCCAACTCCCAAGAGACTGTGATCTACTCGCAGCGAGGGTGTGGGAGAATGGACTGGAGTTGTTGAGCTTTTTGGGGGGGATGACTGACAAGGCTCATCAAGACTGATGGGCTTTGTAGCCAAATAGCATCCGGAGGTCCAAACTCCTGTGCTACAGCCTAGACACAAGATTATTGCCTCAGTTAGAACTAGGCTCCAAATTTAATTGTGGCTGGCAATTACGATTAGGGGTTTCACTTTTATAACACAATTCTCACACTCTTATATACTGGTCTGGTTTGCATGTCATGGTGATCCAGTGCTTTTTCCTGGAGAGGTATTGCACCCACTTTGCTCCTTCCTGGTTTTTGTTATCACAGCAAGGCAGCTAAGCCAAGGTTTGATTTACCGTATTTACTCAAATCTAACGCTCACCGTCTTTTTTTTTTTTTTGCCAAATTACATAGATAAAATTAAGGTGCACATTAGATTCGATGGCACATTTACATTCACCAGCAAATACTTTTTTTGTTTTGTTTCAAGGTTCTGAAAACTGAGGTGTGCATTAGATTTGATGGCTCATTAGACTCGAGTGAATACGGTACTAAGTCACCTGAGCCCAGGATCATGTTTTAGCATTTTCCTTCTTAACCACAGTCTAAAAATCATAAACCAAACCTTCACTCCAGATTGTGGATAAGGGGGAAGAGATCTTAACCACAATCCCAGTTTTGAAAAGTGTGCTAAACTAAACTTTGGTTTAGTTGCTGCAACTTACTAAGCTAAAAGGATGAGGGAGAAGAGTGGCTACAATCTCCTCCTTGGGAGACCACATGTGGTTTGGGTTAGTATGTGACTGCTGCCACTATGTGGCCTGCTATCTTTTCATAGTTCCCAAATCAAATGATTACTTTTTCTGTTCAATGTCTGAGTAGGTTGTTTTGGACCTGGAAACCAAATTTCTTTGTGCGCCAGGACATAGCCCATCCGTTAATTCATTTTATCTAGGCACAGCTAAGACACGCAGAATGGTGTCCTTTCAAGCAGCAGTGAGCAGTGGCTGCTTTGGTAGCAGATAATTTTTTTCTAAAATTGTATTCAGAGTACAAGTAAGCAGTTTCCTTCTCTCTCTCGCTGCGCGATGTGCTGCTATGCTGGATAATCCTCGGCTCCAGGCTCATCTGTTAATTGCTTTCATAGCTCGAATTTGCAGGCTTCGCAGAGCCCCTTTCAACCATTCTGTTAATTTCACCAGAGTAAACAAAGGCGGATAAATTGCACCTTAATTACAATGCAATTACATGTCATTACATAAATGGTTCGCTCTTGGAGATATACACTGTAATTGCGGATTTACTAAGCATTAACTACCAAGTAACTTATGGAAGACTTTTGAAAAACAAAAGGGGGGTAAAAGAATTACATGGTTACCCGAATGGAGTTTAATGGTTCTACAAACGATCATCTCAACGCTCGGTAATGTGATAAAGACATCAAAGCAACCTTTAGCCAGTCAGATTTTACTGTGCAACAACATCATGAACTCAAACTACACTGAGGGTATTCCTTCTTGCCTGCACTCAGAATGGGATGAAAAAGACCCTTCCTCCAAAATTATTGCTTGGGTGGGTGTGATACTGCTTGGGGAGGTTCCTCTTGCCCTGTAAAATGCACCACCCTTCCTTCCTTCCTCTGTTCATCTCTACTAGTTACTTCTCCTGTCCAATTCACATAATGATGCTTCCCATATTGGTAACACATAAATGCAAATAATGGCTGGAGCTCGCCTTGTTTGGTCAACTTCCAAGCCCCTGGGGTGTAAAGCTGAAGGAGAGTAAGCTTCAGTAGGAGCAGTTCAGCTGAAGAGGCTGAGTGCAGATTTTAGAGACCTAATAGAGGCCTGGACTTTGCCGGGAGAGTTCCCAGGGAAGTCGCAAAATGCTTGCTGACTCTGCTGAGTCCTCCGTTGAGTCCTTGCATCCCTAGGCAGGGCCTGATGTCTCCCAAAGCCTTGCCTCTTGAACTAAAGTGCACTAAATTGTAAGTGGCGCATTGGAATGGCCTCGGTGGTGCTCTTGTCTTCCCCAGTGGAAGATAAGCAAGCCACCGGCAGAAAGAACTTGCTGGGGTGGAGGGGACAAAGCCTCAATTCTAGCTTCCTTGCAGATGGGTCTCTGTTACTTACTAGGAGAGAGCAGGTCAAGGTGTTGAGAAGAGTGAGGCGAAAGCACTGACAGAACCAATCTAGTACATTTTCATTGTGCTGAACCACTTCTGGGTGGTGGGTGGAACAGGTTCATGTGCTCAAATCCTGGCTCAGTAATCCAGAATATTCGTGAGCTCTGTGCACCCATGTTACCCATTTGCTCCCACTTAGCTCTTCTCTTCATGGAAGTGGGGAAGCAAACTAGGGAGCTGCACTTTCCATTTATGTGTGACCTGGCCTATGAAGCTGTGATCTAAAGCTGTCTTCCAGCTCTTGGTTTGTTTTTGGGTGGGGATTTTTTAAATCCTCTCTTGTACGAAGGGGCTGTATGAAGAAGCACAGAGGGTCAAGCACATCCTGGCTTATTAAGCCAGGATTTGATTGTCTGAAGCTCCCCACCCAAAAGGTCTGAGTTGCTCTTCCAAAGTTCAGGATCCGCTAACTCAGATTCTGACATGTCTTCAAGGAGGTTCTATGAATTCTGCGGTCCTTATGCTTCCTGGACAGGTGATCCTAAATTTGGGTCATCATCTGATGAGACGCCAATACTATATTTTGTAGCACATGTATTGTTAAAAGCATCAACCCTGCAGCTCAGCAAACTTGGGGATAAAAATACTAGGAGCATTTGCCATTCAGATTTCCTCTCTCCACTACCCAGGTGCAGATATGAATGAAGGCCAGCTCATGGGAGATTTCGAAACAGACTCAAAGCAGCTGGAAGCCCAGTCCTGGAGTCAAGTCGTAGACGCCAAGTTTCTCCGGCAACAAAAGAAGGATGTTGTGAAGCGGCAAGATGTCATTTATGGTGAGCGTCACAATTTAATTCTAAGGCGATCAAAATTCTGCAAGCACAGAGGCAAAATTCTGCAACCTTCGTACATTAGCAAAAGTGTGTGATTTCTCTTTTTTACATTTATTTCTTCTGCTAATCCCAGGGAGGGACAAGATGGTATAGAGACGACTGAAGCCCCTTTCCCCCAATCTCATTCATTATTTCAGAAGGCATTCTCCCCCTTGGTGTTTTCTTTTTCTTCTAGAATTCATCCTTTTAAGATTCTGTTGTTTGTTTTGCTGTCCTGTTTTATCACGTTGCTACTGTTTGATGTGTGTATTCTTGGAGATTCTTGTTGCCTTTTATATTATCTGTGAACTGCCTCAAGAAAGTTCTGATTTCAAGTATAGGAACGTTCCCAGTTACTAAACCAGAGCTGAGATGCTTTGAGAGCCAAGTTCTGTGACCCAGGGGTGGGGAACCTCTAACTACAGAGGCAGATGTGGCCCTCCAAGCCTTTTTTTATCTGGCCTTCAGGAATCTTCGCACTCTGTGGACACACTCCTAACTAGTCCTGCTTTGCAATGCCTTAGAGTATTTTCGCCTATGTTGAATGAGCCCTTAAACTCAGATGATTCTTCATGCTTGTTTGGATGGAGGGTAGAAAAAGATATATTACAGAGGGGATACCGATGTGATGCCATCTGAATGTTTCTAGACTACAACTCCCATCAGCCTCGGCCAGCATGGCCAGTGGTCAGGAATGATGGAAGTTGTGGTTGGACAACATCTGGAGGGCAGCACCTTGGCTATCCTTGGTGTGTAGTTAACCAGCTTACTATATAAAAGCAAAATTAGCATGAGTTGCTCTTTTGCTTCTGGCCCATTGCTGTCATGTGGCCACTGGAAACTTGCCTAGAGGGGACTGTGGCCCTCAGGCTGGAAAACGTTGTAATGGCCAGTGCTACATTTTGTGGCTTTTCTCTGCTTTGCCAGGCCCTTCTCTGCTAACATCCCCTGTGTCTGTCTTGCCTTCACCCCTCTCTGTTCTTCTTCAGAACTGATGCAGACAGAAATGCACCACGTCCGCACCTTGAAGATCATGAGCGACGTGTACAGCAGAGGAATGGTGCAGGAATTGCAGTATGAGCAGCAGATGGTGGAAAAAGTCTTCCCTTGCCTGGACGACCTGCTGAACATCCACACCCAGTTCTTCCAGCGGATTCTGGAGAGGAAGAAGGAGTCGCTGGCGGACAGAAGCGAGAAGAATTTTGTCATCAAGAGGATAGGGGACATCCTTGTGAACCAAGTAAGCACTGGGAAGTGTATCTGAGGGCAGCGCAGGGCACAGAGCCTGTGTTTCAGTCCGACTAATCTGGGTTGCACATGTAGCAAACTGAAAGCCATGATTCTGTGTGAGGAATGGCAGAATTCTGCAGCCTCTGTTAGCAAATTAAGTGTCTGTTTTGCACAATTTATTCTGCCAGGTGTGAGCAGGAGCAAATAGCTATATCGGGTCCTAAAGCCCCCACGTCGCTGCAAATCCTGCTTAGTAGGCTTGAGGCAGGATCCAGCCGTTCTAGTGAAGTCAAAGGCAGTATTTGCTTTTGCAAGCAGACCTATTTGATTCCTTGCAGCATCTCTGTGGAGCGCTCCAAATGATGCTGTACAGTGATGCATAAAGATTGACACATTATTTATTTTGAGATTATTTTAAACATTCACTTGATTGGAGTCAGATAGCTCTTTTAGTGAATCCAATGGAAAAACACGCAGCAGCAAAACCACAATGGGAGCAGAACTGAAGCACAACAGAAGGAACGGCATGTTTACTGAAGAAGGGGCACAACCTCAGGGAAGTCAGATTGCATAACTCATAGCTCTCTGAGGTCCAATTATAACCCTAAATGTGTAAAAGGGGCTTTAAAAAACAAAACTGTAACCCTTAATATTATGCAAAAGTGTCCCAAGTTGATCACTGACATCATTGGGGGGAGGGGCACTATTAGTGGTCTCCCATGGATCAGAAACACAGCTTTGCATCAATAAGAAGTGATGCATTCAGTGCTGTGGGCCCAGTTCTGTCAAACTTCCTCCCTCTAGAAGTCAGACAGGCCCTGTCCCTGCTAAGTTCCAGGTGTCTGGTTAAAACCATTTTATTTCGGTAGGCTTTTGCATCATGGATGTTCTTCCTTTAAATTTCCAAGAGATTAAATTTCTAAGGCTTAATTTATGGGATTTTTATAGTTGTAAGACACTCTGAGACATAAGATGGTGAAAAGTGGGACATGAGTAAACAACTATAAATGAATAAAAACATTAATACCACCGTGAGAGCCACCACTTTCATTTTCCCACAAGAAGTGCTGGGACGTTTAGCACAAACCATGGTCTGCTGTGATGTTTCAGCTGAGCGAGTGGCTGATGATTAAGTTGCCTTACCCACTTGGGGAGACCGCTGGTGAACTCTTAACATGTGTTTTAACTTCTGGCAGTTTTCTGGGGAGAACGCTGAGAAAATGAAGAAAACCTACGGCAAGTTCTGCGGGCACCACAATGAGGCGGTGAATTATTTTAAAGACCTTCATTCCAAGGAGAAACGGTTTCAAGCATTCATCAAGGTAACACCAGTATTTTGCAAATGTTCTCTTGTATAGAGGTGGGGTAGGGAATAGGGGGAAGAAGCATGCAGGTGAAGTTTCTTGTATATTGTGCTTCCTCCTTAAAAATCCAGATTCTTTCACCAAAGTCAACCACATATTGCAAAGATAGGGAGCCTGTGGCCCTCCAGATATTTAACCCTGGGCTTCTAGTATCCAGTTTCTAGGCAGAATATGTGTGTGTGATCAAAGTGGGGTGAGGTAGGGATAGTTTGCAAGGAATAACTGCTCAGTAGCCGCAGCAGCAGCAGGCTAATGGTGAGGAGTGTACCCTTTATCTTTCATTTCATTCTTCTTTCTCTAGAAAAAGATGAGCAGCTCTGTGGTGAGGCGTCTGGGCATTCCTGAGTGCATCTTGCTAGTAACACAGAGGATCACCAAATATCCTGTGCTGCTACAAAGAATACTGCAGCATACCAAAGGTAGGAGAAAAGCTGCCATTTTCCACCTTGGTGAGCAAATGGCGATATGGACCTCAGAAACCTTGGCATTTTATAAATGGGCTTGTGGCATAGAAAGCACCCATTGCAAAACCTTTTAGCATCCCTTTGTGCTTGCTTGCTGAGAGACTGTTGTCTTAGGATATATTCTAGGTGAAAGAAAGCTGTCTCTACAGCAGCCTCCATTTCATGGAAATGGTCCTGCGGCTTCTGAAACCCTCATTCTTCTAAGTTGTTTCTGTTTAGTTCAATTGCACAAGTGTAGGTTTGTGTGGGTCTGCTGATTCTTCATGCCGCTTCTGGCAATGATCCCTGTTTTGGCACTTGTACTGTATCTCGATGCTAATTTTACCTCCATACAGTTAGCTTGTCTCTCCACACCCCTACAAGCAAGGCAAGCAAGAGCCAAAAAACACTCTAGGTGTCATATCTTGTTTAATTGTCCTTTATATATTGTTCCCCGATCAAGGATTCTGAGTTCAATCATTTTGGAAACTCTTGCTAAACCACCTGAATCACATCTAGCCTATCTACTCCAGGACATTGATTCTTATAGAACATTACAGGTTGCCAGATTCCTGAATTCAGTTCTTTCATATAAAAGACGTCATGGAATGCTGCATGACTATTAAAATCTAGTAAACTCTATCCACCATCTTTATAATCAAGGCCACAATATGGTACATCTAGAGATTGTATGTAATGTGAAGGAGACTATGAGTTGAAATATTTTAGTTGATATTTTAGAATGTAAAATGCTATTTTATTTATTGATTGGTTTTTACCTTGTGGGCTTATAGCCGAATAAAGTATTATCTATCTATCTATCTAAAACTCTAGGTGTGAAGAAGGGCCAGCTAAAGGGTTTAGCCAGGGGAGAGTTTGAAGGCCAGAGAGGGTTGGAGGGCTCCATTCGACCCCAAGCCCCAAGGTTCCCCACCTCAACTCTACACAAATTGAGAGAGATCTAAGTGTCACTGTCAAATGTGTGCTCAGCAAATAGCTGGGAGGGTCAGGGAAAGGGAACGTAAAAGAAGTTAGCTAAAGCTCAAGAGCTGGGCGAAAAGAATTAAGCGAGAACTGAAAGGTGGGTCTCCTTGTGTTTTAAGAAAACGACGAGGAACATCAAGATTTGGTGCTGTCCCTAAACCTGGTGAAGGAAGTAATCACTGCTGTGAACAGCAAAGTCAGCAACTACGAGAAGAAGATGCGCCTCAATGAAATCTACACCCGGACGGACAGCAAGTCTATCATGAGAATGAAGAGCGGGCAGATGTTCGCCAGAGAGGACCTGCGGCGCAGGAAGTTTGTCCGGGACGGGCCCATCTCCCTGAGAAATGCAGCCAGCAAACTGAAAGGTAAGTGAGCCCTGCCATCTGTATTCCCTTCCTGTCCCTGCATATTGGATAAAGGTGTAATTTGTTGGACCCTCCATGGTGTCCACATTGGGACAGTCTTTTAAATTCCTAGACTGCTTAAGCACAGCTGCTTATTTAAAAATGTGTGCCCTGCCTTTTCCCCTCTCAGTGGATTTCCAAAGGCCTACAGTACTTTAAAACTGTTGTGTTGTAAAGAGAGAGAAAAATCAGGACCATAATAACAGCCAATAAAGCCAGCAATATTGGCATAAGACGGCAGCAGCACCAACCATTCACTTAGCAGTGGACCCCCATAAGCCTTTTGCAACTGCAGTGCTTTAATGTGCTCTCCAAACCCCAGCCAAGATGAAGCAAGGTGAATCTCTCTAGGGTGGGAGTTTGGATGTCACTGCTGCAAAGCTCCCATCCTGTATAGCTGCCCACCAACAGGGCCTTGGGGGATGACCTTCATGCAGAGTTAACCCCCCAGGTGTTGCTGGACCCTGGCTCTTGTCATCCCTGACTATTGCCCCTATTAGATGGGGTTGATGGGAGTCCAAGCCCCCCAGTATTTGGAGGGCCACAGTTTCCCCCACCCCTGCATAGTAAGCTGCCTTATAGCAAGTCAAACCATCGGCCCATCTAGCTCAGTATTATCTACTCTGACTGG
Source organism: Podarcis liolepis (assembly GCF_965112155.1). Classification (NCBI taxonomy): domain Eukaryota; kingdom Metazoa; phylum Chordata; class Lepidosauria; order Squamata; family Lacertidae; genus Podarcis; species Podarcis liolepis. The sequence continues at coordinate 34,285,125 of NC_139569.1, forward strand.
CAGTGGCCTCTCCAGGATTTCAGAAGTGAGTCCCTCCCAGTGCTACCTGTAGGGATATTTTTTTCCTGCACAGCCATGTGATGCTTCTGATGCTTCTGTCCAGCACACAGACCCAGGTTGGTACATTATACTTGCTGGACACTTGTTATATGGTACCTGGGAAACTATCTGAATAGCAGAGGTGGATCCTAAAGAACTAATTGCTTCTTGTACAGCGTGATTCAGCTGGAATAGTGTTTAGCCCGGGGGGCTGTGGAAACCAAGTTTGCCATTGCCTTCTAAGTTGCTCCAGGATGTGCCACCTTCAGTTTGGGGTAAGGTTACCAGATTTTTTTCAATGAATCCAGGGACACTTTTCAACTTCAGTGGATTTTGTATGGGGACTGATTTGTAAATCCGGGGACTGTCCCTGGGAAACGAGGACATCTGGTAACCTTAGTCTGGGGGAGATGGTTAAACTCTCCTTCTGGGTGAACTCTCACCCTGGAGCATATTGGTTGTCCTGTAAGCATCCTGCCATGTGTCAAGGAGAATTCTCCTTTAGTTTCCAGAAACTAGTATTGTAGAAATACTTCATGTACAGTGAAATGATGAGCTGCAAACACTGCCCTTGCTGCTTGTGGCCACTACTTTTGGAGAAACTCCCCTTGACCTGACACTTTGGTCTTTTGATACTGATGGTCGAGGTGGGTGGATGGAGAGCTGCCTGCAGCCAATGAGAGTTATACCCAGCAAAAACCACTCCTTAGAAAAACAGCGTTTTAACACCTTTTCCTCTTAGGACAAAAGCATTGATTGTGAATAAGGAGCATTTGCGCTCTCCTGCCCACTTAGCCACCTCTTCCCTAAGCTTCCAGGTCTCTCAAAGAACTTGAGGTTTAGAAGTGAGCAAGTGTTTGTGTGTTTTTACATGGTCTGTTGTGTTTTTCTTTGCCAGAAGTCCAGGCTGTTCTCCTCTCAGATGTTCTGATATTTCTTCAGGAAAAGGACCAGAAATATGTGTTTGCATCTCTGGTAAGATCTTTAGTATTTTCTAATCAATAATAATAATTACAATAACTATACTTTTGGCTAAAAAATGAGTTGCTGAATCAAATATGATTCTTGTATTTAGTTTTTGTTCGTTTGTTTTTAAAATTATCTGCTCCTTTCACCCCTTTTTACCATTTTTAAGGAAAGGCACACAGCCTCTGAATATATTTGTTTGGGGGCAAAAAATTCCTGGCTCCTATTTTCTCTGTGTACATTTTCCTTAGCATCTTTCAAATTTATTACTATTATTTTATTAAAGCACTTGCTCCCTTCTGGGCAAAGCTCACCGTTATTAAAAGAGCAAGAAATAGCAGGAATAAAGCAGCACGTTAAAACAGCAGAACTGTACAGAATGAAATTACAAAATGGGATTTAAAAAGCTGGTTTTTAAAAATCTTCTCAAAAACCTATAAAATGCAATGGTGCTTTTGATCTTTAAGGGGGGGGACCTCCAAAATGCCCAGTGGGGCAATGTCTTTATTAGAACCAACCAAAATGCCACAAGATTGCAGCAAGCGATTAAGTTCCCCAGAAGTCTTCATTGCATTAGCTGACCTCAAGGCCATAACATGCAGTAGTGATTACCTAACTGTGCATTTCAAAAGTTTATTGTTCTCCTTTCCCATTCAGTCCTACCCTTTGCAGAGACGCAGAAACGAATTTGGCAATCTGTGATGATGTTCCTGTGTTGGTATAAGTAAGGAAATATACTGTCAGGAAGCAACGCACAGCTTAAGAGAGTCAGTTTCCGGACTCTCTGCAACACGAATGGGGCATCTGTGGCTCCCCAGATGTTGTTGGGCTCCAGTTTCCATTAGCCGCAACCAGCATGACCGGTGGCCAAAGATGCTGAGAACTGGACTCCAGGAACTTCTGAAGGGCCACTGGTTCTCCTCCTCGGCTGTACAATGAATCCAATCTAAACCAACATCTAGAGCCCCATTTAGGCTCTGATTTAGGGCAGCTTCATTATAGAGTAGGTGGACTTGTGTTGGACAAATCAGAGCAGTAGTGAAGAGTTGAGCCAAGATGTTTTCCTAGTCCAAATTCTCCCTACCATTAAAACCTACTGAAATGCTTTAGTACATTGCTTGCTCTCATTCGCCACAGCATCTAAGATTGGCTGCAGGTAATGAAACTGATTTGTAAAAACGTTACATGGAAAAAATAAGAGAGACATTACACATACTTCTGTAAAACAAGAAAATCTTTAATAAAACAAAAACAAAAGATTGGCTGCAGGCTTGAGAAACTCCCTGTACCTGTGTGTGTGTTTAAACTGAAGTACCTTAGAGGGGGATATGTATTAAATAATCCATTGGTTAGGGCTTGTAGTGGTTAAGGTAGAAAAGTAGGCCTGTCAGGCTGCATCAGACTGAAAGCTGATTGATTTGTTTTCCCCTCTCTTCCCAAAAGGATCAAAAATCCACAGTGATATCTCTGAAGAAGCTGATTGTCCGAGAAGTAGCCCATGAGGAGAAGGGTTTGTTCCTTATCAGCATGGGAGGGAAGGACCCAGAAATGGTGGAAGTTCGCGCCAGCTCAAAGGAAGAGCGCAACAGCTGGATACAAAGCATCCAGGACACCATGAATACTATGTAAGCAGCTGGTGGTTGGTCTGCGGAATGCATGGGCATTGTGTGTGGAATGCAGTTGCAATCAAGTTTAGGATTGGCTGTGTCTCTGTGGCAGGGTGGCATCAAGGTGGAGGCTGCCCTGGAGCATTGCTCCAGTATTTGAATGCTCTTAGGATGTGCAGGTCAAGGACCCACATGTCCATTTTTGATGGTGTTGTGGTGCCATGTTGAATGGAAGGACCATAGATCTGGTAGAGCATCTGCTTTGCATGCCTTCCGCAGCATCTCCAGCTAGCGCTGGGGCAGACCTCTGTTTGAAACCCTGGAGAGCAACTTTCCAGACAGGGTAGTGAGGGTACTGAGCTAGACAAGGGATGCAGGTGGCGCTGTGGTCTAAACCACTGAGCCTCTTAGGCTTGCTGATCAGAAGGTCGGCGGTTCGAATCCCCACGACGGAGTGAGCTCCTGTTGCTCTGTTCCAGCTTCTGCCAACCTAGCAGTTTGAAAGCATGCCAGTACAATAGGTATCACTGCTGTGGGAGGGTAAATGGCTTTTCTGTGCACTCTGGCTTCCGTCATGATGTCCCGTTGTGGCAGAAGCAGTTTATAGTCATGCTGGCCACATGACCCGGAAAGCTGTCTTTGGACAAACATCAGCTCCCTTGACCTGAAAGCGAGATGAGAGCCACAACCCCATAGTTGCCTTTGACTGGACTTAACTGTCCAGGGGTTTTAACCTTACTGAGCTAGATGGACGAACGGCCTGATTCAGTTATAAGGCAGCTCTTCCTGTGTTCCTAAGCTCGGTGTCCTTGCATCACATTGAATAAAAGGGAGGAGTTCCAAAATTTCTGGCTAGCTCGAGCATTCTACACGCTGATTGTTGTTGTAAACTATTAAACAGGACTATATAGTAAGCAGGCATGCAAAAGACACAGATCCCTTTGTTGGAAAAAGGTCTATGTGTAACTGAGCTGTGTTGACATCGCTGTTAAAGTTAATGAGGTATACAAAAGCAATTCTAAGATAAGCTAATCCACTGCATTTCTGCAGTTTAATCATCAATCAACCACTTTGCTTTTTTAGCCGCAGGCTGCTAAAACTGAATTGTTATATAAATAAGTAGCATCTGTACATACAGCTAAGTATCTTGTCTATATACGACCTTAAATGAGCATAAAACTAAATATGACTGATAGTGTCTTACTGTAAAGTTAAATAAACCGGGAAAAGATGTACCGCCAGACAAGAATTCAGTACAAATAGCAACAAAATAAAAAAATTACTAAATAATGCAAGTTACAAATCCATCCGATGTAAAATTGCCCAATGCTGGACATCAGTAGGCAAAATTGGCCACCTACTGGCCGGCTTACTGTAATGTTTGTTAAAGGTTTGCTTATATTCAAGTCCAGGCATTCTAAGCCTTGCCAGAAATCTTGTCGCCTCTGCAAAGAATGAAAGCCTTTTCCTTCCTCCTAAAACATTTGCTTCCCACTGACATCCCAAATGAGCACTTCAGGGGTTTCAAAAAAGATGCAGAGATGTTGATGTTTTTCCTGCCCTGTTCTACTCTGTTTTGGCTCTTCCTGCAGGGATAAGGAAGAAGATGAAGGCATCCCTAGTGAATCGGAGGAGGAAAAGCGAGTGCTTGACACCAAAGCCCGGGAACTGAAAGGTAAAAACAACAGAAGCTGTGACCAAAACCTTTGCCTAAAACATGCCATAAATGTGCAGAGCTGGGGAACCAACGCCCATCCAAATATGAGAGTCATAAGCCCAGCAGCCCCAACCACTGTGGTCAGTGATGATGGCACTAACTGGAGGGCCACAGGCCTTTTAGAAGCTACCCAGTAAACTTCACGGTGTTTTGATTCCAAATGCCCTGTACTGAGACCTAACTCGCTAATTATAGCACTGCACTGGCTCTTAAACCTCCCCTCACTTACTCTATTTTGACTCAGTTCATATGTAATACTGAGCCAAACCATGGTTTAGTGTGAATGTGCCGGGCTCCCAGAGGTAGCTCATTGTGGCCACTTCGTTCCTCTTCTAGTCTTGCTGCTGCTGTGAGCTGAACCACAGTTTTGTTTTAACTTGTCATCCAAACCCATGCTTTGTCTCCCTCGAGATAAACCTTCTGAAACTAAACCTAAGCCAGCTTTTGCAAACCTGGGGGTTTCTGGATGTTACATGACTATAACTCCCTGTTTGTTAGCCAAGTTGGCTAGGATGGGTGGGAATCTCAGTCGAACGTCTGGAGGGCTCCACACTGTCTACACAGTTCTTAGCTGGAAGGAATAATGGTCTGACTAGGTACAGTGTTGGTTTGCTTTGCATCAGTTTGCCCTGTCCCCTCATTTTGCAAAGCATCCTTTCCCCATGGTAATAACTCTCTGTGACCCGAGTTTCTCTCGATTCCTGTGATTCCCTGACTTGCCAGAAGATGGGGCCTGGGTCTCAGTGATTGCGAGTCCCACCGAGTTGCCGAGGCACATTCTGTGTTCTGCAGCAGTTCTTCGACTGACCTTCCCCTTCTACCCCACAGAACAGCTCCATCAAAAAGACCAGCAGATTATCACGCTGCTGGAGGAGAAGGAGAAGATCTTTCGGGACATGACAGACTGCAGCGGGCACGAGGACAGCTCTGGGGCTAGGACCTTGTTCCGGGCCAACACGGAAGAGGCACCCAAGGGGGAAAGTGTGATGAAGAGCGTGATAACTGAAGGTAAGCTTCCATTCACTGCCCTCTCCCCAGAAGGAATTGTATATTCACCTGTATATTCAGCCTTAGCAAATGCACAGTAGCTCAGGGGCGGCAGTGTCTACTTCCAGGTTCCAGGTTCAATTCTGGCATCTTCAGGTGAGGGCAGGGAGCATCATCCCCTGTCTGGAGGCCTGGGAGCTGCTGCCAGTCAGTGTAGACAATCCTAAGCTAGGATGCAGGGATCTAAACTGCAGCAAAGGTGAGACAGATCTAAAGTGGTTAGACAGATTTAATTTAGGAAATGAAGTTGGAATTGGTCCCCCGTTTTGTCCACCACTTTGCCCAAGTCAGGGGGCATAGTCTCCCAGGCAGGACACCTGTGCTTGGTGGCATGCGCACCCACACACCATCATTTCAAATCTCTCCTGAACCCACAACCCAATTCTTAAACCCTTAACCTTCATCCTTTTCTGAAACTTAAGCCTAAGCCACCTTTTGCCAACCCGGTGTTCCTCAGACGTTTTGGACTCCCAACTCCCACCAGCCCTACCTAGCCTGTTGAGTGTTGCAGTTATTAGATGTTGCTGCTCTTGGGGAGTTTTGTTTATAGGGAAAGTAAAGACTGATTGGGGACGCGGGTGGCGCTGTGGGTTAAACCACAGAGCCTAGGACTTGCCGATCAGAAGGTCGGCGGTTCAAATCCCTGCGACGGGGTGAGCTCCCGTTGCTCGGTCCCTGCTCCTGCCAACCTAGCAATTCGAAAGCACGTCAAAGTGCAAGTAGATATTAGGTACCGCTCTGGCGGGAAGGTAAACGGCATTTCCGTGCGCTGCTCTGGTTCGCCAGAAGCGGCTTAGTCATGCTGGCCATATGACCCGGAAGCTGTACGCCGGCTCCCTCGGCCAATAAAGAGAGATGAGTGCCGCAACCCCAGAGTCGGTCACGACTGGACCTAATGGTCAGGGGTCCCTTTACCTTTACCTTTACCTAAAGACTGATTGCTGAAAGGTCCCGATACATAAGCACATTTATGTTGGCTGAGGCTGGTGGGAATTGTAGTCTTAACACTTCTGTAGGGCACCAGGTTGCCAAAGTCTAGCATAAGCATTTATAATTTCATTTGCACGTGTTCTTGCCCTGTTTCTCTTGCCCTTCCTCTTTGTCTCAGTGCAGATTGGGAGTTTTTTCTGGGTTCGGGGACTTTTCATCTTAATGTTACTCTCTCTGTAAAGCCCTGTGTGCTTTGCAAGCATTGGATGAATCCTCATGATGTCTAGCTTGAATGCGGGTGACTTTGCAGACTCCCATAAGTCACCCACCACTGCCTTCACAACTTAGTTTCTTCCTAACATTCAAATCTACCTTAGCAGGTTAGCATGGATGGAGTTTGGTCATATAATCAACTTCTTCTGGTTGCTTGCTTCTTCTCCTTTCAGTTGAGCTGTTGCAAGGGTTGGTGAGCAGGAGCCTCGGAAGTGCCCTTGGGCAGCAGATGAGCAGCCTCACCTTGGAGCAAGAGGGTGTGGGACCCGTCTCCCTCCCCAGGAGGGCAGAGACATTTGGAGGATTTGACAGTCACCAAATGAATGTCTGCAAGGGTGAGTATCTGCCATGGTGTTCCCTAGAATTCACACTGCTTTTGTGTTGGTCTTTGCATGCCCATCTGCTCCAAGGTCTTCATTTTAATTTGTAAATTCCTGAAAAGCTTCGGTCTGGGGCACCTTAAGGGACCGCCTGAACCCTTTTGCTTCAGCTCGATCGCTGAGATCACCTGTAGGGAGTCTTGCTGGTTGTCCCCCGAATTGGTGAGGCTCATTTGACATCAACAGGAAACTGAGTCTTTAGTGGCATCTTGTGGGATGCTTTCCCCATGGAGATTCAGTAGGCATCTTTTGTGTTAGTCTTGAAATGTTTGCTGAAAACTTCTTTATACTGTGAGTCTTATGCAGACCATTTAAACATTTTATTAAAATCTGTTTATTCCATTTATATTCCCACTCTTCCTCCTGAAGGTGTCTATGGTGAGAAACTTATCAATAAAAATCACACACACACACACACACACACACACACACACACACACAATCTCCAACAGTGATTTCAGGGTTGGTAGGGACCATTTCTTTCATGGATGGTAGTATTTTTAAATTCCTTTTGAAAGTCAATAATGAGGAAGACAGACACACCTCACCCAAGAGGCCATTCCACTAATAGAGGGCTGCTACAGACAAGGCCCTGTCAACTGGACATACAAAACTTTTTCTTTTCTTTTTTTGGTTTCTGAAAGTACACAGAACGAAGAATCCCTGTATGGTGTCACACCCCCACCCCCAGGAATATTCCGTGCATATTCAATGTAAATTATACACTCAGATATTAAGCATGTTTGTATAATAGTTAGAGTTGATTGTACAAGTTAAACTATACTCTGTGCTCCATCTTAGCAGATTGCCTCAGAATATCGCCACGATTTTCTGAAATAGTGACCTGTAATTCTCTCTGTGTGTTTGTTTGTGTGTGTGTGTGATTGCTGTAAACTGCTTTTTAAAAAAATGATTTAAAACAATTTAAAGAAAGAAAGTGGAGGACTTCATTTCAAACAAGAATGCGGAGAGGTGGTTCTAGACTGCCCTCAGCTCTACGGCTGGAATATTGCATTCATTCTATGTTTTTTCCTGGGCCTAAGGAACTCACGTTAACATCTGACTTTTCAGGGGTGGAAAAGGTTGAAGGAGACGATGTGCAGGATCTTCGGAGGACAGAGTCGGACAGTGTTTTGAAGAAGGTATGGAACTGAGGCGGGCATTCTCACTGGCCAATCACATCACACCCATTTTAACCCTTTCCTTGACCCAAACTAGGAGGCAAACGCCACAGTCTCCCATGTGGGTGCCCACCCAGACAATTTCCTTGGGGCTCATTCTGGCTCATTCAGCAGCGCCTTATTTTTCCTCCTGAAAAACATGAACTTTGAGGCCTGATATTTAAAGAAAGAAGACAGGAGTGCCTGGCGTGCTCTGGTCCATGGGGTCACGAAGAGTCAGACACAACTAAATGACTAAACAACAACAATTTAAACAAACAAAATAAAAAATAATCACTGTTCTGGAACATTAAAACCCCTTCACATAAAGCCTTGTTTTTAATTATTTTATTTTATTTTCTTCACACTGACTGGCAGAGAGGGTCCTTCCAGCCCTGCCTGGAAGTTGAGCGTGGGACCTTCTGCATGCAAGGCAAATGCTCTACCTCTGAGCTGCTGCCTTGTCTCCCCTTTCTAAAGAGTTTGAGGCAAAATGGACTAAACACCCGATGCGAGGCATGGGCGGGCAACCTGTGGGCCTCCAAATTTTGTTGGATTTCATTTCCCCACAGCTGCAGGCACCATGGCCAATGTGTCAGGGATGATGGGAGTTGTAGTCCATCCATAAGTGGAGGGTCACAGGTTGTCTCCTCCTGGGGATCAGTGTTGCTGCCTGAGGCTGACTTTGATCCTTGCTATCTTTCCTCTGCCTTGTTCTCATTAAGACTGTCTGATCTCTTCCCAGGGAGGAACAGCTAACTTGATGTTTGTGCTGAAAAGGAACAATGAGGTAAACATTCCTGTTCTCACTTGGCCTTCTCTGCTGAGGAACACAGCCAAAGGAACCTGGTCTCTGCTTTTCAGGATCACGGTTTCCAAAGCAGCATGCAACACAATTAAAAACAACCAAAACGTTTTCAACCAGCAAGGAAATAGCACAAAAACTCGATATCCAAAGAATATGGGCGCTTCCAGATGAGGGTCTAATCTGCAGATGGGTTGTTGCAAGAAGACTTTAAAATAAATAAAAAATAGCAGATATCCACACTAAGTTTGTGGAAGGAGCAGGATACGGGCTTGCATTTTGATGCCAAACACATTGTGTGGACACTGCAAAACAATTTTGCATGCATGAGGAGCACCCATCTCACAATGAACACCAGTCCAGAACACTCTGTTGTGTCAGATGCTTGATCAGTGTTACAGAGGCTCACTTGAGGTTTGCTAATGGTTGATCAATAGTAGAGTGTGCTCTCCCTTCTGCCCCTCTTGGGCTAAAACACTGCAGCAGATCAGTGTCGCCAGTAACTGAATCAGCAGCTGACAGCAGCTTATTTCTTTTTTCCCCTCCTGCAGCAAGTTCTCCAGAGCATCACTCACCTCCATAGCTTGCTGGGTATGTTGCAGGTGAGTAACTCCCAGGAGGAGGGGGTGGAGAGGAATATGGCCATTGGCCGAGGGCTCTTTGCTGTGTGGATTCTCCGCTTGCACAATGCACCATGTAATATTGGCTTAAAGTCTTCACAAGTCCTCTCCATATCAGAAGGGTTGGGGTGCTTAGGCTTAGACTAAGCTTCCCTCTGCTGGTGTACTTGCTGGCAGAATGTTGGGGGAGCCCTCAGTTCTAGCAAGGGGTCCAGCGAAATAAAGGGTCTCTCCCAGAAGCAGGGATGATTATGTGCAAGGGAAGAGCATGGCATTGGTGTTGTCAGGATACAATGCCTCTCAAGCCAGCCCCGTTGCGTGGAGAGGTCCGAAACAGAGGGAGCTGCCTCATACCCACTCGGGCCATGGGCACAACTAGCTCTGCCTTGTCTACACCACGAGTAGGAGACCTTTTTCAAGCCGAGAGCCACCTTCCCTTGCTGGCAGCCTTCTGGGAGCCACATGATAATGGGGCCAAACTGGGCATGGCCAGAAATACACCACTCTTATGCACAAGGCAAATAAGAGGTATTATCACAGTTCAAGGACACATTGCAGCCAGGCAAGAACACTAAAGGAGGGTGCAGGGCCAGCACCAGAGGACAACATGGTATAGGGAAGTGACATGGCCTGAGTAGAACTCCAAGTTCAGATATAGAAGTCTAGAGAGCCACATATGAGCTCAGGTTCCCCATCTCTTCTCTACAACACCTGGTAGTGGCAATCCAAGGAAAGGAGTCTCTTCCTGTCCTTTCAGAATAGCGTCTCTCCGGGCCCTTCCTGGAGAGAGCAGGGGTTGAACTGGAGGGCAGGGTGTCTCCGAGCCCCGAGCTCCAGCCTTCCCTAAGCCTTCCCTCCCTTCCACAGGCTGTTGTCGTGCAGCAGGACACCTACATTGAGGACCAGAAGCTTCTCCTGACGGAGAGGGCCCTGACCCGCAGCTCCCTGCGCCCCAACTCCCTGATTGAGCAGGAGAAGCAGCGCAGCCTGGAGAAGCAGCGGCAGGAGCTGGCCAACCTGCAGAAGCAGCAGGCCCAGCACCAGGAGGAGAAGCGGAAGAGGGAGCGGGAGTGGGAGGCCCGCGAGAAGGAGGTGGCGGAGCGGGAGGCCCGGCTGGCCCAGCGGGAGGAGCAGCTCCAGAAGGGGCACCACAGCCTGGAGAAGGAGCAGGAGGAGCTGCAGCAGAAGAAGGCCACCTACCAGCTTGATCTGGAGCACCTCCGCGCAGCCCAGAAGCAGCTGGAGAAGGAGAAGGAGCAGCTCAAGAGGGACATGGAGCAGATCTCCCAGCTGCGGGCAGAGCCCAACCACAGTCCAGTAAGTCACCTTCTCACTCTAGTTTTTGGCAAAGGCAGGTGCGTATAGGAAGCCACCTTGTACGGAGTTTGGTCCTACTGGCCCACACCAGAAGACTTGAGCCTTTTCAGAAATCAGACCCACCTTCTAACAGGAGACCCGTTTTGGTTATTTTTGTAAAACTTCGTATTTGTATTGCCGTAGTGCTGCAGCTGTGACCCATCTTAGACCCAGTGCTGGGTCCTTACTTACCAGTTGAAGCCCAGTGGGGCAACTCTCCAGGGTTTCGGGGTAGCCCTATTTGAGAAAGCAAAGCTTTTCTGCCTCTCACTTAACAGTAGACCCTGGGGGCATCCAAGGAAGCTGATTGAAGGCTTCAGAACAGATGAAAGAAAGCATCTCTTCGCACCGTGCATATTAAGCAGTAAAGCTCACTCCCACTGGAGACAGTGATGGCCACCGAGTTGGATGACTTGGAAAGAGAATTTGACAAATTCATGGGGGAGAAGGGCTATCAGTTGCGGCTAGACGAGATGGTAGTGCTGTGCCTTCACAGCTGGAGGTAGTCATGCCTCTAAATATCAATTGCTGGAAACAGCAGGAGAGGAGGGTTTCTTGTGCTTGGGCCCTGCTTAGTTTCCCACAGGCCATCCTGTGATCTCTTCCTAGCGGAAAATTGTTGCGGAACAGATTGCGCAGCCAAATCCCCTGCAGACTGCTCATTGCAAAACAGTGTCACACTGGCTTAAAACATCCAGTAGGCAGCCTTTTATTTTCATGGTGGGGAGGCATTCTCCTATCCATGTGATGCCTGGACTCCTGGTGCCGCCACCACCACACCTGTTTCACTTCTACCACTTGTTTTGCCTCCTGCCTTGCAGCTTTCCAACCAGCACGGCAAGATGACCAGGACACCTTCCCTTCCTGTGCCTGACAACTCGTCTTCCAGGCAACAGGGCCATTTGGAGAAAGAACTGTCTGCGTCGCCCAAAAGGAACAGCCTCACAAGGACACACAAGGAGAAAGGCGCTTTCCACCTGCTTGGCACGACGGCGTCGAGCCAAGCCAACAAGGCAGCTGACGGACAGGGTCAGGTGCAGAACCGCCTCTTTGGCTTGGCCAAGCCGAAGGAGAAGAAGGAGAAGAAGAAGAAGGGCAAAGGGCACCGTTCTCAGCCAGCCGGTAAGCAAAGGGCTCTTTCTTCTTGCTAAGATGTCTTCATGAGACCTCCTTCCACCAGCTTACCTGCAGTGGTTGCTGCTGCCCATTGAGACAGATAGGGCAGAAGGCTGGGAGGCCCAACAGTAGGTGGTGCGAGGGCCAATTAATTGTAGCTTTGTCCCCATCTTTCTCTTCCCTGCTAAGTTATACAAGGGCAACACTGAGACTTGAGGAGGAGGAAGCAAACAGCCATAGTTACCCCCTGAGCCGGTTGTAAGTAAGAAGGCAGACAAGTGGGGCGCTGGCTCTGGGCAGACTGAGGTTAGTGGGGCAGCGCCCCATTTGCCATAATGGACCAGCCCTCACACCTGGAAAGGAAGCAGCTATTTGGAGCAGGGAAGGAAGAGGCAGCAGCAGGCAAGCCCTGTTTGGACACTTAGAAGAAATAAGAAGTGAGGAAGGGGAAGAGGTGCCTTTTAAGCAATGCGGGCAATCTTCTCCAGGGTCCACTGGCGGAGGAAGAGGAGTGCGGGGGGAGTGCACAGCCCCCAGCAGAGCGATCCTGGCAGGGTGCCATTGCGGCTGTCCACGCCCCCCCCCCCGCGCTGGGCACCACGCCCCTGCTGGCAGCATGCCCCGCCCCCAAGACGCATGCCCCGCCCCTGTGGGTGGTGCACCACACCCCCAGGATGTGCCCTGCCCCTGCCTGCTCTCCGCCCCCTGGTGCCAGAGCATGAAGCTCCACCACTGCCAGGGTCATCTGATTCTCAGGGCCAGGATTTGGGTGCACCATGGCTCGATGTGAACTGCTTGCAGTTCTTTCCTCCGGTGCGGACAGAAGAGAATTGGTTCCTCTGTAGCTCCTGACGTGCCTTGGAAAGGGAATCAGAAATCTGCTGCTACAACAGCCTGTCACTACTGCCTGCTTTGAAGGCACAGGTTTGTTGTTGCCCAAGGAAAGATTCGTTGCGATACCCAGTGGTGGGGTTGAAAGCAGGTCAGGAGCACCTTCAAGGTTGCCTTTGGAATATTTAATTTGGGCATTAAGGTCTTCACAGCTATGAGCAGGGAGAGCAGGAAATACGTGCCCCTTCTGCATGGTCCTGATGTCGTTTGCTTGTGATTTCCTTCCCTTGTCCAGAGGCTCAGTCGCCAGAAGCAGCACCGGAGGGCGAGGAAATCTTCTGCTGACCCCGCTGTTCCACCTCCTGCAAGGATGAGGCTGTCCCGTGCTGTGCCCTGCAGAGCGCTCCCCAGCACAGGGCAGATGCAGCAGCGACTCTTGCCTGCCTTGAACTGAATTGTCCTTGCAGCGCAAACCCACCTGCGTGCCTACAATTTGCAGCCTGCTCCCAACTGCCGGCTCTGCCCGTGTCCTGGATCCATTACCTTTTAAAAGGAAGCAGGGGAGGCAAAAGCTTCAGATGCTGGGTGTGGCCAGACTGGGCGGGCTTGGTTTTGGCTGCACGTGTCTCTCTGAAAGGAAAAGAAAAGCATCCATTCTGTGTGCAATGCTGGCTGTTAAGACAGACACTCCCTGCTTCTGTTTTCATCTCCAAAGATTGGGGGGAAAGTGCATCCTGGGTGGCAGCTTGGCTGATCTTCTATTGGGGAAGTCCACCAAAAACCATCGCCCTCTATAGCAAAAGCATGGGGCTCTTTAATGCAATGTTTTCTACATTGCCATATATATAGATAGTACTGTATATATACTTATATATAAATATAAATATAGAAAATGTAGCTGTATATCCGTTGGGGTATGCTTTAATTCTGTACAGAAAAAAGCTGGCTGAGCTTAGCTCTTCCCTAAAGGTTTAGCTGAAACTGTTCAGGGACTGTGTTGATATTAAATATCTCTTTACTTGTTGGCACTCTGTTCTAGTGCTTCTTCCACTGGCAAAAACACCTTCTCCCCCAAAATATCCATCTGTGTGTTGGGGAATGGACTCAAGGCCACGTAGCGGCAAATTGGCCAACTCAGTTAGGAAGGTGGTTTCCCATTAGAGAGGCTCTGAGGACCTGTTTGCACACAGAGTAAGTTGTGCCGCAGGATCCACACACAGGTGCATTGTGGGAATACTGGAGGCACTTCACTTGGCTGGTTCACAGTTCCAGGGACAGTATCAGGCATCTTCTGCTTGATAGAAGCAAAAGTGTAAGAATGGATTTGAGCTGGCTAAGGCTACCAAGTCGGAATGAAATATGAACGGGCAATCTTTGAAAATTGAAAGAGATGGAGTGTATGTTTTAGGGACAGGGAAGGGGAATCTGTGGCTCTTGAGAAGTTGCTGGACTCCAGTTCCCATCATCCCTGACTGCTGGCCATGCTGGCTGAGGCTGATGGGAGCTGTAGTCCAACAACTTCTTAAGAGCCACATGCTCCCCTTCCCTTCTTCAGAAGCCACTTCAGGAAAGCCGCAACAGGCCAATGTTTAAATCACAACTACTCTCAAGTCCCTTTTGAAATGAGCACAAGGGAAGGCCTGACTCCCTGGCCCAAGAACACCTCCTTTCCCAGCTCTCCCATCTCAGCCTTCAGTATTAATAGTAGTTTCAACTAGAAAGCCACTAATTCACCATAGAGATCACTGACTGCTTTTGCCCAAGAGATGGTTAGAGGCAAAAATCAACAGCAGCCCAAATTCTTATTTCTCTTCCCTTGGCTTTCTGCTTTTTGCTTTTCTCCAAATTTGCTGGTTCATCTCTTTGCTAGAAGTGCTACCTTCATAGCCATTTTGAAGGGTGTTCAACTGACGGCAACTTGGGTGGGAAATGAGCCATATAAGCAGAAGTGCAATGGCCTTTCATTTCCATGCATAGCGGAGTCCACTGTAGCTTCTGAACATTCCTCATCTGGTAAGGGGAACTTGGCGGGTGAGCGAACGGTGTGGCCTTCTAATTGCAGTAGGACTCCAACTCCCATCAGCCCCCTGCCTGCACAGCCAAATGGTCAGGGATGATGGGAGTTGTAGTCAGACAACCGCTAGAGGGCCACAGTTTTGCCACCTTTAAGAATTGCAAAGTTCCAAATTTGGCATCACAGGTTGCGTCAGTGCAGACCATCATTTTGAGGTGGAAGAGATAAATAATGCCCCCCCCAAACTGATAAAATGGTTCCTTATGACATCTGAAAATACTTGGATTTGTTTCTCGGACTTAGCACCATGTGATATGGGTGAACTTTTGACAATTCCCTTTGCAATTTGAACCCTGTGGGTTGGGGGAATCCATTCATGGCAAGTTTCCCAGCTTTTAAATGATTGGGTGGCTCAGCCTTTAGGAGGGTTTGGTGCATAGTTCTTCCTTCTTTTCTTTTTGGACTCCAGTTCATTCTTCTGGCCATGCACACTCCAGTGTTTGAGTCGCAGACTGAGCGTCCTTCACTCTGGCGGATACCAGCATAGTGAGTCAGGCCAGATCCAATGACTTCTTGACTATTTGGCGTTGCTCCACCAGTCACACTTAATGGGCGCACCTGCTGACTCCTGTACAGGTGATGCTTTATCAGGTTCAGAAATGCATCCTGTGAGATTGGTGCTTTCTGTATGGAATCTCAGAAAGCTGTTTTTCCTTCTGCAAAGCAAGCGGTGACCCTGAGTGGGTGAAGAGATTAAACTCAATCCTTCATTGCACTGGGAGCAGGAAGGCAGCAGGGCAGAGAGGGATGCAGCCCCAGTGGGAATTTTTTTGGAGTTGGTGTGTGAAAGGACTTTCTCCCTAGCACCTTGTGCCAATGCAAAAAGAACTGTGGAACAAGCTGGCAAAGTAGTTCCTTATGTGGTGATGCCAAGGGAAGATGAAAGGTCCCCTGTTATGATATTTTTTTAATAATATAGACTCCCCAGAGATTACTCCTGTAGACTGGAGAAAAGGGCACAAATAGTGCTCTCTCGCCTTGCCTCTGCCCCGCCAAATCCCTGAAGCATTTTGAAAGCTTCCTTTTCCTACCACGTTTTCAGACTTATTTTTTAACGAAAGGTTTGCACTATTGTCCTGATGCCTTCTCCCTTTAGAGCATCTCAGGATTTGTGTTGTTGTTTTTTTTCCGTGCAAGAATCTTGCGCGGAAAAACAGAGAAAACTCTTTAACAAGCCTTCAGTGCTGGGACCGCGGCAGGTACGTCGGGTCTGTCTTGGCCAGCAATGGAGAACCTCCCTCAGCCTGGCTGAGTCCGAAAGCTCTCTAAGCAATTCACTCTCCAAAAGCGCAGCAGGAGGCAGCTGTGGAGGTCTACTTTTTATTATTGTTGTTACTTTAATTATTTTGTTGTTGTTGTTGCTTGTTCTCTTGACTGCAAGCTGGGCTTGCCATAAAAATAAATAAATCTTTCTGTTTGTTTGAAAGAGATCTGGATTTAAAAAGAAGAGAGAAACATTTACTGAGCTGTTTTGTCAAGCCCAAAGTGGGGTTTTTTTTGCTTCTGTAAATATTAAATCGATAAATTAAAAAAATGGCCTGTAGAGCATTGAATGCAATTGACCACTGCTAGGGAACAACCTCTAAAACCCAGTGTCTCTTCGCCACGTTTCAGAGATCTAAAGGCAGGTTGAAGGCAGATCACTTCTCACATTGGATATGCTCACCCCATTTTCGGTGCTGCTAAATGAGTTTTTGCAGGCTGGGGTAACTTTTTTCCCCTTAAGCTGTTTGTCCAGAGGTGGCAGTGAGAGAAAATGAGCATGTATAGGACACAGAAAGCAGAGCCTGCCTGGAACCACCTTCATTCCTCTCAAAAACTATTGTCTCCAACTTTATTTAATTATAGCAGACTAGCTGTTGTTGATGGTTTCCCCCTCCATCCCCTTCCCCGTCCGCGCTTTACAATCCGGTTTTCATCCATGCAAAGGACACACGATCCACAGGGTTTCCCCTTTAGCAGTGCAGCTCAGTTTTAAAGCTCAAGATGAATGGTTTAATCTACTATTATTATTGTCCGTGGGTCGTTGCATGGATGCCGAGAGGCACCAGAGGCTGGGAGCAAAATGGGATGCCATTTCATGTGGTAACATTTTAGAAAAAGAAAAGTTTCTAAAAGTCTGCTGCCGTTGTTCTTTTTCTTCACGCAGAGAGTCCGGTGTTACATACATGTAAAAAAAAAAAGGAGATATGCATTTGTGTATTTAAATAAAATCTGTAGGTGTTCAAAGGTTCCTTCTATTCAATTAATTCTCTGGTTCAGCTTTCCTCAACCTGGTTCCTTCCAGTGGGAGTTGTTGTGACCCAAAAGCATCTCAAGGCCACCAGGTTGGGGAAAGCTGAATTATATATGGTTAAATAAAGGTATGATAATTCCTTTCTGACAGTGAACGAGTACATTTGCATACTTGCCAGAGAAATGTATTATAATGATGTTGTCCACTCATTTGGACTTTCTCTCTCTCTCTCTCTCTCTCTCTCCCACCCGCCCCACTATCTAGGCTTGTATAAGGGTACCTGTTTCATATTTCTGGTTGAAAGTAATGTTTAAAAAACACACTTTAAAAATAGAAACATACAACAGTGAAGAGGGTAAAGAAACACCAACAACCTAAACTGCTATATGTTAATTTGTAATTATGTAAAAAGTAGGTTACTGATTGTAAAATTTTACAAAGCTCCCCCCCCCTTGTAATTTGCAAAAAAAGAAGAAAAAAAATCAGATTTTTGTAATAGCTTTTATTTATCTGCCTTCCTTATTAATTAATGAGAGCAATTTCTTGTAAAGTCGTTTCCCCCTCCCCTCTAAATAAATCTTGGTTTTAAGTCTGATGAATTTCTGCCTGCCTGTGTCTGTCTGTTTGTTCATGTCAAATCAAACTGCGTTGAATGGAAATTTTCAAAGCCCTTCCTTTGAACGCCTGGAATGGATACTTCATTTTCTTCCCATGCAGCAAAGGAAGAGAGGAAGGAAAATGTAAGTGCCCAGAGTGAGGGTGGTAGGGATGCCTTCATGAGGCTCTGGGTAAGGAAGAAATAAAGAACATAACAAGAGGCCTGCTGGATGAGGCCCAAATGCCCATCTAGACCAGAATCTTGTCTTCACCGTGGCCAGGGGGGACGGGCTGTCATTGGCGGCCATTTTGTGCTGGCACCTACAGCACCTTTATCAAAGAGTACGGGCACCTCATTTCTTCAACCAAAAATAAAAGCATTGCCTACGGGCCTCTGCTTGGCTGCTGTGGGAACGGGGGGCTGGATGAGATGGGCCTTGGGTGCGATGTAGTAGGGCTCTTCATAAGTCCTTATGGACCACAACAACTCCCCACTGGAAGAGTGCTTTAGGCCATAGGAAACTGCCTTAGGTTCATCGGTGCATCTGGTTCTGGACTGCGTCTGAATACCAGTCTCTGGGGATCACAAATGTGGGGGTTTTGCTCCTCTTGTTGGGTTTCCCAGATGTTGGCTGCTGTGAGAATAGGCTGCTGGGCCTTTGATCTAAACCAGCAGGGCTTTCCTTATGCTGAGCTCTTGGCTCAGTTCCACTCTAATGCTTCACTCCTTTCCCTTGTACTTTGTGTGTGTGTGTGTGTGTGTTTGTGTGAGTAACCTGGGTTAACCCCTTGAGTTGGGTTTTAGAGGCCCCTTTTTGTCGATGGAAGGGAGCCAGTGGTGGAGCACATCACCTTTGCCTGGGAGAGCCGAGGACACGAAGAATGCTGGCAGCGTGAAGACGGGATTAGTTCAAGCAGGCGGCTGTTGGGTTCTCTGGAAATGACAGCCTCTTTGGTTGTGACCGTGCCACAAGTTGCTCAACTTGGGATTCGCAAGGCAGTCAGTCCCTAGCTTTGCTTCTTTTAATGGACCCTGATGAAAGAGAAAAGATGAGCGTGGACAACGCCATTTTGTCCTCCGCTTTTCCGTGTAATTCTTACACAGCGTAGGTCGTTCATACTTTAGAAACCCAGCGCACAGAGCAAACCTTGAAATCGATGAATTTGCAGCCCTTCTCCTCACTGCTGCTTGGTAATGAGCTGGCAAAATTGGAGACTAATAGGCTTGGGCTATGAATTTTCACTGCTGGTAATACTCATCTTTTTATTACGAATCTCACTTTCACTCTGTAACTAATGAGATTTAATGTCCTGATTTGGGGCCTCCACGGTCAGTATTCTTGGTGTCACATAACATGCCAGCACTCTTAACTAACTAGTTTCCAGGATTATTTGCCAGGCTGGGGGTAGGGCGGTGGCAATGTCTATTGAAGTAATCTCATTGTGTTTTCAGTGTACAGTGGTACCTCGGGTTAAGTACTTAATTCGTTTCGGAGGTCTGTTCTTAACCTGAAACTGTTCTTAACCTGAAGCACCACTTTAGCTAATGGGGCCTCCTCCTGCTGCCACGCCGCTGGAGCCCAATTTCTGTTCTTATCCTGAAGCAAAGTTCTTAACCTGAAGCACTATTTCTGGGTTAGCGGAGTCTGTAACCTGAAGCGTATGTAACCCGAGGTACCACTGTATGTTGCAAATGGGGCCTAGTACAGCAATGGCCATCTCACGCTTCTGTGCATCATGGGAGATAAATTTGAGCAGGCTGATCTGACAGGACGAGATAGCCATACTCTGCTACACTCATGTCCCAGGAACGATGCCAGAGATTGATCCCTCTTTTCAGTCAACTTGGATGCAGCGTCTTAACAGACGGGACTTGGGGCATGAGAAAGGGGTAAGCAGTTGACCCTGAAAGGCAGACAACCCATCATTGTTTACAAAATGCTCTTTGTTTTCAGCCTGGAGAATAAATCTGGGGCTGGGTATTAGCATGCAGCGTTTCTTTCCCCCTCCCCAAAGCATTAACCAAAATGTCCCTCAGGCTGAACCTTATTATTCAGCTATTGCAAAGGCTCTTTTGTGCCCCCCTCCTACTTAATCCCTTAGCAACAGACTGTGGGGGGCTACTCTTGCTTTTGCCAATCGCCTCTGAATTGGATTTTTGGGCCAACACCAGTCTAAAGATTAAAGAGGAACAAATAATTTCTCATTCTTTTGTCCTCCAAAGTGATCCAGTAACACCCCTCTTCCCCCAACCTTCTCCCTCCCAGGGCCTTTCAAGGGAGAAGAGAAAAACTAGCTTTAAAAAACCCAAAACGTGAATCTGTTGTTTGTCTTTTGCAATGCACCCAAGTCTCTGTTTTGAATTGTTATTTTACCTGTGCAATTATCTGATTGTACATTTTAATTATGGATATTTGTAAACTGCTTAGGAGCCTATTTGAGCATTCAGTGACATATAAATAGCTGTATTTATGTTGTGTGTTTTGTAAGATTATGAAAAACAAAACAAAACCCCAAACACATAGGTGCTTGCTTAAATTCTTTGCGGAAGAATGTTAAACTTTGCGTTCAGAATCTTGGAAATTAAATATGTTTGCATGTGTTTGAATTCCTTTGCATAATTTAAACTACCTCTTCAGATTTAGGGTGTTTCTTTTAGAAGAATAATGCGTTTGTATAAAATAAATAATTACAAAGAGAGGAGTGCAGAAGTAGCTCCATAGAAGAGGAACAGAGAGGGGATCCAAGAGATCCAGGAATCTTAGGTGATATAAATGCCCCCCCTACTCTCCTAACCCCTTGTTGTCCTCACAACTTTGTAAGGTAGGTGAAGCTGAGAGACGGCCCAAGTTTTCCCGGTAAACTTCAGAGCCGATTAAAGATTTGAACCCGGGTCCCTTTCCTACCCATCCTAGCCTAGCTACATGACACAGGCTCCCATCTTTGCAGCACAGGAGTGGGACACTTGAGTGATATTTGTAGGGGGTACCAATTACAAAATGGCTATTGTAGAGCAGGTGTAGGCAACCTATGGCCCGTGGGCCGGATGCGGCCCAATCGCCTTCTCAATCCAGCCCGCAGACGGACTGGGAACTAGCGTGTTTTTACACGAGTAGAATGTGTGCTTTTATTTAAAATGCATCTCTGGGTTATTTGTGGGGCATAGGAATTTGTTCATTATTATTTTTCAAAATATAGTCTGGCCCACCACATGGTCTGACGGTGGACTGGCCCATGGCTGAAAAGGTTTGCTGACCCCTGTTGTAGAGTGTGTGGCATAATATAAAATGGAAACCACACCTAAAGGAGCAGACCAGAGGACGAAAGGGTGCAGTCATCCCATCAATAGGAAAAAGGAGCTACCACCAAGCTCACTCACAGAGAAGCTATTTGACCTCGACGGAAGAAAGGGCGGGTGCCCAATCCTGGCATCTGGTGAAATGTGGGCACATTTAATGCATGATAGGCTGAGCGCCAATGCAGACAGGAACAGAGTAGGGGGAGCCAAATCGTGAGCTGTGTATTTTTGAGGGTATATTTCATGGGTGCTGAAGGAGTTCCTGGCAGGGACAATGAGGCATTGTGGGCACCAGGGGAAGGCCTGTGCCCACAGAGGTTGCCTTTGTACAAGGGCTTAACTCTAACCCTCCCAGGTTCTGCAGGAGAGCCTCAGTATTTGTCCCTCTTCCCCCCCAACCTCGCTTTTGCCAGTGTTGCATTGCTTCGTTCGATTTCTACGGCGGTGTTTTGCAGGCTGTACCATACCAGGGAACAGTGTGTTTGTAATTACTGCTTCACTAGCCCTGTCATTATCCCTACATCAGGTGTACTTCAAAAAGAAGCAGCCCCGTCCAAAGCAGACAGCTTCCCAAAGAGCTTTTATTAAAATTGTCAGAACTCCTGGGGAACCATCAAAGTAGTACAAAGAAAGACGTGCTGCTTTTTTTCCAAAACGACTCAACGCAAATCTAGCCCTTGCAGAGGTGCCTGTGCTTCATTCATGTGGTGCAGCCGAGAGACGAGTTTCTGAAGTCCTCAAAAGGCTTCCTTTGTCTGAAGAAAGATGCTGAGGCTTTTCAGTCCCTTCCCTTACTGGGCTCTCTTCCAAACCCAGCCGATGCCAACATGGCACCCATGTGGCGCTGGCAAAGCTGCCGCCATCGAAGGATTCCACAGTGCGTTGCTCCCTTTACCTTTGAGCAAACCAATATGATTTGCTCAGGTTCCATCCATCCGGTTACTTCTTGGAGCAGCCTGACATCCCTTCCCATACTGAGGCAGCGAGGAATGAGCCCTGTGGGAGGCAGTAGACAGCAAAGCCAGTAGCCACTTGTGCAGATTCCAGTATCACTACTGACATACAAATTCAGTGTCGCTATCTGTGGGGAGAGAGGGAATAAAACATTAATATCCTGACCACACAACTACTTATATGCTCCCTTGAGTCCAAAGTATCTGGAGGACACCCGGATGGGGGAGGCCTCTTGTTTCCAGAAAGGCTTTTTGGACAATAAACTAAAGCTTGCAGGAACCACCTCAGAGAAATGGACTGCCCAGTCCTCGTTCTCCCAGTCCGCCTCCCAGTTACCTACCAACAGTGGGACTATTTGCTTTCCTTCTCCCAGCTATCTGATTTCATGTGTCAGCGCAGCAGCTGGCGATTTGAGCACCAGCAAACCGAGCTGCCCTCTGCGAAGCAAAATGGCACCAGTCCAGAGCTAGTCCTCCATCTTGTGTCCAGAGATTAGAACTGCATAGCAACTGAGTCCCGTCGCTAGGGTGGCCCCTTATGTATATCCAAAAGAAGTTGTCAGAAGACCACGGGGATTTGCATTAAATGTGCTCATTTTTTTAGGCATGGACAAACCTTTGGAAATAATACAAATACAAATGAAAATGTCCATTTAAGGAGGACTCTGACCAGGTGCCCTGTTGGCCAGCTCAGTCTGCTTTTCAGGTGCAAACTCTGGATGTGCAACCTAAAGGCCCCTGCTGCCTTCCCTTCTCAGGGGTTAATTTGGTGTTTTATTCTGTTTTTTTCTATTGGGAGCCTCCCAAAGTGGCTGGGGAAACCCAGCCAGATTGGGGGGGGGTTTATAAATATTATTATTATTATTATTATTATTATTATTATTATTATTATTATTTATTTCTCAGGGATGGGTGACCTGTGGCCCTCCAGATGTTGATGGACTCCAGCTCCCATCAGCCCCAGCCAGCAGGGCAAAAACATCTGGAAGACCACAAATTTCCCAACACTGTTTCAGAAGTTACTGTGAGGCCGAACTTTTGTCACAGCATTTAGATTTTCAGGTCTATGTTGCTTCAGGACCTGTATTTTACGTTTTTGGTTACCGGAGCTTGCTAAGATTTTGATGACTGGACTCTTTGCAAGTGCTACTCTTTTTCATGTTTTTAATTATACGTCTTGCCATTTTACTTGTGTGTATTGTGTCTGGGTTGTTTGCCGCCTTAAGCACAGGCAGAAGAGCTAAATGCAAGTTCAGTAAATTTTGCTTTTGTTAACAATGCCCCCCATCCATTTAGTTTGTTTAGTTCTAACAAACTAAAACTTCTCTTGTTCCAGTCAGCATAACTTCATTTTGCACATGCTCAGAGTCACTGGGTGGAGGGGCCAGAATCTTTCAAATCAAAAAACTGGCAACAAGCTGTTGATAGGAACTGTTTGAGTGACTTAGTAAGTTTGTGAAGGGTTGCGAGAAGACCCCTATTCCCTTCAAAGAAGTATAATTCAGAGTGTGGTTTAACAACCAATTCCTCTTTCTGTGGAACCCTGGGAATTGTAAAGTGTGAGGCGAATGGGGGGGGGTGCCTCCTAAGCACTTGCACCACCCATGACAAACTACAGTTCCCAGGATTCTTTGAGGGAAACCATGACTATTTAAAGTGGAAGAATACTGCTTTAAATGCACTGTGCAGATGGGGTTGAATGCTGTATATTCTGTGGCTTCTGCGGGGGATTGCATGCTCCTAGTCCTCATCAGACCATTAGGAGTTTATTTGGGGGGGGGGGTTAATGCAAACTAATATATCTTCTCTCCTGCCAACCTAGCAGTTTGAAAGCACGTCAAAGTGCAAGTAGATAAATAGGTACCGCTCTGGCGGGAAGGTAAACGGTGTTTCCGTGCGCTGCTCTGGTTTGCCAGAAGCGGCTTAGTCATGCAGGCCACGTGACCCGGAAGCTGTACGCCGGCTCCCTCGGCCAATAAAGCGAGATGAGCGCCACAACCCCAGAGTCGGCCACGACTGGACCTAATGGTCAGAGGTCTCTTTACCTTTACCTAATATATCTTCTGCATACCTGGAGAGTTCCCTGGCACATTCAGAAACCCCTACCCATGATGCTGGGCACAGGACCATCATGTTAGGAAGGAGTAGGGTTGCCTTTTTTCCCTTATTGCTGTGTAAGAGTGCTCTGTGCTGGTGCTTGTGTCATACCTTAAGATTTCAATCCAGGCTTGGTTTGCACAACACTTTGTTTCCAAAAGGCAGCCACTCCCACCCAGCTTGGCTTGATAAACAGGCTCTGGAGACAACCATCTGCTCAGCAGAACCAGCCCGTTTTCTGTAGCCAGTCTTCTCCCACCCAGGTTACAGAGGACATTCCAGTTAATTCCTCCTTGCGAGGCAATGCACCTCAAGCCCAACAACGTGGATTCGCAGCAGCTGAGGAATGTTCAGGTGACGATTGGCTGAACTGCTCTGATGTCAGAGGAGGACGGGGCTCTAGATTTTGTTGGCGGAACTGCTCTAAAACTAAAGGCCTTTTGGCTCTTTGTTGGATGAGCTTGTGTAGAAGCTACCAAGGAGCAGAGCAGGTGAGGAAGGGTAGGAAAGGAGGTGTCTGGAAAAGGAAGAGGATGCAAGACAAAGGGAGCCTAAAATGGATGGAAAGGGAAAGCAAATCTGGGATGCCGAGAGCCGTCAGTCATACACGTTGAAGTCCCTAACAGCCAAAGAACTGAGCAACACAAGATCCCCCTCTATCTAGATGAGGACTGCTGGAGGCTCTCAATGGGTACTAGTTGGAGAAGAGCTGTAGCTCAGTGGTAGAGTTTCTGCTTTGCATACACAGGGTCCCAGGTTCAATCCCCTGCATCTCTAGGTAAGACTTGGGAATGTTCCCGGCCTGAAACCCTGGAGAGTTTCCTCTGTCAGATGCAGGATGCTTTGGCAAACCAGGATACCTGAAGTAGCGTCTCCACCCCCATCATTCAGCCCAGACACTGAGATCACTAGCGGTTCCCTCCTCGTGAGAAGCAAAGTTACAGGGAACCAGGCAGAGGGCCTTCTTGGTAGTGGCATCCACCCTGTGGAATTCCCTCTCAGCAGATGGCAAGGAAATAAACAACTATCTGACTTTTAGAAGACATCTAAAGACAGCCCTGTTTAGGGAAGCTTTTAATATTTGATGAATTACTGTATTTTAATATTTTGCTGGAAGCCGCCCAGAGTGGCTGGGGAAACCCAGCCAGATGGGTGGGGTATAAATTATCCTCATCACCACCATCATTATTTTATTATTATAACTGCAGGAAACCACAAGTGGTCAGAGTCCTGCTTGCATGCTTCCCATAAGCATCTTGCTGGCCACTGTGAGAACAGGATGTTGGGCTGGACGAACCTTTGGTTTGATCCAGCTGGGCTTCTCATGCAGGGAATGGAATTAGATAAGACACAAGTTGGTACATTAAGCAGGTTGCTTGCTTTTACAGCCCCAGAGGAGAAAAACTAGATTTCCACAAATGGAGGGAGGGAGGGAGGAAGCAGGTGAGTTGCGTGGTTGGATCTTGTGCAGATCCAAATGCAGAAATGTGCCAAATGAACTGGAAATGCCAGAGTACCTCACTTGCCAAGCAGTCAGCTTCTTGCAGAGTTTCACGGCTGGCAGCTTTTCATAGCAGATGAGTCACGGGGAGCCATCTATAATTAATTACTCGTGGTGTTTGAACTCCCTGAGGCCCATGGGTTGCTTAACTATAAATGGGTTGATTGGCAAAGGAGCCAGAAGTTCAGCACCACAGCCTCACTCTTCTTCCAAGCTAGGCCAACAAAATCGTACTAGTTTGACAACTGGTAGTCGAGGCCAACCTTTGCTAACCTGGTACCTTCCAGAAATTTTAGCCTGCAACTCCCATCCACTCCCACTGATTGGAATTGTGGTCACCTGCAAAACATGTGGAGGGCACCAGGTTGGGGAACGCTCATTTAGGCTGTGGTTTTTACATAGTAAAACAACAAGCGAAAAGGAGAGTATTTATTTATTTATTTATTTATTTATTTATTTATTTATTCCCTGCCCATCTGGCTGAGTTTCCCCAGCCACTCTGGGCGGCTCCCAATCGAGTGTTAAAAACAATACAGCATTAAATATATGTAAATGGAAGAGGTGGTTGGAGATAATCATGTGAGCATCGAGGACAGCAGTGGGATGGTGAGCCAATATAACCTGAAATCCATTTTTATGGAGCACTAGCAGCCAGTTTACAGCACAGAAATCTAGGACACCGTGCTGTGTTTGGAAAGCATATCTGGGCTTTACTTTCACAATGTTAATCAGAGTTAATCCGCAGAATTACTGCCTGCGTAATAAATTAGTGTCACTGGACGTTCTGGTCAGCAAACGAGAATTCATTCTGAAATATGATCTAATGCGATTAACACCAGGGAAAGGCAATCCAGGTCACATTCCTCCTTTATAGCCAGCATTATTACGTATATACGTTACAGGGGCAATGGTTCAATTTGTCGATATCATCATAGATTATTCCAGCCTCTTTTTGTTTTGTTTTAAATCACTTCTAAAGAAGAGAGAGGACAGGCTTCTGGGGGCACTGGCAAGTGCTGATCCAATTCATGCAGCAGCTCTTGGAGGACAGAAGGTAGGGAGAAGTTGAACGGATGAATGCTTGCTGGTACTACAAGGAACCCAAGCCCTAAGGAAGCCAATTTGTCAGGGAGAATGCCAGTTAAGGCAGAAGTTTGAAAACTCCAATCTGTCCCCACCGCAGCAGCAAGAACTTCCAGCCGGGAGCTTGCTGCTCATCTCTGGCTCAGATTTACAAACCTCCAAGTAAGATCTTGAAAGGTTAGGACAACCTTCCCAGCCTGGTGACGTCCAGATATTTTCAACTACAACTCACATCAGCTACTGGCCACACTGGTCAGGTCTGTTGAGAGTCATAGTCTGAAAACCAGTGGAGGTCCCTTTATTGAGAAAGTGTGATTTAAGAGTTGCATATCTTTTCACAACAACGTTTTGCTTTGAAATGGAGGCCCTGTCCTTTGCAAAAAAAGGCAGAGGCATCCTATCTGACTCTGCCAATATCATTCCTGCCCCAGTACTAATTGCAGGGGAGAAGCTCTGTTTGTGAAAACATACTGGAGAAGGAAGAGAATCTGGGCCCTTCCTGTCTTGCTAGACTGCAACTCCATCATGGATGAACGCTGACTGCACTCGCTGGGGCTGATGGGAGTTGGTGTCAAGCAACATCTAATGGGCCAAAGGTTTCCCCATCACTGACGTTAAAGGTATGTGTGTGCGTGTATATACATGTAAGTAAAGAAACAGAAGTGTATATTTCAGCAAACACTTCATCACTGTTTTTCCAGCTGTTTCAACTTTGATTTTTCACTGCTCTTTGGCACAGGTTTTGCTGCTAAACTACAGAGCACATTGGGGACACAACAGTTTTGCTTATAAAAAGCCCAAGAACCTGTTTGTCAGCAGAGGTAGCCTGAAATCCCCAGTAAAATCTGGCCCAAACATTTAAGGTGTAAAACTATGTCATTCTCAACCCTTTTAGGGCAGAGTATCCCCTGGTGCTGTGGGTCAAACCACAGAGCCTAGGACTTGCCAATCAGAAGGTCGGCAGTTCGAAAGCACGTCAAAGTACAAGTAGATAAATAGGTACCACTCCGGTGGGAAGGTAAACGGCGATTCCATGAGCTGCTCTGGATTGCCAGAAGCGGCTTAGTCATGCTGGCCACATGACCCGGAAGCTGTATGCCGGCTCCCTCAGCCAATAAAGCGAGATGAGCGCCACAACCCCAGAGTAGGTCACGACTGGACCTAATGGTCAGGGGTCCCTTTACCTTTACCTTTATTCCCTTGAAGGTGGCTTGAAAACATTGGTAGTTTGCTGTTCAGGAGACTTCCCATTCTGGGACCTGATGTTATTGTTATTGAGGGACAGTGCAGGGACAGAAGGAAAGGATAATTACAAACTAATATGTATTGGTATGTGAGAGCATTTTGTGACAACTTATACCCAGCTGAAACAGCTTTCCTGGTGGAAACCTCTTTCTGTTAAGAATGGCGAAAGCTTGGGTCTTTTTCTTATGGGGAAGAAAACCACCAGCCATTATCCTCAGCTGCTGCTGATACAAGCATCCTGGCCCTTCACTACGTGGGACGCAGCTGCATGGCAGGCCCATAAAATTAATCTCCGGTGTGAAAGCAGCTCTTAAGGGGAAGCCCTGTAACCCGAGCTGGAGAAAAGATGGACTCCTCAATGCATTCTGCAGCAGTATTTAATAGCTAAGTGGCAGTTAATTAGATGCTGAAGTGGCTGTGTCAGTTGTCAGGCAGTGCGGCATGGAGGGGAGGGAGTGGGAAGGGGCAGCAATGGGGTGTGAAAGGACTGGAGGCTGGAACTGGGGGAAACACAGGTCAGTCCCATAGCAGCAGCAAGCAGCTGCTTCATGGCAGAGCAGACCTCTTCTTTCTGTGTTAGAACCCCAAAGAGGACAGCAAGCTTAACCAGGCCTTCTCAAGCTCGTTGATGTGGTTGATTCATATGACAGTCCTTGATGGAAGGCAGTTCTGGTCTATTTAAGGCTTTGTAAGTCAAAACGAGCACTTTGAATTGGGCCCAGGTACCACTTGGCAGCCAGTGCAGCTGGGCTAGGAGTGGCGTCCTGTGCTCAAAACATCTTGCCTCGGTGAGTAGAGAACTTCCCTTTAACCCGGCTGCTGAATTCTGAACCGGCTGAAGTTTATGAACCATCTTCAGTGGCAGCCTAACATGCAATGTGTTGCATTAATCCAACTCGGGGCTCAGCTACACTGGGAAAGAAACCACGTTTTGAATGCGTTATAAACATGCAACACTAGATGGTACTGGAGGGTAAAAAAAAAAAAATCTACACAATTTTCCATAGCGTTTTTCTTTTCTTTTCTGACTTATTTATAGCGGGGTTTTCCCGTGTGTAGACTCAGCCCTAGATGTTACCAGACGGCAGAAGTTAGGCTATCCCTGTCCAGATAGGTAGGTGTGCAGCTCGGCTACCAGCCAAAGCTGATGGAACGTGCTCTGTGGCAACAAGCCAACTGAGCCTCAAGCCACAGCAAAGAAGTGTAACCCCCTCAAGAGCTGGCAATCACTAGGGCATTTTTATTTCTGCTTGGAATGCTTTCAGCACAGTTCCCATCCACCCCACAAAAAAGTCTCTAGTTGTTGCTTTTATAAACTCACCCTAGAAAAGCTGAAGGCCTTTATAATTTTTCTTAAAACAACAAAACTCAAAAATAAATGAATAAATGTTTGTCATGGTACCAGAGCAAAGACGCCATCAAAATATACACCTTTGCAGGGTTGTCACATCTTTTATATTTGTTAAGCTTCTAGGGTTCCTGTCTAGAAGTCCATGCAAAAGAGGAATCTGCAGGCATCAGCAGAAACTTCCCTTAAGATACCTTACCTCCTCAAGCTCCTCAGTTCTCTCCTGCAGACTGTGTGCCTCAAGCCGGTAAGTGTTTCCAAGTGCTAACAAACGCTGTTGGGATGAGAGAGTAAGGCACAGTGGTAATGCAGTTCCAGGTGTCCGAAGTTGGGTCGTAACAATCCAGCGTCTTGCACCTCTGGGTCCCAAAGTAGCCACCCACCACATAAAGCTTGTTCCCAGAGGCCAAAGCGTGGCAGGACATCCGCTTGGCCGTCATGTCCCCAATCCGCGTCCACTGGTCTGTTTCGCAGTCAAAGCGGTAGGCGGAGGCCGCCGTATACTCCGTGTCTCCACCCATGATAAAGATCTGGCTACCCAGGACAGCGCCCGCCGTGTAGCGCCAGGGCTGGGGGCACTGGGCTTTGATGGTCCACCGGTTCTCCAGCGGGTCGTAGCACTGGACTTTGGACACCATGTCGCGGTGGATGCTGGTCCCACCAAAGACGTAGAGCTTCAGCCTTGCACTGACGACGGCCGCATTGCTGACGCCATCCCTCAAAGGGGCCACCATGGTCCATTTGTTGGCGAGAGGGTCGTACTTCTCCACCTGCTTCAGTGAAACGGAAGGAGAAGCTGGGAAAACCCCGGCCACCGCGGTGTGTCCGCCGACGACGTAGAGGCAGTTTTCCAGTTCGGCTGACCCATGTCCAAACCGAGCGATAAGCATTGGGGCAGCTTTGGACCACTCCTCGTTCACTGTGTCGTAGACCCAGACATCCTTGGAGACCCCGTTTTCGGAGCCCCTGCCTCCAGTGATGTAGACTTTGCAGCCAATGGCGCAGGCGCTGAACTCTTTTCGAGGGCTGGGGAGGTCGGCTTTGGGGATGATCTCTTTAGCCTTGTGGTCTACTTGGTAAACCTTGTCACACATAAACGTCTGGCCCCCTAAGATGAGCAAAGTGTGCCCAGCCTTCCGAGGCCTGGCACAGGGGCTGGTGACCACCCCATCGTTCTGCAAGATCTTCTTTTTGCACCAAAGAGCTTCATCCATGATTTGCTTGTTCTGGTCTTCCGCCGTGATCAGCTCCTCGTAGGTCATGGCTTCCTTCAGGCACTCGGAAGGCAGCAAGGCCAGTCGCACGTGCTTCAACATCTCTGGGAGGAAAGACTTCCTCTTGTCCAAGTCATGCTTCACCCACTGCATGACTGCCTTGAAGACCTTCTCCTCATCCTCAATTTCCAGCTCGTCACTGGAAATCAAGTCCAGCAGGGTGTCCTTGGAGAGGTTATTGAAATCTTCGTTTCTGTGGACTGTCTCAAAGTTGACCAAGCACATCCTCCAAGAAAGCTCATAGAGCCTCTTGCACTGGTGAGCATCTGAAAGGACCATCATGCCCAGACAGTTGGAAGGGTGCAGGTTCTTCTCAAGGAACTCGGCAGCTGCATCCCTGATGTCCTGGAACTGCAACATGTCCCCTGCTTCCAGGAGGGACTCTGCATTCTCCTCGTTGATTATGATCTTGGAGGAGTAAGCATAGTCCAACAGCAGCTCCAACACCTCTGGGTGCAGGCTATCGTCGAAATTCACCTTGTCACCCAAGCTCTCGCGAAGGCCGTTGCTAAACATGGCTTCAAAGTACCTGCTGGCAGCAGCAAGCACAGCCCGGTGGCATGGAAAGGACTTATTCCCGGCCCAGAGGGTGACGTCAGTGAACTTGCAGTGCTTCCTCATGGTGTTGAGGTGAGACAGGACACAGTCTGGATGGGAGGCTTTGTGGAACAGCAAGATGTTCATTGAACCAGTGCTCGTTCGGGATTTGCGGTTTTCATGGACGCTGACTGACATGACTACTGGACTGCTATCTGTAAGAAAATGAACATAGAAATTCTGAGTTTCAGAGGAATGAACAGGTTGGCACCTGCTCCTTTTTCTCACCTGAGATCAGCAATGCAGGCCCACCGCTACAAAAACCAAGAATCATGGAGCATGGGCTATCACGACCCAATGTGGCAGAGTGCTTAGAAAGTTCAACTAACAGTAGGGAGACCCAGTTTCAAGCCCATCCTCAGCTGGAAAATTCAGCAGACAATGTTGTACTAGTCAGTGTCTAGTCTGCCTCACAAAGTTGTTGTGAGGATAAAGGGGGTGGGGGACACACATTTTGTACGCTACCAAGAGCCATTCAAGAAAATGAGCCAGAAACATGTATTGCATATTGCCCCAAACACTTAAATGCAACGTTTTGTTTCCGTGGAAGTATGCCTACAGTTATCAGGCGCTGAGGGTGAGCACCTAGGAGAATGACTAAATCCATCTCCAACAGTCAAAATAAATAAAAAAATTAAAAACTTGTCCAGCAGCACCTTAGAGACCAACTAAGTTTGTTCTGGGTATAAGTTTTTTGTGTGCATGCACACTTCTTCAGATCCAACAGTGACATCAATGAAAAGCAGCTATCTACATCATGAACAAGAGCCGAATAAAAATCTGCATTGGGGTCTGCTGCCCCTGTGAATCCTGCCACCTGAGGCGGTTGCCTCATGGGTTGGCCAGCCCTGGTTGGGGCCTTAAATCCAGCTGAACTAGGAATAAGCTTCTGAGTTGGAGATCCAGTGCAGCCTAAACTGCTTATCTCAGTAGATCTCGTCATAGGATTGCCCCGTTTGGCTAGTTATTTACTCTCTAAACCTCAATCCCTCCATCTGCAATATGGGGGATCACAATACTGACTTAAATTAACAGAGTTGCTGCAAAGATTCCA
Organism: Podarcis liolepis; assembly: GCF_965112155.1. Taxonomy (NCBI): domain Eukaryota; kingdom Metazoa; phylum Chordata; class Lepidosauria; order Squamata; family Lacertidae; genus Podarcis; species Podarcis liolepis. Next base: position 34,317,329 of record NC_139569.1, read on the forward strand.
ACTAGGAAACACTTGGAATACTCGAGAGTGTTTCAAATAAAGGTTTATTATAAATCATCCTTGCTATTAAATTTATTGTTATTTTTTGCACTTTATTATATTCTTGATTTTAATTCTACTCTGATTTCCAGGAGTTACTAAATCAGAGACTGCACCCTTTTGACATGTGCTCGGCTCAGTTTTGCAATCCAAACCCTGAAAAATCCTGTTAACATCATTTTCTCAATTCTAACTGTACATGAACCGTGGGGTGTCAGGAGGGATTCATTTCGCAAGAAATCATTCTTTTTTTTCAAAACAAATATGAAAATAAATGAAAATTTCACACCATTCTCCCACTGGACATTGAAGAAAAATAAATCTATACTCTGCATGCAGACAGGCGTTCGTAAGCCTGGTCAAGGGAACAGTATTTTCAGAGAAAAGGGCGCTGTGTTGCTCTTGGCTTAGCCTGGGTCATGCTGGCTTTGAGTGCAAGAAGAAATTGCTGCAATTTGCAGGCAGGCTGTTTGGCTTCTTTATAAAATAGGTGGCTATTAGCAAGGTGCAGAGATTCGAGCCTGTGTTTCTGCACAGCCTTGTGCTCCCAATTCTGCCAGACTCATTTGCTTTGCAAAAAACAGGTTTAAGCTCCCATCAGGGAATTGGGTAGGCCTACCTGTCTACCAACTGGTTTAAAACAAAACAAATAATTCCCAAAGCCGCCCGCCCAACTAGATAGTTATTTAGAGTGTTTTTGTATGGGTATGACAGCCTTCCATCTCTTGGCAAGCTACACCCATAGCATAACAATCTTCAGGCTAACACAACATGAGTTAATGGAACCCCATGAACAGCTGGCAAATCGACAGCTACATCTTTTGAAGCTACTCCACTGAAATTGTCCTCCACCTAGAAAGCAACCATAGCAAGGTCGCAGGTTATTGCATTTTCACCTCACTCTATCTCCAAGAAACTGAAGGTGGTGCACACATGGAAATATAGGAAGCTGTATTCTGAATTAAGACCATGAGTCCAGCTAGCTCAGTAGAGCCTTCATTGACCTACAGCTGCTCTCTAGGAATTCAGGCAGGGAGACTTTCCCAGACCTACCTGGAGATTGAATGTGGGGCCTTCCCACATGCAGGGCAGACACTACCACAGAGCCTATATCCCTTCCCCAAAAGAAAGTCCCCTCACACACACCCCATAATCCTTGCAACAACCTTGTGAGGTAGGGCAGGCTCAGAAATAGTGTCTGTCCCAAGGTCACCAGGTTAGTTTCCATGGTTGACGAGGGGTTTGTGTGTCATGGTCTTTGGCCAGAACAATAAACTTATGAACTAGGACAGATAAGGGATTTGAAGCTGGGCTTCTTCAATACTCCCAGTCACTACGTAACACAGGTTCAGCCTCTGAAAGCTCCACCTAAAATATTTCAGACAGTAAGGCTTGGAGAGATGTTTTTTAGTATGCATCTTTTATTTTCTATTTTAGTATGCTTTGGTCACCTATGTGTAGAAAATCGGGGTACAAATAATTCTTTGGGGGAAGCCATGACTTTCTAAGCAGGGGCATGGGTGGTGCTGTGGTCTAAACCACTGGGCCTAGGGCTTGCCGAGTGGAAGGTCGGCGGTTCGAATCCCTGCGATGAGGTGAGCTCCCGTTGTTCAGTCCCAGCTCCTGCCAACCTAGCAGTTTGGAAGCACGTCAAAGTGCAAGTAGATAAATAGGTGGGAAGGTAAAGAGTGTTTCCGTGCTCTGCTCTGGTTTCGCCAGAAGCGGCTTAGTCATGCTGGCCACATGACCCGGAAAAACTGTCTGCAGACAAACGTTGGCTCTCTCGGCCAGTAAAGCGAGATGAGCGCCGCAACCCCAGAGTCGTTCGCGACTGGACTTAACTGTCAAGGGTCCTTTACCTTTTTTTAAATGGCTCTCTAAAGTAGTATAGTAGCGCTCAGTGCCAGATTTACGTATAAGCTAAACAAGCTATAGTTTAGGGCCCCACTCTCTTGGGGCCCCCCAAAATATTAAAGGGGGAAAAACTGGATGTACATTTCCAAAATATAAGATTAAAAACAAATAATATAAAACCTGCATACAGCAACAGTGTTTTGTGTTGTGTAGGTTCCTATGATGTACTGTAAGTAATGGGCCCCACCTGCTAGCCTGCTCCCTAAAATATCACTGGTTTCAGTTCAACAATTACTTTGATAAAATACATATTTTGTTATGTGCAAATGGCTTTAGATACCTATTAGGTCCATAAAATACCATATAGCATATATTCAACACAAAAAAGCGACGATCTGTTGTTGACAAAGGACAGCTGGACATATAAAGGGCCCCATTACCTTCAGTAGCTTAGGGCATCATCAAACTTAAATCTGGCCCTGGCAGCGCTTAAATGTATGGTATGAATAAAGCCCAGGTCAACAGTGCTCCCATCTCCTCTATGAAGATAGGACAAATAGCAACTGCAGTCAGCTGACCAGGCTCCCCACCCTCCAGGGCTTGACAAACCCTTTTGAACTCAGCCTGCAGAAATAATATTATTTTTTTCTTTAAAGGCAGCAGTGCTGGGGAGTGTTTTCCAGCCACAACACATTGCCAGCAGGCTGTGCTCGGTTGGTGGGTCACGAATTGCGCAGGCCCACCTGGTGGTCATTGGCTCCTGGCAAGCCAGGCCTCACCTGCTGTTCTGAGGTGACTCATCTGGATTCCAGACATCCTTCCACTTGCTACAACAAGGCCTTGCCAAGAGTTATTTACCCACACAAAGACTCCATCCCCAATTTGGGTTTGTTTTGCTGCAAATTGCCCACATTGCTCACTCCCGCTGACTAGGATCTAGCTCGAGGGAACAGCCTATTTTATTTTATTTTTGGCCACACATGCAAGAAATAAAGAGGAAAATTACAAAGCTAAAATCCCAGAATAATAATTGAGGGGTGGTTTCCCCTCCCTTCCCCCCCCCCTCGCCTTCCTGGTACACATTCCCAGATGATAGGTAAAGAGACTGGTGGTTTCAATTATAATGTTTCTGGGAATGGAAAGAGACTCAAATCCCTGGGGAAGAAACTTGAGGGGGGCAGGTCACTGGTGTGGGGCATAAATGGGGAGATTTCTGGACATTTCCCCAGAACAACATTCGACAGAAATGCATTGTTTCAGTAAAACTGGCAGCGTAATGAAAAAAGGCAAGATAAAAAAAGAAGGACAATCGGAAGGAATATAATGCCCATTAAATCTAACTTGCTTTTATTTTAGGTCAATACAGTATTCCTAGGAAACATGCAGTTTTTCAGGCTTGCTAAAATTACTATGTTTGCAGTGCCTTCACCCCACCCCCCCACAGCAAATATAAATAATGTAAGGGAAGTGTTTGCTATAGAGGTCAAATACCTTAAAATATTTACAAGTAAAGCTTTGAATTTGTTTGCTTATAAAATTTAAACTGCATGCATCATGCTTTATTGAATTTCCCACCACCAATTAAATATTTCAATTCAGCTCCTTCTCTAGCTATCGGGAGAGTTTTCCAGATACACAAGGAAAAAAGAAGCATTGTGTAAGTATTCCTTTCCTGCTCACCTAGAAGTAACTTTTACTCCTTTACAGGTGACCAGCTGAGTGCTATTTGAACAAGTCTGGCTCTATGTGCAATGTACATTATTGCAGTGTTTCCCAACCGGTGTTCCGCGGCACACTAGTGTGCCGTGAGACACCGGCTGGTGTGCCGTGGGAGGGAGGCGGGCGAGTCGGGCGGCGAGAGGCGGCGGCGGCGAGGATCCGCGTCGAGCCGGGGGCGGCTCCGCGGTGCTGGTGCCGAGCGGCGGGGCAGCGCGCGCAAAAGGGAGGAGCGGAGGAGGAGGAGGCCGGCATGTCCGGGCAGCAGCAGCAGCAGCAGCAGCAGCAACTCCCGGCGACGGCTCCTCCTCCGCCCGCTATCGCCGCCACCACCACAACAGCCGCCGCCGCCTCAGCTGCCCTCGCTCTGCTGCCTCCTCCCACCCCGGCAAGGGGGAGGGAAAAAACTTTCGCTTTTGTGCGTCCCTCCCGGCGTGACGCTGCGCGCTGACGTCACGGGGCGGGGCTTTAATGGTGGTGTGCCGCGAGATTTTTTTCCGGCTAACAGGTGTGCCGTTGCCCAAAAACGTTTGGGAAACACTGCATTATTGCAAAGCGCTTCTGGCAGGACTCTATTGGCAAGATTGAGGTTCCTGTTGCTACAGAGATAATCAAGCCCACCAGAGCTCTTGCTTCTGCTCCTGAAGGGCTGATTCCGGGGGTAACCAAGAGTCATCAAGAAGACATCAACTCTGAATTAAAAGTTTGGGGCTTAGCCCAAGATTTGATGGATGTGCGCAGATGCAAGAGGTTTCAGCATCACCAAAACAGCAACAAATGAAATATGTATGAATCTACTCAAAGGCATCAATTTAGGCATCTGCCTCCTGAGGCACCCACACAACCCAGTAAATACCTAGGCTTGTGCAGAGAAGTGAGTTAACCAACACTTTCATTTTTCCCAGCATGCAAAAGCACCCACTTAAAGCTTTCACTTTCCTGTGCTGATCCCTGAAGGCTCGGAGGATTTGAAACAATTTAAAAGAAAACACACTGTTAAACTTTGCAGAGTGGCGTACGCACTGCATACTTTTATTGCCTCTTCCCTTTAAACTAGTCTGAATCATGACGGATTTGCAGATGTGGCACTGAAGCCGCTCTGGGTGCAAAGGCATTCAGCTGATGTGACGCAAACGATTTTTACCACAGCACACCAGTGCTTAGTAATACTTGAAATTAATAGGTAAGAAGATAAAGGAACCCTGGATGGTTAAGTCCAGACAAAGGTGACTATGGGGTTGCGGTGCTCATCTCGTTTTCAGGCCAAGGGAGCCAGCGTTCGTCTACAGACTGCTTTCCAGGTCATGTGGCCAACATGACTAAACCGCTTCTGGCGCAATGGGACACTGTGACGGAAACCAGAGCGCATGGAAATGGCGCTTACCTTCCCGCCGGAGCGGTACCTATTTATCTACTTGCACTGGCGTGCTTTCGAACTGCTAGGTTGGCAGAAGCTGGGACAGAGCAACGGAAGCTCACTCCATTCACAGGGATTTGAACCTCCGACCTTCTGATCGGCAAGCCCAAGAGGCTCAGTGGTTTAGACCACAGCACCACCCAGCCAATAAGTCATCTTGACAAGCATCCTGACACCCACAGTGACCACTCAAATGCCTCCACAGCTCAGTGGTGTAGCACCTACGTGCCACGGAAAGGGCCCACGTTCATAATTGTGTTGGGAAAGCCATACCTGTTAAAGCGGAATAAGAATGTGTTAAATGTGTGGTATGGATGCAGTCTCTGTCTTGTCAGGATTCTGTTGCTATTTAGTAGTTCACATTCCAGGCATGGGCTGCAGTGTTTGGAACGTTTTAGTTTGGGGGGGGGGGAGTGAATATGGCATGACATAATAGAAGTTTATAAAACTGCATGGTATGGAGAAAACAAATGGAGAAAAACTTTTCTTCCACTCTTGTAATATTAGAACTTGTGGACATCCGGTGGATGTTGGAATTCAGGACAGATAAAAGGAAGGACTTCTTCACACATTGCATAGTTAAACTATGGAACCCGTTTCCCCCAGGAGGCTGTGATGGCCACCAACATGGATGGCTTTAAAAGATGTTTGGACAAATTGATGGAGAAGGTGGTTATCAATGGCTGATAGCCACAATGTCTATGCTCTACCTCCAGGCTGGAGGCAGTAATGCTTCTGAACACCAGAATGCTGGAAAACACAGAGGAGGGGAAGTGCTCTTCTGCTGTCCTGCTTGGGTCAATGTGAGCACTGGATGCTGGACTAAGTGGGTCCAGCAGGCTCCTCTTGTGTTCTTACGGTTCAGGACATGAACAGCCTCCCCTGATTCAGATGTTACACAGGAAACAGAGCTTGGTATCATCAGTATATGGGGCCACCTTGTCTCATACCTAGCAGGTTCATATCAATATTAAACAACAAAATCATCCATGGTGTCACCTGCAATTTTCTGTGGGCCAAGGCAGTTACCCAATACTACTCTTTGTAAGTACAGTGGTACCTCTGGTTAAGTACTTAATTCGTTCCGGAGCTCTGTTCTTAACCTGAAACTGTTCTTAACCTGAAGTACCACTTTAGCTAATGGGGCCTCCTGCTGCCGCCACGCCGCCGGAGCATGATTTCTGTTCTCATCCTGAAGCAAAGTTCTTAACCTGAAGCACTATTTATGGGTTAGCGGAGTCTGTAACCTGAAGCGTATGTAACCTGAAGCGTATGTAACCTGAGGTACTACTGTAGACAGAAACAAGGTTTCCCACTCCAGTTTTAAGAGAAGGGCAACTGATCTCTGCGTCATCATTTTTGGCTGCAGAACCTTGTTCCCCCCCCCCCATCATGCAAAGTTAAATAATTATATAAAATCTCAGTCTGTTAATCAGGCAACAACCTCATTGATGCGATCCAAGTGCTGTGTCTGGAAAAAAACAACCCTCCTGAGGCCTGGTTCCACAGCGGATTCCTAGCCAGGTGTTGACTTTGATCAATCCTTAACCACTTGATGATATTCCACCCATTGAGTTTAGTTTGCAAGAGGTGGAGTTCCCTTAATGTCTGCCCTCGTCATCCTGTGTGGCATTTAGCAGCTTCTCCTCTGGAGAGTGACTCAAGGGGCAAAGTGTTCTGTAAACACGAGAGCTAATTATTCACCTAATCTGCCAAAGATGAATATGCCGGAGTTTGAAGGCACCTGGTTCAAACTTTTGGGCAGGGATCAACAGCAAGCAAGACGCTATGTTGGGGAGCAGAGGGGGAATTTTGCTGAGGACAGCTAGAAGCAAGATGACAAAGACAAATAAGATAAGGGAATAAATCCTTCTGTCAGCACCGCCTTTAATTGCCATTTCAATGCCAGCTTGCATTGTACAACTTACATGTTGTACGGGATGCACGCTAGCGCATTCAGCTAACATGCTGCAGGCACAGATCTACCTACTTGCCTCCCAGTGGGAATCCCCACCCCACCCCTGCCCCATCTTGGGTGACTTGTGCACGGAATTCCTGTTTCATTGAATAAACACATGGGAGGAATAAGCACCCTCAAACATTTCTATGCTACTTTCAAGTGTTCAAAGAACTTCACATGCTTTTCTAGCTGCAACCCTTATTACAGGTTTGGGGATTCTCGGGCCCAGGGGGCCAAATACGACCCTCAGAATTTTCTTCTGGTAACACCCCCTACACCCCTGTTTTATACTCTCCTTAAGTGGTGGGTTGCTCGGTCCCTGCTCCTGCCAACCTAGCAGTTCGAAAGCACATCAAGTACAAGTAGATAAATAGGTACCACTCCGGCAGGAAGGTAAACGGCATTTCCATGCGCTGCTCTGGTTCACCAGAAGTGGCTTAGTCATGCTGGCCACATGACCCGGAAGCTGTACGCCGGCTCCCTCGGCCAATAAAGCAAGATGAGTGCCGCAACCCCAGAGTCATCCGCGACTGGAACTAATGGTCACAGGTCCTTTTACCTTTTGAGTGGTGGGAATGTGTCCTTGAACTCTGACAATGCCTCTTCCTTGCTTGGATATAAGGTGTGGCTAGAAACTAGCCTATAGGTCAGTGGTGGCAAACCTATGGCACGCATGCCAGAGGGGGCACTCAGAGCCCTCTCTGTGGGCACGTGCGCCGTCGCCCCAGCAGAGAGCCGGCAGAAGGCAAGGGCGGTGTGTTGAGTCCTCAGCTCAACTTGGGCAGCCAAGCAGCCACCTTCCTCCTGCTGCTGCTTGAGGCTTTACACACCCTCTGGCCAGGGCCAAAGGGAGGCGCTGGGCAGGGTGCTCTGCGCCCCAGCAGCCTTGCCACACCATGATCGCCTCCCACTTACTGGCATGCTTCTTCACCAAGCTCAACCACAGCCAAGTGCAGCGGGTGAGGGTGTGCCCTGGGACACGCCGGACACCCTGCGTAGGGGCCAGTCGGGGCTGGGCGAGGGAGCAGGGAAAACACTGTTGGAATTTATTTTCTCTACAAGCTGCTCCGGCTGCTGCAGAAACAAATATTTTATCCTCACAGTGAAGATGAGTATCTCATAGAGAAGACAAACCTGGTCTCGTGGTGGTGATGTCAAAACATATTAACTACACTTAACCTTCATGAAGGCAAACGACGGTGTTGAGAATGGGCAATTGTTGGGTTAATGAACGGCAAAAAGATCTATATGCATCTTCTCTTTCAGTGCAAACACTGACAGAGCTTGCCTAGACTTCACACAAATTCCCCAGATACAATGCAATGCAATATGGTAACCAGGTACTTCTTTCTTAAGGGCGAAGTAGGAGTCAGAGTGAGGGACGCGGGTGGCGCTGTGGGTAAAACCTCAGCGCCTAGGACTTGCCGATCGCATGGTCGGTGGTTCGAATCCCTGCGGCGGGGTGAGCTCCCGTCGTTCGTTCCCAGCTCCTGCCCACCTAGCAGTTCGAAAGCACAATTAAGTGCAAGTAGATAAATAGGTACCGCTTTCTAGCGGGAAGGTAAACGGTGTTCCGTGTGCTGCTCTGGTGCCGGTTCGCCGGAGCAGCTTCGTCACGCTAGCCGCGTGACCCGGAAGTGTCTGCGGACAGCGCTGGCTCCCGGCCTCTAGAGTGAGATGAGTGCACAACCCTAGAGTCTGTCAAGACTGGCCCGGAGGGGCAGGGGTACCTTTACCTTTACCTTAGGAGTCAGAGTAGTGTCAGCTACTGCAGATTATGCACCAATTCAGGTTAAATTGCCTTGTTGGCACTTTGTGATAAATAAGTGGGTTTGGGGTTGCAGTTTGGGCACTCGGTCTCTAAAAGGTTTGCCATCACTGCTGTTGGGCAAAGGTCATATTTGTATCAATTGCTCCACCCTCTTTTGCCTCTGGCCCCTCTCACCACTCATGTGGTCCCTGGAAGGCTGCCGCAGAACGGAATGTGACCCTTGAGGTGGAAGAGGCTCCCCAACCTTGCCTTACGATAACCAAGGGCCTTACAGATGTTTTGGACAACTCTCAGCATCCCTAGTTAGCAAATGGGAGGCCAGAGGCTGAGAGGAATAGGCTTGCCTAAGGATTCCTAGTGAGCTCATGGCAGAGGCAGAATTCAAAGTAGGGTCTTCCTGATCCACAGCTCAGTCTTTTGGCCATCGTGCTACACCAGCTCTCTGGTGTGCCACATGTTCTTCATTTTTAAGGGTGCTGGTGTTATACATATATCAACCCATTTAGACTTTCCTGGAAATCAGGGCATTCTGAGCTTCATGTGTGCCCAATTTCAGTTTTGTGGGTAGGGTGAAATAGGGTTAGGCAAAGATGTTGATTTCAGTTTCTCATTTTTCCGTATCTTAAATTCAATTCTCCATATCCATATGAGATTTTTTTAAAAAAAGAACTTCCAAAAATTCATAATCATTTTAATTTCTCCTAATATACACATGTTTGTATGCAATTTCCTCTAATATACTGCACTTTTATACACTAGTGTATATTTTTGTACACTTTACTTGGCTGGAGATTGGCACTGAAAAGGTCAGAGACCTGCAAATTTCAAAAGACAGCCCTGTTTCAGTTCACATACTGTTTCAGAAAGTGTGGATTAGGTCAAATTTTCCTTCAAACATGAATGGAATTTCTCCCCCATCCATGCTGTGGAAGTGCCATGATCATTTTGAGGAGTAGGAGTAAATCTCTCGATATAAACCTATAAACCTATGTCTTTATAATGGAGCATAAGAACAATCGGCACCTCTGGGACATCCAATGGTCATTGATACACCCAGCCTCCAGCTGGACATTCCCACTTGCTCCATCCCACAGAGGACCAGAGCCTTTAAGGAGGGAATCTTCCTGAAGTCAGAAACCAAATCATCTTCCTCCAGGCCTTTCTTGCAGCAACACATTTCCCCACGGGCCACTGCAGCTGGTTGGGCCTAAACAGATGTTTGTTGCTAATTACACCCTCCCAGTAAACATTTAGAAAGGGAGGAGTAAAAATAGCAACTTATACTTAGCACGAAAAGAGGGAACTAGTGGTGGCAAAACTCCCAGAAGCTGCCAAAAATGGTTTTGAAAGAAGCATCCCATCCCATTTACAAGAAAAGATATTGTACCTTTATAGGCGGGGGCTGCCAATTAATTTTAGGTAGGCAATGTCCTCAGTTCCACAAGGCTAATGCAAGACAACCGGAGAAGAGAGGGTGGCGCTCCCTTGGCCAATGCCTTACGAAAAGGCCGTCCTGGCTTACCCTTAGCAGCAAAGGGTGTTCCCCCATTTATATTTTAAGCAGCACAAGTTTGGGTGTAGCCAACCTCGCCTTCAGTCTGAGCAGCTTCCTTGGGCTCAAATAAATGCACTTTGTTAAGCTCTTTAAGGACTGCAGCCAAAGCAATGATCTTCTAGGTAGCCTTGTGGAACCAAGATTAAGGGACGTGGGTGGTGCCCTGGCTTAAACTACAGAGCCTAGGGCTTGCCGATCAGAAGGTCGGCGGTTCGAATCCCCGCAGTGGGGTGAGCTCCTGTTGCTCGGTCCCTGCTCCTGCCAAACTAGCAGTTCGAAAGCATGTCAAAATGCAAGTAGATAAATAGGTACCGCTCCGGCGGGAAGGTAAACGGTGTCTCTGTGCGCTGCTCTGGTTTGCCAGAAGTGGCTTAGTCATGCTGGCCACATGACCCGGAAGCTGTACGCCGGCTCCCTCGGCCAATAAAGCGAGATGAGCGCCACAACCCCAGAGTCGTCCACGATTGGACCTAATGGTCAGGGGTACCTTTACCTTTACCTTTATGGAAAGAAGAAAGAACCCCATCAAAAGAAGAAGGGCTATGGAAATTGATGGACTATGCTGAAATGACGAGACTGACCGGGAAGATCAGATACCAAGAGGACAAGAAATCTAAAAGGGAATGGATTATTTTTGTAGAATACATGAAGGAACACTGTAAGCACCTAAAAACGTTAGCAGGATTGGATTAGCACTTGTAATATAATTTGATAAAGGACATCAACAAGGAAAATTAATAGTTTGTATAAAGGTATTTAGACGCAGAAACGAGAAGAGATAAATATTGAAAACCAGGGACAGGAGTGGGGGAAAGTCCGGGGTTTAGAAGAATCCCCATAAAGATACTGGGATTGTTTGTGGTGTAATGCAAAGAATAATGTAAAAATCTTTTTAAAATAAAATTTATTTTAAAAAGATTTAGGTAGGCTTAGAAACATTTTAGAGACTGCAGTTGCTGCAGGAACCCCAGGGATACAAAATAGATGGTGCATTTTAGTGCAGGGGTGAGAAAGCTGTTTCAGCAAGAGGGCCACACTGCCTCATGGGCAACCTTCCAGGGGCCACTGCTGGGCAGGAACAGAGGTAAAAGCACATGAAGCAATGGATGGAACTCTTGCCTTTGTGTACTAGGTTACATTCCAACCATGCAAAAATCTGAGGTTGCTGTACACATTTCTCTCTATCCAGGCAAGAAAGAAAGAAAAAGTGCTACCATAATCTCAGAATACTTCCAGACAGGAAAAAGCACCCAAGGAAGCAAAGCTGCTGAAAGAGGGGGCCTGGAAAGAAAGGGGTGTGTCCTTGGGAGAGTCCCAATGGACAGAGAGACACCAGGGGGCCACATTTGGAGAACCGTCCCCAGCCTGAGAGTCATGGGAACTATAAGAAAGAATTTTCTGGCACGTTAAGCTTCCACGGGTTACGGACTAGAGTCCAATTCACTAGATGCAAGTGGATCTGATGAAGTACAGTCCATGAAACCTTGCACCATAATAAATGTCCCCCTATCTAAGGTGCCAAAATACCCTTTGTCCGTTGCACTGAAACACAAGTAATAATACCCCTCTGGAAATGGAAACAATAGTTGGGTGAGCACATTCAAAACTCTTTAGAAGAGATCTGCGCCGCTGGGGATCCTCAGGGAGGGGAAATCTTTTTGAAGGTAACTTGTACATTAGTTAAGCCCAAAATGATCTGTCTTGCTTTTCCAACATACGTTGAACCATGCAAGCTTCCAACCCGACAAGCTTGTGTCTCGACTCTCAGAAGCAAGCTTGTCCCCAAAGATAAAACATTACCCATTAGATTTGACTTCATTTATCAAATACAACCACACTACTATTATCATTAGAGCTGGGAGACGGTGGAAGCAAAGAGGGAAACCTCAATTCTGTAAGCAGAAATGCTTTTTCATGTGTGTGTGCAAATGAGGCATGTATTTGTACCTCTAGGGACTTTCTTTTCAAAGTTTGCTCTATTGTTGATTCAAAGTCAGGAACATTGCGCTGAAGTCTTGCTGCAATGCAGCTCCAACGCTTTGATGCCTTCAGCTTACTGAGCGTTGCAAATTGCCATTGTTTTTTCGGAGGCATTAACAATGCCTAAGTCCTGTCTGGCCAATGCCCTGAAATAGCCAGGAATATCTATTTCGAAAGTATGTATTTAAACTCTAGTTTTGCTAATATAATAATCACCAGGTTTCTTTTAACTGCTGTTCTCTAGCGCAATGAACCTCTTTGTTTCGTGTTCAAGACTGGAGACAGATCTAAGATAACTGCTGGATTTTGTTTTCAAAACTAAGGCATCAGATGTTGTTTATTTCTTCATCCAGCACAAAGCCTGGCTATTGGTCCATCTCACTCAGTCCTGTTCCCAATGATAGGTAGTGGCTTTCCAGGGTTTTAGACAAGGAGATTTTAATAGGTCCAGGTCTAGGAATTGGACCTGGGACCTTCTTCATGCAGAGCAGATGTTTGGACACTGAGCTACAATGCTAACATGAAGCTGTGCTTGCAGAGGCTGATGGGAAATGTTGTCTAAAACAGCTGGAAGTCCCCAGCCTAGGAAAGGCTGGCCTATTCTAGTAAGCCTGCTACTTCTTCCCACACTCTGCCTTAAGGCCAATCGCTTTAACACCAATGAGTGTCTCCCCACCTTCTGCTTCCCTTAACCCCCCTGCTGACGAAGAGTTCCGGATCTCAAAAGCTTAGAAACACAGGAAGCAGCCTTATACCAATTCACATCATTGATCCACCTCAAACCTGTATATTCCACAGTCAGCGGCTCTTCAAACTGACTGCCAGCAGTTTTCAAACAGGAGTCTTTTCCTGCTCTTCCTAGAGATTCTGGGGATTGCACCTGAGACCTTTTGCATGCTAACCAGATGCTCAGCCACTAAGTAATGGAGGCCTTGCTCTCTGTTCTCTGATATCTGCAGTGGTACATAGGTACCTTTGCTTTTGTGTGGTTCAAGAGGCTGTGAACAAGATCTTGGCAAAGCATGAAGTTGAAAGATACTCTTTATCGGAGCGGCACACAGCACTTAGGCTATGCCAAAGGCAGCGTTCAAAATTAGCCAGGCGCCAGGTCTCAATCACAGAGCCTAGGGCTTGCCGAGCGGAAGGTCGGCGGTTCGAATCCCCGCGACGGGGTGAGCTCCCGTTGCTTGGTTCCTGCTCTTGCCAACCTAGCAGTTCGAAAGCACCTCAAAGTGCAAGTAGATAAATAGGTACCGCTCCAGCGGGAAGGTAAACAACGTTTCCGTACGCTGCTCTGGTTTCGCCAGAAGCGGCTTAGTCATGCTGGCCAAATTGCTTTTTCTGTGCAGCCTGAGCAGGAGCAGCTACCATTAAGAAAAAGAAGTCAGAATAGGCCAATATACCGTATATGTGGACTCTCGCTGGATCAAGTGACTTTTCTTCTTTAAGTTCTCAAAGCTCTTAACCTAGTTCAAGGTCATCTGAACATTAATTGAGAATCAATCAGAGTCAGTCCATCATCTGAAAAATAAGACTTTAGAGCCATCTTGCCCCAATTTTGGCGACTGTAACCTTGGTTTTAAGAGCCATTTGGTGCCTAGCCTATATAGCTGAGTTTCTAACACTGGAATGGAAAAGAGTTTGTTCCACAATATGACTCTAGTGGTCCATAGGTTAGGAGGCCACAACACCATGCCCTCCCCCTATTTCACTCTGGCCTTTATGAACACCCTGCCTAATAAATCAAAGGCACCCATCTCCGCCTCTGGAATGAAGGGCAAAGGCGGGCTGGCCTTTGGCCGACAAATCAGAATTTAAAGCCTCTGCAAGTTTGCAAAACAGACAAGTTGCAAAAGGACTGCCCAGCATTGGCAGAAAGGGCTCCTTGGCCAGCTGAATTAGTGCTAATTGTCACTGTGGGGATGTAAACTTGATGAGGAAAGACGCATTGATGTGATTGTGGTTAAAAGTCAAGTCGGTGGTTGTGGGCTGATGCAACAAGTTGATCCCAAATGCTTCGTAGCAGGCATTCCAGCAGAACGGGGTCCTGTTAGGCAGCATCAGAGCAATTTAATTTACTGTTGGCAAGGGAAAGGAAGAAATGCAACTCTCCATAAACAAGCTTCAACATTTGCACTTCCAATTCACCTGCCCTTTTCCTACAGTACATCTGGCCAGCAGATTGCCAAGCATCGCTGGCAACAGTTGGAGAGATGCAACCTAAATAAATGCAAGCCTCATCTATTTGGCTTGGGATTGTCCGCAACGACTCAGATCTCCTGTTGCTTGCTGCTGGATTTTTTCCTTGTAGGCTTAAATTCTTGGCTGCTCCTGGTCTCTAATGATGTATTCTACCTGCAGGCAATCTGGTGTGTGATGTGCAATGCTGCACCTTCTGAACCATAAGATTTTCAGTTTTTAATAAAATGCAAGGCGCTAGTCCTCAGGATTGAGGGGGATGCATGAATCACAAGGGCTGCCAGTCATCTAAGAATTCTGAAGGTGTACATAGTTCCAACAAGTCATTTCCCCTGGAAGGCAGAAACACAGGTACTGTTGCTTTCTCACGTGTATTTGCCTGCACATCCAGATTTTAGTCAGATGCTTAGATCTGGGCCTTTTCAGCTGTGGCACCATCTCCCAGGGAGCTGCTGCTTTGGTCCCCTTCTCTATTCTGTAGTGTGTTTTTGCCATCATGTGCCCTTATTTTTCTCAGGCCTTTTAAAATACGGTTTTATTCTGTTGCTCTTAGTTTTACAGCTTTTGCAGTTTTCACAAGTCAGTTTTATTGTTCCATTAGAAAAAAAGGACACAACAGACATTCTCTGCAAGCTGCCTTCTTCAGGAATACTGACAGGAAAGATTCACCTCTTTTAAGTTAGTAGATAAAACAACAGATATGGATAAAACAGAGACACATGTCTACATTGTACTCAGGCTGCAGAACTAAATATTTTAGGCCCAAAATCTTGCTCAACTTGGCACAGAGGCTAGATTTTCAAGCACAGAGTATATACCGTTCTGCGGCACGTCCTTAATTGTAGCCTGTCCACACATTTAACCTGGTCCTGTCTATCTTGTTCCACTTGCTCCCGACTCTGATTGTTGCTTAAGAAGTTGATGAACCAGCAAATTGCTTTGGAATTATGGAGATGAGGCTCACAGTTTGTGCTTTAACTAGATCAAAGGAAGCACACTGGTGGAGAGAAGGGAGCTTTTTAGCCAGGGTGGCCCTGGGTTCAGACCTCATCTCAGGCAGGAATCCATCGACTGCCTCCAGAAATTGATAGCAGCTCTCATACTCAACCTCCCCCCCCCCCCCGGTGATTTCAGAGTCGTCATGCTCGCTACCTTACAGGATCATTGTACGGATAACTGAAAAACTATAGCCAAGTGTTAAAAACGCAGCAGTTTCAGTAACACATGCTAATAACAATTTCTTTTTTAAACAACAACAACCTTTGTATCCCATCTTTCAGCTCATGAGCTTATTAGCATACATATCTCTCCATCCTTCTGCCAACACACCCATTTTATTTGATTTTTTTCAAAGCCATTTACAATATTTTTAAAGATCTCTAAGCAGTATACAATAGAAAAGCAAAGACTGTCATTAAAACAGAAATGGAACAACAACAAAAAAAACTCCAACAAAGCAGCAGCATCTTATGTTTCATGGAAAGCCTGGACAAAGAGATAAGCATTCACAAGACAGCTAATAGTTGTTGCCTCATGTATGGCAGAGGGAAGGGCACGCCACAGACCAGGGGTAACAGCTGGAAATGCCCATTTCTGTGTCACTGCCCTATGATATTCTGTAGAGTGCTGTGCCAGGAGTAGAATTTCCCTAGATGATCCAAGTCAGTGCTTCCCAAACCTGGGTCTCCAGCTGTTGTTGGACTACAACTCCCATCATCCCTTGCTAGCAGGACCAGTGGCCAGGGATGATGGGAGTTGAAATCCAAAAAAACCACAATTGATGATCCAAGTTTGGGAAACACTGATCTAAGTGATCTTACAGGTCTATATAGGGGCAAAGAGTCTTTCAGGCAACCTGGTCCTGAATTGTTGAGGGCTTTATCGGTTAATAACAGGTACCTTAAGCATGGCCTGCTAGCTGATCATCAGCCACTGCAGTTCCTTCAGCGCAGGTGTAATATGCACATCCAGGTGTTCCACTTGACAATCTGGCCACAACATCCTATCCAAGCTGCACCTTCCAGACCAATCCCAAGGGAAGCCCCACAAAGTGCATGCCTTTTATCCTCATGTTAATTCTCTGAGGTACATTAGGTGGATAGGGGAGGACTGCCCCAGGTTCAGCCAGTGAGATTCATGACCAAGTGGGGACATGAACCCTCACCATTACAACACACTGGCTCTTAGTGTGGAGACAATGAAATGTACATGCGCTTATGTACAGAGTTTACGGCTGGATGTTCCGAGCCCATACACACAAGGTTTGTTCCCATGACCAACTAAGTGTGTGTAGTTTGGGGCCGGCATTTGCCACTATGATCCCGTTTCCCTCTCTATATGGGTTCCGTTTATCCAGATTAGTGTTGTTTGTGAAACCATTCCAGGCTGGCTTCAGGTCTGGTCATGGCACTGAAACTACCTTGGTCACCCTGGTTGATGACATTTATCAGGAGAGAGGAGGGAGAAGTGTGAACCTGCTCACCCTCTGTGATCTCTTGGTGGATTTTGATACTGTTGACCACAGTATCCCAGGTTTCGGAATCTACATGCTCTAATGGTGGAGATTGATACCGATGAACCGGACGAATAGACATATGATCAATGGCTTGACAACATGACAATATTAGCAACATGTGGACAAACTGCTTATGGATGCAGACTTTCACTAAATAAATATAATGATATTTGGAATGAGTTTATACAGAATATATTAGGTGGGGTTTATTTATATGTATTAAATGTATTAAGATAATAAGTTATAAACATCTTTATACTAATGTATGGTAATGTAACTGACTTCCACCCTTCTTCATTCTCACACTTTCCCCCCTCTTTTTGGTCACTATGTTTTTATAAATGAAAATCTTCTAATAAGATATAAATCACAGAAAGTCATCATGGGATCTCATTTGTATCCAGAGGTACCACTATATTGTGTAAACCACCCTGGGACCATTCCTGCTCAGCCAAGAAATTAACAGTGTGACCTTGGGTCAGTCACAGTCTTTCAACCTAACCCTACCTCACAGGGATGTTATGAGGAGAAAATGAGGAGGAAGAGATTCATGTATGCCACCTTGTGCTACTTGGAGA
Organism: Podarcis liolepis; assembly: GCF_965112155.1. Classification (NCBI taxonomy): domain Eukaryota; kingdom Metazoa; phylum Chordata; class Lepidosauria; order Squamata; family Lacertidae; genus Podarcis; species Podarcis liolepis. The sequence goes on from NC_139569.1 coordinate 34,334,913, forward strand.
AAAGGTGGTCTATTAATATGATATACCTAGACAGCATCTTAAAAAGCAGAGACATCACCTTGCCGACAAAGGTCCATATAGTTAAAGCTATGGTTTTCCCAGCAGTGATGTATGAAAGTGAGAGCTGGACCATAAAGAAGGCTGATCGCCGAAGAATTGATGCTTTTGAATTATGGTGCTGGAGGAGACTCATGAGAGTCCCATGGACTCCAAGAAGATCAAACCTCTCCATTCTTAAGGAAATCAGCCCTGAGTGCTCAAGGAAAGGACAGATCCTGAAGCGGAGGCTCCAATACTTTGGCCACCTCATGAGAAGAGAAGACTCCCTGGAAAAGACTCTGATGTTGGGAAAGATGTTGGGAGGGCACAAGGAGAAGGGGACGACAGAGGACGAAATGGTTGGACAGTGTTCTCGAAGCTACCAACATGAGTTTGACCAAACTGCGGGAGGCAGTGGAAGACAGGAGTGCCTGGCATGCTCTGGTCCATGGGGTCACGAAAAGTTGGACACGACTAAACAACAGCAAGAAATAGGAGGAAGAAGCTGACATCTCATGCAATCTCCAAGTCTGGTGATAAGTGGGAAGGGAGGCAGACTGAGGTTGGTAGCTAAAGGACTAGCCCTCACTGCTTATAGGCTGCCTCCAGGATTGCAAGCAGCAAGCCCCAGTGTTGGGCACACTACTGTAAACAGGATAGGCCTTTGGTCAGATCCAGCAAGACTTGTAGGTTATTAACTGGCAATGATTCTCCAAGGTTTCAAATGTGGTTTTTGTTTTCTTTTCTTTGCCACTTCTTCTGCAAGAGGTGCTTTCTTATAAACTGGGGGTGTGTCAGAAACTGAACCTGGGCCCATCCCAACACAAGCTGCAGCACTGTGCTGGAGACAGAAGGGGATTACTGCAATGTCTTGTGCACAAGGCTATCCTTAAAAAAAAAAAAATGTTTGGAAACATCCACTAGTGAAAAATGTAAGAGCCCTGCAGAGGCCTCTGCATGATTTTGCTCTTGTGAGATCTCAGTGGACCCCAAAGCCACCACAGCCTCTTCTCCTCCCTTCTCTTGCAGAGGCATCAAGGGGGTGCCTGCCTGCCCAAGGGCCTCTAGGATTCCGCTGCCTGAGGCAGCTGCCTCCATCTGCCTCATGGAGGGGCCGGCATTCACCAGTGAAATTTCAGACCTAAGTTAGTCATGTTCATTAACATAAATATATATATATATTGGAATATGCACTGTTGAAAAATAAATCAAGATAGCAGGGATAAAGGAAAATTCCTGATGTGAGGGAAGAAGTATGTAAAAAAACAACAACCATAGCCTAAATAGCAAGCAATTCAAACTAGATTAGCCTGAATCAGGTGCTTCTGCATACAATGGCACACAACACATACACAAAGGTTCTCTGGGTGTCACTTTCCAGACAATCATTCTTTTTTTACTAGCATGCATGCCCTCCAAAGCAAGATCCATTGTTTGCTGCTGAATAAGATTATAAACGGCTTGGCTAAGTACTGCAGGAAATGGGGGCTTTTTGCAGTAAACAGCACCCTGTGGTGACCCAAATATCACTTTCAGTGTATTTCTAGCTATATGAAATTAATGAACAAACACATCCAGTTACAGTAGCTAAGCTTCCTGCAGTCTCTTAGTCTCACACATATAATCGTCTGATATAGGTCACACAATATATTCTTTTCTCCCCCACCTCCATGCGTGTGTTATATATATATATATATATATATATATGTATGTATGTATATGTATATATCAGAAGAATTCGGACAACAAAAAAGAATGGTGATCATGGATTTTAAAGCTGTGTCTTAGCTCAGCAGACAAAGACGACATCATTCCAGAGTGTCATATACCAGCATCAGCAGGGAAGCTAGGTATTTAATGTAGTGAAGCAGCAATCCGTGACCCTAATTAAGGTCTCCCTGGGCGTTCAAATGCACTCAAGAGAGCAAGAAAGGGTTCTGGAAATAATTATGTTGCAGTGCACATCACCTTCTAAAAGCTGTTCTGTAAAGTCTCCCTTCTCTCAAAACCACAGACACACATTAAAAGACACTCATATGCAGCACGCATCCGTCCACAATAACCCCACATTGACTTTCGGAGTTTATTTTAAAACAACCAGCTCAAGAAAAAAGATGGGTGTTAATTCAACAACAACAAAAAAGCTCAGATCCCATACTGCGAACCGTAGGCTTGTCCTGGTATTATCCTAACCTCATATGCCATCATATAACTATGTAGTAAACAAAGGAGTTCATGTTTTTTAACCCGAATCCGCAAGAAAGCGTTTCCCTTCCAACACCATGACTATATATTTAAAAAGATGTCAATGTTTTTAAGCTAGCATGCATTTAAAAAAAATGTTTCCAGGCCAAAAGGTTTTGCATCAAAAGATAAAATAATCGGGATGGGGGTGAGAATAGAACCCACCTCTAGTTTTGAAACTCAGACAGCAATACTGATTTTGGACGCGTTGCGGGTTGTTTTTTCAAAGTCAGGGTTTTTGCACCTCCTGAACGCGCTCTCTCTCTCTTTCTCGCCCTCCCTGCCTTTCTGGTTATTTCCAGCATTATTTGCAAATTGCTTAAACCCTGCTCGCAAAACCCTGGCAGGCAGCAACCAGCAGAGCCCTCTCTCCGAACCCCTGACCTCTCGCGCGGGCTCGTCGGAGCTGGATTGTCCAGGCTGGGCTCAAAAGCAACCTGCTCAGAGGTAACAGCAGTGGCCCCACTTGGATCTCGTTTGCATCCAGATCAGCGCTCTGTATGTTAACTTCTCCAGTACCGACTCTTCCCTCCGGTGTGACGCCTCTTCGCCCCCAAGAAGGATGCTTCAGAAAAGAGCGCCTATCAAAAGTACAGTACTCACCTTCAAGATCTCTCCAGGATGATGGTTCACTTCGCGGATCACAGTAGATTCCTCCGCTGATTAGCACTCATGCCCTCTCCCCCGCCACTTAAAAGTAACTCATTCACATGATACAATGTAATGGGGAGGGGGGGTGATCAAAGTAACTAGTTTCCCCAAACAGGAGGTGGAGGTTGCAGCCTACGTGCAAGGCAGCCAATCAGAAGAGGGAGCATTGTGACGAGTGACCCGGCCGCGCCAATCGATGCGTCTCCTGGGAGAGAAAAGGCGAGTGGCTCAGCGCTTTGATTCACCAATCAGATGGCGCGGAAAAGATTCTTGGGTGGAGCTGTAGGATTGGTCTGAAAGTCTCCAAAGGGGCGGGGGGAAAGAAAGGAGTACAGTACAGCATAGGCTGGTTGTTGTTGTTGTTCTCATTAAAGGCACAGGCGCCTCTAAATTAGAATAAAATATTATCAATGCTGGTTAGAGGGTAACATAAATAGGGGCTTCTATCTTGAGACGGGGGATTTAAATGGCAACATCCCCTTTAAAAAGCAGGTTTTAATTGCGTGTTTTTAATTGCATAATTCAACAGTTTTAGTCAATTTGTGCCCATCTGCAATCAAAACAACCCCTAAACTTAGGAAACTGCATCGACTTGCATCAGTCCCTTATTACACTTGTCTTTTTTCTCTTTTCATCCCTTCCTTCTGTTTCCCACCCCTCACGTTTTATTTATTTGTTTATTTGTTACATTTACATCCTGTCTTGCTTCGGAAGAGCTGAATGTGGTATGCACACTCCTCAATTCATCCTCAAAACAACACTGTGCGGTAGGTTATTTTATTATTTATGTCATAAAATTAATACACTGCTTGATTGTTTTTTTTAAACACACACGTTAAACTAATAAAGTTACAGATAAAAAAATATTACGAACAAAAATTTTAAGCATTCAAAAATTAAAATCAACCATAAACTAAAAACAGGTTAAAACACAAATCAATATTCTAAATAGTTGGCTAGACTATATAGGCTAGGCTGAGAGACAGCCCCAGTCCAATGTCATTCAGTGTGTGCTTCATGGCTGAGGGAGGATTTGAACCCTGGTCTCCCAGGTCCTAGTCCAGTGCTCTAGCCACTATACTACACTGTCTCTCTGACAGACTGTCATATATCCTGACAATCCTTGTTTTGCCCTTGGCAAAAGTCCCTATTTTTCTGGCACTTGTCCCTGGTAGATTGCAGTGCTTCTATTTCCACTCTATTTCTGTGGGTAAAAAAGGTAAAGGGACCCCTGACTATTAGGTCCAGTCGTGGCCGACTCTGGGGTTGTGGCGCTCATCTCACTTTATTGGCCGAGGGAGCCGGCGTACAGCTTCCGGGTCATGTGGCCAGCATGACTAAGCTGCTTCTGGCGAACCAGAGCAGCGCACGGAAACGCCGTTTACCTTCCCGCTGGAGCGGTACCTATTTATCTACTTGCACTTTGACGTGCTTTCGAACCACTAGGTTGGCAGGAGCAGGGACCGAGCAACGGGAGCTCACCCCATTGCGGGGATCTGAACCGCTGACCTTCCAATCGACAAGCCCTAGGCTCAGTGGTTTAACCCACAGGGCCACCCGCGTCCCCTTATTCTGTGGGCGCCTTACTACAATTTTGTCAGAGTAAGTTGCTAGACATGTCATTGTTAGGATCCTCTCCTTCTCTTATTATTATTATTATTTATTCAACTCATACACCACCCTATACCCTGAGGTCTCGGGGCTGTTACTAGCATCGCCAGAAGTTCAAACTCTGAGCCAGCGGCAATTTCAGCATTAGACGGAGTTTATTTTTATACCTCACCTTTCAGGTTACAAATCCTTCCAAGGTGGCTCGTGGCAAAATATGAAATAATAATGGTAATAAATATGGCTAAAAGCAATATCAGATACGATGGTGTTAATTAGCTGCCTACCCTCCCCTTTTCAGATAATTTCTGCCCAACCGCTCCAGTCTAGGAAAGATCCACCGAGGAACATAAATGCAGCAGTTGTTAATTCTGAGAGCAGATTCAATGGGCTGCCCCTCAAACAAAACTCTTGCCTCAGCAAACTCTAGCTAACCCAGCCTGCCATCCACATCCATGGATAGGGGGAAATTTATAGCGGCTGTCTGCAGAGAAAGCCAACTAAGGAAATAGCTGCAAACCTTTCAGAAAAGAGCCTTGTCTCCGAAGGGTCTTTCTTGCCCCATGATGAGTAGATACACCCTGGTGCAGCTCTTGGACTTCAGCATCACTGCCCCTTTTTTGCACCAGTAAGACAGAGCGCAGGGTAATAAAGCCCATCAGATTCACTTAACCGTGAGCTGTTTGCTCTTTGCCATCTCCGAATGGCTTCCTCAGGCGGCACTGTTAGGACAAAAGATTGCCCAACAGCAATTTTAAGAAGCATGGAGATGCTGATGAGACATTTTGCCCTGAGTGCCTATTTGCAACTGTTCCCAGGACTGCGTTTGGAGTGCATAATTCTCAAGGGAGCAGCCTTGTCAGTTTGAAAAGCTGCCTTGCATTAGGGGCCAGTCAGTTTTCCTTCTAGGCGAAATGAAATGTCAATTATCCCTTCTCATCGTGAGCAGCAACAAGAGCACCTGATGATGTGGCCATATATGTTGCAGAAGGTGGGGGAGACCTCTACATATTGCTGGATGGACTCCATCTCCAATCATCTCAGACCATTGGCTAGGCTGGCTGGGACTGGGGGCAGCTGGAAACCACAGCAATTTAAAAAGATCCTGTTGAATCAAGCCAGTGACTCATCTAGTCCAACATCCCATTCTCACAGTGGCCAACCAGATGACTGTGAGAAGCCTTCAAGCAGAACCTGAGCCCAAGAGCATTCTCCCCTCCTGTGGCCTCCAGCAACGGGTATTCAGAGACATACTGCTTCCATCACTTGAGAAATCACATAGCCATTAGGTTGAGTAGCCATTTATAGCCTTCTCCTCCATGAATTTGTCTAAACCTATTTTAAAACCATCCAAGTTGGTGGCCATCACTTCCTCCTGTGAGAGTGAGTTCCATAAGTTAACTATGCACTACATAAATAAATAAGGGACGCGGGTGGCGCTGTGGGTTAAACCACAGAGCCTAGGACTTGCCAGTCAGAAGGTAGGTGGTTCGAATCCCCGCGATGGGGTGTGCTCCCATTGCTCGGTCCCTCCTCTTGCCAACCTAGCAGTTTGAAAGCACGTCAAAGTGCAAATAGATAAATAGGTACCTCTCCGGTGGGAAGGTAAACGGCGTTTCTGTGCGCTGCTCTGATTCGCCAGAAGCGGCTTAGTCATGCTGGCCACATGACCCGGAAGCTGTATGCCGGCTCCCTTGGCCAATAAAGCGAGATGAGCACTGCAACCCCAGAGTTGGCCACGACTGGACCTAATGTTCAGGGGTCCCTTTACCTTTTTACATAAATAAGTACTTTCTTTTATCTGGAGGGCCCTGGCTTCTCCACTTCTGTATTAGAGCACTTTTGGAAGGAGCATCAACCTGACTGCTTTTGCCTGCTTCAGTAACCTTGTCAGTCCTGGTTGAGTCCTCCATTGAGGTAAGTTGACCTTCCTCAACCTGGTACCCTCCAGATGTTGTCACATGGTCATGGCGATGTCTTTCAGAATGTGAAATTCTCTTCCACGATATTGCTAAAGAATGTCAAACTGCGTTGGCTGTGTTTCGAAGTAGCCCAGATGCATTTCTGTTTCTGCCCATTCCAGGAAGCAGAACACCAAGATGGGGTTGTCATGAAATCTGTTCAGGATGTCATCAAAGAGAGTAGATATCAAAAAGGCATCCAGGTCCTTGACTTGCATATTGTTACGGTCCACTCCAATCTCTGCCGAATGGTGAGAGATTCCAGGGGTCTTCCTTTAGAAAAACGAGGCACAGCGGAGACCGTAGTGTCTTTAAGATATATGGTTTTATTTACATATACATGCATCTTAGCCTTGGTGGAGGGAATACAGAACAGTACGCCCCAAGTTTGTCTCTTGTTGCTTCTCCCATAGCTTCAGCAAGCTCGGGTCCAGAGTAGAAGCCAGCTTCCCAGTCTCTGGGTACAGCCTCTCCCAGGCAGCCCGCATGGAGTTCTGCCCCGCACTTGCTTCTCATTCTTTCCAAAAACCATATGCAGAAGGACACTTTCCCCCTGTGCTGACATCATGCCCCTGGTACCCTTGGCAACCTGCCCCTCCCAACTCTTTTGTCTCTGTCCATTACTCAGGGCAGGGGGAACAACAATATTTGCTTTGTCAGTCATTCTTAATGGCCCATTACTCTGCTTTCTTTGTTTCTTAATGGCACTTCTATCAGGCAATCTCCTGAACAGGAAAACTGGTATAGCCTGTATTTTTACACTACACCTGGCATCTTCTCTTAATGCTCCAGATATTAGCTAAATTCTAATATTTACTAAATTCAACAGTTTAAGGGGATCTGCCCTCCCTTCAACTCATAACACCATCCTGTGAGCATTCAAATACAGTGGTACCTCGGGTTACATACGCTTCAGGTTACATACACTTCAGGTTACAGACTCCACTAACCCAGAAATAGTACCTCAGGTTAAGAACTATGCTTCAGGATGAGAACAGAAATTGTGCTCCAGCGGTGCGGTGGCAGCAGGAGGCCCCATTAGCTAAAGTGGTGCTTCAGGTTAAGAACAGTTTCAGGTTAAGAACAGACCTCTGGAACGAATTAAGTACTTAACCCGAGGTACCACAATGGGCCTCCCCAGCCTTGACCTTGCTGCCTTGCCCCTGCACTGTCCAGGTTACTGGCAGTGATGCTGTTGTTGAGAGGACAGCTCCACCCCACTGCCTCACCACCTCGGGACAAAGGCAGACACAACAAAGCACTGAGTTGCCAACTTTAAATGGCATTTCTCCTCCGCCTCCATGGCTGCAAGCACATTGCCATTAAATATAGAACCAGGAGCACACTTTCACATGCAAAATGACTGAGAAGGCACAACAGATGGCATTGGAGATGGAAATCTGCATCTGCTCTCTGTAAGAGCTGCTAATGGGGAACTAATTAGGCATTCACAAGGAGTGTTCCCCCTTGACTTTGGGACAATGGCCATGTTTATATGATGGGGGAGAGCCTCTAAGGAGGATGTTGAAAGTAATCAAAGATTGACATTGTGTTTGGGCCAAATCACACTGATAGCTTAAGACTAGCAACTGCATTGCTTTGAAATGCATCCAGTCTTCCCACGCAACACAAATGAGGTTTATTTTATTCTTTGGGGTGGGGGCAGCAAAAGGGTAGCCCGCTTCCAAGGGAAATATTTTAGCATAATCATTCCCTCTGCGGTGGAAAACAGCCTCCATTCTTCTAAAGACACTTCTTCCTTTCTGATATCAGTTCCAGATAAATTACTTAAATTAAGGCTTCATCCACACAGCACTTTATTCCATTTCCCTGATGTTTCCCTGTTAATTTCAACATTATATTTGAGCTTTGGCATGGTATAAGAGCCACTTTTGGAAATCTAGTGGAATACAGTGGAAGTTTAGCACTTATTTCTGTGTTGCTAGCTTCCAGGAAAAAAATTAAATCTGTTTGCAGCCCCCTTAACCCAGAACATCATGGGACTTAAGTGATGAAAGGGGCAGTATGCCAACATACAGTTATTTCCTGCCATTTCCATGGGTGAATCATGGGGCAACAGAAGTAGGCATGTGCGGTAAGGGAGTGGAAGTAGTGAGATTCTAAGACCAGGGGTAGCTAACACCTTCCAGGTGTTGTTAAGACCCCAACTCTGGCCAGCATGGCTAATAATCAAGGAAGATGAAAAGTGCTGCCCGACAATATCTGGAGAGCCAGAGGATAGTTGCCACCTTGATCTTATGTGATCAGATTTTATGTTGCTGTTTTTTTTTAAAGGCTGTGGAGGAAAAATCTATTTATTTCACCTTGCTTTTCTGTCAGCTGGCCCTAAATCAAAAGAACCAGTCAGGGTGGACTGCTGGCAACTCTTACCTTGATGAATTTATTTGTGTACTTCTACAGCTCATACCTTTAGGGGGATTTCCCTTTTGCTACATGATGAAGGAATTCTTATTTACTGGAGAGAGCCCTCTAGTGAAGGCAAAAAATCCTAGTCTGAAACTCACAATTTAGAGGCTATTTCACACTGGATTTTCTAAGCTGCAGGTATGCTTGAGAACACAACTTTTTTTCTGGGTAACTGGTGCCTGATGCAATTACTTTGTCATTACTTTGCTGCTTCCACTGTGGCTATGATTGGAAGCACACTTAGAGGGAAGCAATAGACATTGCGTGTCAAAACCCCTCCCCCAGAAAGAAAGACACAGGACACGATGTTTAAGTTTAATGGGCATGAAATGGCCACAACTTTATTGATTAGAGAATTGAAGGTATTGGCCCTAGGCATTGGCTCCTATCCGCTACCCGGCATGATGTCCGGGAAGGGTTAACACTAACCGTGGGAGGCCCCCGTTGGAGTACGCCAACTAGGATCCCACGGGTGTCACCGCTTGGGGCGTGCCGGGGGCCCTTACCTAGGTAGGTTTCGGACAAGACAACGCCCCTCGGAGTCCTGTACCGGACTACCCCATTTCCTGGGGGAAGGTGATGGCGTTCCTTCCCCCCCATCCATTTGCATAACAATTGAACCCCAGCCAATGCCTAACCGCCAATACAGGGAAAGTTGTGACGGTTTGCTACGAGGTAGGCGAAAAAACCAACTGGCGGAAGATCGCCAACTTGGAAAAATTCCTACCAGGCCCCTTGCGGCGACCAACCGAAGTCCATAGCAAGGTCATGACTACCTACGGCTACCTAAGCGTCTAAGGGTGGGTGGGATGGGAAAACCTCTCAGCTGGTCGGGAGTGAAGAGGGCGGACCCTGGGCGTGCCTGGCTTAAAATACCCTAAGCCACGCCTCCCCCCGGCCCGCCGATAGGCGGGCGGGGTCGCGAGCACGCCCAGGGATTCCCCCAACTCTCGCGGGGGCCAAGGTTAGCCCCCGCGCTTGGGGAGGAGGGGCTAAACCGCAACCCCCTCTCCTCCCTATAGTCGGAAATGGCTTTGCGTGTCAAAACCCCTCCCCCAGAAAGAAAGACACAGGACACGATGTTTAAGTTTAATGGGCATGAAATGGCCACAACTTTATTGATTAGAGAATTGAAGGTATTGGCCCTAGGCATTGGCTCCTATCCGCTACCCGGCATGATGTCCGGGAAGGGTTAACACTAACCGTGGGAGGCCCCCGTTGGAGTACGCCAACTAGGATCCCACGGGTGTCACCGCTTGGGGCGTGCCGGGGGCCCTTACCTAGGTAGGTTTCGGACAAGACAACGCCCCTCGGAGTCCTGTACCGGACTACCCCATTTCCTGGGGGAAGGTGATGGCGTTCCTTCCCCCCCATCCATTTGCATAACAATTGAACCCCAGCCAATGCCTAACCGCCACTCGAGCAAAGCTCGCCGCCAATACCTTCAAACCTGTAACCAACTCCTACGCCCTCCTATGGAAACCCCTGAACCCAGGACCTAATCCCCGCTATGATATCACCCAACCATAGGTCGTTCCCTGCATCTGACAGATGCACGCCATCCCTTCTGTAGAGGGCCTCGTTGCTGAACTGGATGCCCGGGTGTCTGATGACGAACCCGCCCAGAGCTGCCACTCTACGCTCCACCGCTCGTTCTAAAACCTTTCTCGCCTTGTTGACTCCTACTGGGCTCACGCAATCTCTCCACGTCCTCCTCTCAAGCAACGAGGACCAAATTATTGTGACATGTGGGTATGCAATTACCAACTCGGTCAGATCATCAAAAATGTGCCACCTCAGATCGATCGCCTTGCGATAAGCGAGATCATTTTCTCCCAATTGAATCACTAGGGCGTCAGGCGGACCCTCGGCCGCAGCCCTGGCCATCACGGCTGGTTTGAATTCACTCCAGCGCATCCCTCTACGCGCTATCCAAACCAGCTCCACCCTGGGATGTAAATTCAGGTTGCCGCCCAGACCATTTCTCAAGGCATGAAACTTGGCCCAGTGCACGATGCTGTGGCCCACCAACCAAATGCGCAGTCTCGTGGGTTCTGAAAAGCAAATAGAACAGTGGGCGGAGGTCAGGGGTGCAACACGCAGTCACAAGTTGCTTCTCACATAGGCTTTGTACGCGTTAGATTTCCACCTCCCCAAGTCCTTAATCCTCTCCGTGGGGAGCCCCATATGTACTGCAGTGGTGGCTGCGCCAATACGAAAGGAGTGAGCAGCAAATTCTGATGCCGGGAAACCACAGGCCGACAATGCCGACCGCATAACCCTAGTGAACTGGTGTCTAGTAAGGCGGGATCCGTCCGCATGTATCAGCAGCGGACCAGGGCCGCTAGGCCTTAGGTAAAGAAAACGCCTAGTGTCCCGAACCGGACAAGGGCCCTTCCCGTGGGCTGCCGGCAGCCGGAGCAGGGCCCCCTTGCCTTGCTGATCTGTCTTTGAGCTCCGCACCCGCACTATGAGATCGGTTCTAGACAGGGTCAGGTCGCTCATCAAAATTCCCCTCTGAGATTGGCTGGCATCCCCTTCACATACTACCTCGCCTACGCGTAGGGCGCCGAAGAAAGCAATGGAAAACGCTGTTGAGAATAAACGCGCTTCATGCTTTGACCAGCAAATTTCACGAAGAACTTTGTGAATCTTAAACAGAATTTCATAAGTTACAGGCCGCCTCCTGTCCGCACATGGGGGTTGCTGCCTACGCCATCCCTCCAGAGTTTTGCGCACAATGAAGGCTGCGCAGGGGTCCTTCTCGAAAAATGTTTTACAAAAGTACGAGATCCCTGCTGAGTGAATATTGAGTGTCTTAGGAGCCCGGCCTAACTCCCTCATGTGTGCCAAGTAGCGGAGGACCTCCCTGGTTGAGGGAGTGGCGTGACTACTAGAGCCAGGGATGCGTGCACGAAATCTTAAAAAATCGACCCAAGCCTTCTTATACGATCTCATTGTGGACGGGGCCACTGCACCGAATACTCCCTTCATTATATCTCGCTCCCAATCCTCCAGAGATGCTCCGGGAAAGGCATCGATGATTGGTCCGCTTCTGGCGCTAATGAGCGGAAGCGCTCCATCTGAAAACGAGATAAAGCGTCCGCGATGTCATTATTAATGCCAGGCACGAATTTGGCCGAAAAGTAAATATTCTGTTCTAAACACAGAAGGACAAAGGCGCGCAATAGATTACCCACCCTGGTGGACCGTGCAGATTGCCTAGCGAGGACCGCTACCACTGCTTGATTGTCGGTGTTAAAACAAACCCTGCGATTACGAAATTGATCCGCCCACAAATGCACCGCTACGACAATCGGGAAGAACTCCAAGAAGGTAAGGTCCCTGGTGATGGGCTGACCTTGCCACTCCGCGGGCCACCTTTTGGCACACCACTGTCCGCGAAAATAAACACCGAAACCTGAGGACCCGGCTGCATCTGATTGAACTTGGAGGTCGGCATTAAGCAGCAGGGTATCCTGCCATAATGAAATCCCGTTGTACTTCTCTAGGAATTGTAACCACACCCCCAGGTCAGCTTTTACCTGCTTGGAGAGGCGCACCCTGTGTTGAGGGGCTCTGAGGCCCGCCGCCAATCGAGCCAGACGGCCGCAAAATGGCCGCCCTGGGGCTACCACCCTGCAAGCGAAGTTCAAATGGCCTAGCAGGGATTGGATCTGTCTCAATGTTATTTTCTTTAGAGGCAAGAGCTGTTGTATGATTGTCTTGAGCGCCACCAATTTTTCAGCGGGTAAGCGGGAAGTTTGGGCCACGGTGTCCAACTCGATACCCAGATAGACTAGGGATGTGGCTGGGCCCTCTGTCTTGCCGGCGGCTAGGGGTACCCCTAATTCGCCGGCTAGGGATGTGAAAGCCTTTAGCATAGTGGAGCACCGTAATTTACTGTCTGCGGCCAAAATAAAATCGTCAAGATAGTGTGATACGCCAAAAGACCCTGTCCTGTTGCGTAGGGCCCAGTCCAGGAATGTGCTGAAAGATTCAAAGGCTGCACAAGCAACGGAGCAGCCCATGGGCATAGCCTTGTCAATGAAATACGCACCGTCAAATTTAAAGCCCAGCCATTTAAAGTCATCTGGGTGAACTGGAAGAAGGCGGAAGGCGGACTCGATGTCGCATTTTGCTAGGAACGCCCCCTGACCGAAACGACGGATCATTTTTACAGCCTGATCAAAGGAGGCGTATTTCACTGTACAAAGCTCCTGAGGAATCGCATCATTAACAGAACCCCCTCTCGGGTAAGAGAGGTTGTGAATCATGCGGAATTCCCCCGGGGCCTTCTTTGGCACGATGCCCAGCGGGGAAAGGTGAAGCCCCTGAAAAGGCGGTTCAAGAAAAGGACCCGCAACCCTGCCTGCCCTGATTTCTTTCTCTATTTTCTTTCTGACTATGTCGGGCCGTTCCCTAACAGATTTTTGGTTATCCGCCTCCCTGGAGTTGGGTGGGGTAGCCACCGGGATCCTAAATCTCGTAGAAAACCCCTCCCAGAGGTATTTCCCCGCGGTTTTATCTGGGTATTGTTCCAATAGGGCTTTGAGGGGCTGCAGGCGAATAGGGGAGAATGCCAAACCTAGATCAGTGTTACTGGCGATTGGTGTGACCTTGACGGGATGCACCGGGGGCACCTCTGGGATTGTTAAGGAAGTACCCCCTGCCCCCCCGAAAGGGCTGAGGCTTATTTTTGAAGCACGCGGAAGCGGGGTGATTACCCCAGCATTGCTCGCATTCATGTAGATACTTACAAAAGGGGCGAGAGCACACGCCCCTGTTGAACTCCCAGCATTGTCGACGCCTCTTTGGCTCAATCTTACCCGCTTTAGCTGCCTCCTGACTCTTCTTCTCGATGTAGGGGTTTACATCCAAGCCCCAGTAGTTAGGATCTGTGAGGTCCCATCGAGCGGTGGGGTGAAGAGAGGCATTCCTCCGGAAGTTCTCGTCGTACGTTAATGCCGCGTTTTCACCTGCCAGAGCCCGAGCTCGCCTCACATGAGCCTGGTAAGCCACTAAATCCATGGCGCGGTGGGGATACGCTGCGCAAACTACACCCATGAAAACCTGGTACCCGTCTAGCCAGTTCTCGAATGTGCGCTCCGCCCTGGGCGTTCTATACTTCCTTCTACCATAAGAGCGTCTTTTCTCACCTTTTCCTGTTACTTTTGTTGGGGGGAGCAGGGTAAACATATCAACGTAATCCCCGTTGAGGATCTTATTCCTCTTCCTATGTGACAAGTGGTTTCCCAGAATGAAGTCTGTGGGCTGATCGGTAGCAACCTTAACGTCCTCTACCAATGTCCCATCCTTCCAATACAGAACCCCGTTAAAAACCTTTCGGTGGGAATTGGCCCTCCTCTCATGAGCCCAAAGGGGGATCCCATGATTGGACTCCCCAATACCCCAATAGCCATCCATTGGCCCTTCAGAATCAGAATCTGAAGAGGACGTACCTGATTCCTCCTCCTCGGTGTCTGAATGCCTGCTCCTCTTCTTCTTGGCCGACGTGTGCTTCTTTTTGGACTTCCTCTTACCCCCTTGTAGCACACCGGCAGTGGCGTCGACCGATGGCTGAGATGACTGATTCTCCCCCAGTTCCCCTTCGGAACCAGAACCCACGCTGTCCTCGGTGGAACTGTGCGCCTGCTCCTGAAAGGCACTTGGTAAACCTATAGCTTGAGAGATGGTGTTACTGCCGCTCCCTTTTTTGGGTGCCTTCCCCTTACCTTTGCCCTTTGCTGGGGCCTTGGCTTTACTGGTAGCTTGTGTTGCTTTTTTAGAGCGGGCGGACTGCGCCCGCGTACCGGGTCGGCCACTAGCTACGGCAACGGGCTGAGCACCGGCTGTCGATGCAGTCGCCTGGGCACCGGCTGCTGGTGGGACCGATTGTGCCCCAGCCGTCACTGTAGCCGAGGGCCCTGACAGCCCCTGGTTGGAGGGGGGAGTATCAGGTATTACGTCCTGCGAAGGCTCTAGAGCAGGCAGCGCCGAGGACCCTGGTCTACATTGCCTATAAAGAGTTTCGAACATCCTGAAAAACTGTTGTAAAGATTGAGGATCATAAGGTACGGCTGAAGCCTGCGCGCCCCCATTACTTGTGGAGGGGACCGGCTGGTCGCCGCCAGTGGTGGACTGCTGATTTCCTCCGGAATCCATGACTGCTGAGCAAATTTAGAATGCGTAAGCAAATCAGATACTATCCGCAAAACCTGAGGGTGTATGTGGCTGCAGGGATATTATTAGCTAACTGCCTCCCGCAGATGGGAGTCTGTCAAGTTCAGTACGTTCTACACTGGCAGGAGTTTGGGAGAAGGGATCCGACTTCTAAACAATTTCAACTTGTTTATTTATTATTATTATTATTATTATTATTATTATTATTATTATTATTATATTATTATTATTATTATTATTATTATTATTATTATTATTTATTTTATTTTTTATTTTTTTTTTATTTTTATTTTATTTTTTATTTTTTATATATATATATATATTTAGTATAGTAACCCTAAATGTTATAACTTATAAATCGCACTTATAAATGTAAATCACAGAAATAACTATGTGCAGATATTATACTTTGCAGTAAAACAGTAAAATGAAATATATTCCACCTTTTTCTAGCAATCTGATGTTTGACTTTTTAACACCTGGTCTCCCATCCAATTTGAGACCACGTCGGACCCTGCTTAGCTTTGCAAATGTGCTAGCAGTTTTATTGCTGCACCACCAGGGGGACTCTCCAATCTTGAGGTAAAACAGTTACAGAAATAAAGTGAACAGCTGCAATAAGTTGGCAATAGGAAGGCAAAGAACTTGCCCCTCAGACCCCCAAACAAAAGGCAGTCAAAGACACAATACTGATCGATCTAGCTAACTAGGGACAAAGAATTACCCTGGGGGTGCAGCTACAGTATAGCTGCCTCTTACAAAGGAGAAGGCTCAGGGACAAAAGCTCTTAACTACCGATCGTTAGCTACTATGCTTCTGCCCCCCAGGCAGCAACTGCTTCTATGGCAACAGAATGAGATACTTGCAATAAGATTCAGCAGACGAAGTGAGCAGAATAAAATAAATGAATAAGGAAGGGGCAGGGAATGCCCACTATTTCTATTTCTAAGACCAAAATGATTTTAAAATGAGATAAGCCCCATGGGGCAAAACAGCCTGTTTGTACGAAAACTCCACAACCACATGCAATTTAAATAGGCAGGGAGAGCTTTGAGAGCTGGTGATTTTTAGGGCAACTTTGCCTGAATAAACGCTGTCTCTTACAAATGAGAAGGCTGTGGGACAAAGCCCTTTGCTATTGCTCTTTTACCCCCTTTGCCCTAAGCAGCAACAGGAAATAAAGCGACTCTCCCTCTAGGCGAGGGGAGGGGGAAATGAAAACAATGTCTAAAAAAAAAAAAAAAAAAAAAAAAAAAAATACTAAGCTGACGGGGAATGGGGGGGAAGCAGGATCACTGAATCAAAGGGACTGCAAAAACAATTCACTCAGCAAGGGGAACGGCAAATAATAGGGACAGCAGAAACGCACGTGGTGGCTTGAATACACTGAGCCGGCTAGCTGATACCAAAACAAAGGAGACACCCACGTGCTGTAACGCACACCTTCAAACAGGCTCTATAATCTGTTCCCCTGCTTCCTAGCTTTACGTGGCAGTATTTAAAAGAGTAAACAAGCCTGCAAAGGCTGGCTGCCACTCGCAATACCCAAGGTGCTCCTCACAGAGAACCGATACACCAATCAAACGCGCGCACACATGTCAGAGGAGCTTTAAGGGAGAAATCACGGACGGAAGGGAGGAAGGGAGGTAGCGGCAGAAGGCAGGAGGAAGGGATCGTACAGGGATAAAGAGGAGACACCGGAGCAAGGGACGTCAAGGGCAACAGGCAGAAGAGCGCACAGCACGAGAATAAAGCTACGAGCCACTTCCCTGCTAGAAGGTCCCTTTCTGTTGATCCACGTGGTCGCAGCGATGAGAAGGACGACCTGACCTCTCAGCTGGTCGGGAGTGAAGAGGGCGGACCCTGGGCGTGCCTGGCTTAAAATACCCTAAGCCACGCCTCCCCCCGGCCCGCCGATAGGCGGGCGGGGTCGCGAGCACGCCCAGGGATTCCCCCAACTCTCGCGGGGGCCAAGGTTAGCCCCCGCGCTTGGGGAGGAGGGGCTAAACCGCAACCCCCTCTCCTCCCTATAGTCGGAAATGGCTTTAGGAGGAAAACTTGATTTCATATTAAGATGTAAGAGCTTTCTGTTTCTTCAAAGGCGTAGGCTGAAACAAAACCCAGCTTTACAAATGCAAATGCGCAAACAAACACTCTGGAACATTAATAAAACAAAACCTCACCAATCTTTGGGGCAGAACATCGTAATGTAAGTTGCCCCAATGTTACTCAGCCTTGCAGAGCAATTCCATATGTGCCATAAGTAAGCCAGAGTTCAATGGGGCTTACTCCCAGGTAAGTAGTGCAGGGCATCTTCCAATGGAAAGATTGGGTTGTCATATTTCAAACTGTGAAAATCAAGACAGAAAAGTTGGGTTTTTTAGAAGCCTAAATTGTGGAGCTTTTTAAAGTTTTGCCCAAAGTTATTTGCCCCCAAAATGAAGTTTCGGAGCTATTTTTAAAGAAAATCAGCAAAACCAACACTACTGACATGGCTTGCCATACGTCCGTATTTTCCTGGACGATTTCTGCCTGGACACTGCTTCCAACTGTGGTATTCTAGACATGTCTGGGAAATTCTGGATACAGTGGTACCTCCTGTTGCACAAGGGATCCATTTCAGAACTCCGGTCGGATCCCAAGGAATTTGTAACTGGAGGTGCCGCTTCTGCACATGCACGCGGCGCCTAAAGCACTTCTGCGCATGTGTGTGTGGCGAAACCTGGAAATATACTTTCGGGTTACCCGTGTTCACATCCTGAAGGATACGCAACCAGAGGTGTGTGTATCCAGAGGTACCACTGTATATGGTTCAATCCCTGGCATTTCCTGGTAAGACTGGAAGAGACTCCTGTCTGAAAGCCTGGATAGCTTCTGCCAGTCAGTGCAGGCAATATGGTGCAAGATAGACCAATGGTTTGACATGCTGTAAGGCATCTTCTTGTGTTCCTATGACACTGGTATTCAGTTGGTGGATCAGAACCCACAGCTGGTTGTCAGCTGATGTAAGGTGGGTTACACCAATAACACCACAACGTGTGACTTCCCCTCTCATCACAAGGGAGAAATAGAAAAGACAGAGAGAAGTAGAAAGGTGGGATGGATAAGAAGTTATATAGAACTAATATAGCTTTCAGCTGTCATTATTTCCTCCACCAATACAAGGACTGGTAGTCTGGTGTGGTTGCTGTGATATCTGACTCACAACTGCTGATTTAGGTTACACAAAGATGTTTGTGATGTAACAGGTTTTTTTAAACAGGGTTCTATACAGTCCCTGGCAAAGATCTAAGCACAGGCCTGCAACAGGGTTTATCTAGTTCAAAGGAAGACAGAAAATGAGAACTGTAGCTTGGTATGAGTGCTGTGATGTCTGAATCTCAACTACTGATTCAGGTCACACATAGGTGTTTGTAATGTACAATAATGGCTTTTTTGTTTTTTAAAAAGGGGATTACATACAGTTTGTGGCAGGGCTCTAAGCACAGGCCTGCGGCAGAATTTATCTAGTATAAAGGAACGGAGTGAGAAGCCTGGAGACTGGGCTTTTTCTCAGGACAGCGTGGTGGGATAGTGCTCATTTAATTCACTGTGCCTGACTACAACACCTGCTAAAAAATCTCACTAGAGATCTCCATTTCCGCCCTGACCCCTGAGCTACAATCCCCGGGGTTCCCTAAGAAGAAGGCACAACTATTCTAATTTGTTTTTTCTCTTTTTAAAACTTTATTCCAAAACCGAAAAAGAATTACAAACATCAAATTCAAAATCCATATTCATTTTGTAACATAAGCCTATTACATAGTTGACTAGATGAAAATATACCTAATTGCTATAGACTTCCCTTTGCTATATATAAATGCAATGGAATTAGAAATATTATATTAGATTTTTTTATAAATTCCCCTATACCCCCCTACTCCTCTCCACCCATGTGTGATCTCAGTTCTTCCATCTTGTTGTGTTGTTGTAGTGTAATAATTATTCAATTGATTCTTTTATTGTTTCCTTTATTATTCTCTGCACATTTAACACATTATCTATTAATATTCCAGTTCCGGAACCATATATTTTCATGTATTCCTTCACTCCATCCCAACTTTTCTAATTTGTTTTGGAAAGTGCAAATATGGCAGGTTTTCCTTTAAATGCAAACTGAATAAAACTTCTCCCCTATATCTTGCCCCGAGGTCATGGAAAATTCAAAGACCACTAATTCAGGGCGTTGCTATGCCCAGAACCAATTTTGCAGGCCACCCTATCATTTCCTCCCCTTGCTCAGCTTCAGCTATGCTCATGTTCAGAGGTCTTATATTGTTATGACAATGCTTCCCTTTCTTTCCCTCTCCCACATCTTTAATTGATCTCCTTGGTTTGCACTTAATTACAAGGTGCTGGCTCTTCCACTCTGCTGCCCATGGCGTGGGAGCCAGCAAGAGCAGGAGGATAATGGGCCCCACTCCTCACGGTTTGCACATTGGCTGCTTTGTTAGCCTTCCCAGCCGCTGATTTCTTAAGGAATGGTTATTAAACACAAAAGGAACACATCCATTAACGGTGCTGCACTGGAGAGCAGGGAAGGGCCCCTGAGAGGTATCAAAGGAGGGTATGGGCAGTTGGGTGGGCAGTGAACAAGTTCTGCATGGATGGAAGCAGAGTTGTTATTCATTCAGCACTTATTTATGGGACATCATCTCACCCAGATCTGTCCCACTTAAGTGCTGATCAAATCGAAAATCTAGGTTTTTTTTAGCATGCTTGCCATGACATCATATGTGCGGCAGTCCTTTAAAAAAGTTTTGCAAAATTTATTGCACCCATTTTAAAGATGAGAAGGGCACCATGAGCTATGAACCCACAAGCCATTGTGATACTTGTGGGTTCTTCCTGCCCCTGCCATGACTGTCAGCTCCAGCTTAGGTTGCATCAGGGCACCCTAGAGAATTAAGAGAGAGAGAGAGAGAGATGGTAGAGGAGGGGGATTCAATTCTTTATGGGCCTACATGAATATATGAGTGCTTTTTTGTCGATTTCTTGAAGGCCAAGAGTTTCAAAGACTGGACATTGTGACAGAAAAATATCTAAGCTCTTACAGCCATAATCTGTTTGTTGCTGAGTTAGCCAGGGCTCAGGGATGGAGCTGTGCTTTCTGGGCAGTGGTGATGCCTCTAAAATTCTCCCAGTAGCACAACTCAGCTGCAACTAGGGATGGATAAATATGTTGAGATTTGTTTCTCTCAGGTTCTCATTTTCCCAAGCTTAAATTCAGATCTCCACATTTCCATATCAGTCTGCATTAAAAAAGAAGAAGAAGAAAATAAATCGGGATTTTGGTGTGAATTTTTTTCAAAGCAATTTCTCCTAACATAATGCATCTGGTGTGTTATTTTCACCAATATATGCATTTCTAATGCATTCTTTAGCATGTGCACTTTTGTACAAATTACTTGATTGGAGAACTGCATTGCAAAATTCAGGAAAGTGCAAGTTTAGAAGGATGGTTGTGTTCTGGTCCACGTAATGTTTCAGAAAGTACGAACTGGGAAAATATGCCTTTAAACAGGAACTGACTCCAATTTCTTCTTCACCCTTAGGTGTGACACTGGACTACCGTGGGCAATCCCTCTGCATCTTTACTTCTTCCTTTGAGAGGATGACAGCAGGGGTCAATGCTGCCTTGGAGCTCCTCGCTCTGAAAAGCATAGAGTGAAGAAAACTCCAAACACGGTGATCAATTTTTTCCAGGGCATCCTTCATCTCTTCTTGTGGCACTTCAGTGCACTGTGGCAAACAAGTTTGCTTAGTTCAGGGTTTGTGTCACAGTGCTATCTGGTCCCTATTGTTCAACCTATGACGATGGGGATGGGGAACCTGTGGCTCTCCAGATGTTGTTGGATCACAGCTGCCCCATCCCTGACCAATGGCCATGTTGGCTAGGGATGACAGGAGTTGAAACCTGATGACATCCAGGGGGCCAGAAGTTTTCCCATTCCTTACTATAGCATAATTGTCAATGTTGCATTGGTAATGAAAATCAAGCAGCTGGCCCTTACACCAGAATATCCACAGGGCTGGATAACCCATGGTCTTTGGCCTAATTTCATGCAGGTGAGTGTGGAGAGAAGGAAGGTAGATGGAAGGAGGAAGGAAGGATGGAAGGAGGTGGGCCAGCTGTTCTCTCTATCCCACCTCAGCAGAGCAGAGAATAAGAGAGCAAAAAGGAGTGGTAAAGGTAAAGGTGAAGGGACCCCTGACCATTAGGTCCAGTCATGACTGACTCTACTGCACCCTAAAAACAGATTCTGGCGCTAAGCCCTGGTAAGCTCTATAGGGCAAGGGTAGGGACCTTTTTGAGCCTGAGGGCCACAATCGCTTCTGGGCAGTCTTCTGGGGTCCCCATGGGTGGGGCCAGAGGCAAAAATGGGATGGAGCCATGAATGTTATTTTACCTTTGTGCAGTAGGCTAATTTCTACATGCGTCCGTTTCTGTTTCCCATCCAGGCAAGCAGAAGGCATGGCTGGAGGTCAAGGACACATTCCAGCCAGGCAAAAGCACTCAGGAAGGTACTGGTGAGGGGCGTGGCTGAGGAGATGCAGCCTAGGGGCAGACTCCACAGGGCCAGATAGAGAGGTCTGGGAGGCCACATTTGGGTCGGACGTTCTCCATCCCTCCTCGGGGGAATGCTAAGTTATCACATTTCCATGCAGGTCTTCCATTCTGTTTCCAAGTCATTTAGCCATGAAAAAAACAAAGCCCGGTGAAGCTTTTGCTGTATTGTGACTGATCTGTAGGTGTCGTCGTAGCTCTGTGCTTGTGGATGAGCAAGAATGCCCAGCCGTTCCTATGGCAACAAGTTTACTGATGGAAGGCTTCAGGGTGCTTTATTTTGGTTGAGGACCTCCACTTCCCTCCCTCCTTCCCCCCTCCATTCTCTTTTTTCATGAGTCAATTAGGGTGTCTGCTTCCTCGAATGGGAACTGTCGCTGATGTGCGACTGTCAGACAGGGAGAAAATGGGCCAGACACTGTCCCAAATGGGCTGCGTGTCAGGGGACTTCATAAGGTGAAAACTGTCTCTCCGAACACAGCAAGAGAGCAGCCTCTTTATGTGACAAATTGTCCCCCTCATGCTTCAGATTTGGTCAGGGCAAGGTAACAATGGTGTCTGGATGAAGGGTTGTGAGACGTGGCACTTTGGTCTCTGAACTTGATAGCTGGGAATCTATGATGCTGCTGTTTCGCCCAAATCCCTCAGCGTCCAGCACACAGCCTGTCTTCCCTCAGGAGTGCAACTGGAAGGAGAGAATGCTCTCTAGGGCTAACAACCCAATTAAAGCAGTAAATCCACCACACACACTTTAATGGATGAATTAAATGTGCATTTGACAACAAACAGTTCAAGGCGGATGAAACAGTGTGTGAACATCATCCCAGGGAGGCAGCTAATGCCATCTTGAGAGCGCCACTCCCAAGAAGATTTGGACTATCATTAGGCCGAGTGAGGCAATTGCCTCAGCAGTGGTGGCTGGTTCCCACAAGGACTGGTAGGGTAGAAAGCAGGGAGCTCAACAGTAGGTGGCGCCAGAGCCAATGGCAGATGGAGTCAACTAATCCTGATTCTCTCCCCATCCTCCTCTCTGATGATTTCTACAAGGCACAACACTGAGACCAAGGAGAAGGAAGCTGACATGCAATGCCACCTCCTGGACTGGTTGTAAGAAAGAGGGCAGGTGGGGGGGGCTGATTGAGGGAAAGAGTCGGACACGACTAAATGACTAAACAACAACAACAACAAAGACCTTACTGATTTACCAAGTTTTGATTGTAGATGGATGTCTTGCTGGCTACATGATGCATGTATGCACACATGACAAATTGAGCACGTTGCTGGCGTTCGTATATAATGAAGCACATAGGTGCACATGTTTGATTCTCTCATTCGTGTAAGAAAACAACATGTTATGTGTTATCCTGATAGAATGATTATCTAAGCACCTAGTGAGCTCTCAGTCTTCAAAGTACTTCACGTCCATTCCCTTGTTTTTATAAATAATGACAACCTTGTAAGGTAAGTCCTTATTAACATCCCCATATTGCAGATGGGAAACTGAGGCTGAGAGAGCGAGAGCGTAGCTTTCTCTAAGGCCACCTAGCAAGTTCATGGCACAAGTGAGATTTCAAACCGGGTCCTGCCTGAGTCATAACTTTGCCTCTTAGCCATGGCTGCATTTTCAAAAATACAATTGGTTTCTTGCCGGGGCAATTAGAGTTAGATTGATGTCACACCTTGCCGCATGTAAAAACCACTTATCCAAAGAAGTGCCACACATACAATCACGAGAGCAGGCTGCCCTGACTCCAAGCTATTACTCAGTGATGACTGGTGCCGATAAGGACAGAAAATGGAGGGTGTTACTTGGCAAGATTTTCCTTGAGTGTGTGTTTTGGAAGTGCTTTTCGCAAAATGCCATCCCAAAGTGTTGGCAAGCAGAGTGGGATGAGCAGAGGCAAGCGAATTTGTCAATTTCTATATCAGTTTCTCATTTTTGTAATGCTCCATTCAGTTCATTCAGATTTTCATATCCATGTGCATTTTTTTAAAGTCCTCGTGAAAATCCATCAGCATTTTAATGCAAATTTCTCCTATTATGCACATCATTATTATTTTATTTATGTATTTTCTAGACCACCCTCCACCCAAGGATCGCAGGGCAGTTTGCAATATAAAAACACAAAAATGCATACCATGATAACAAACAAAAACAACATTGGACTCAGCTATACAGCTGCAAATGTACTGTTTTAAGTGAATTATACTAATGTGGCACTAGATGGCAAAGGTGAGCTAATGGCAAATTCAATATATATTTTAAAACATTTTTAAAAAAAACATTTTCACAGCATTTTTTATATACGTGTAGATTCAGCCATTCTCTCCCCCCCCCCCCCAGTTTAAAAGGCCATAGATTGCTTACTTAGCCAAAGGCCTAGGAACTGTTTGAAGCTTTCTTGGTCCAAATCAATTCTTAGAATTGGGCCCAGAAACTGATCGACAGCCAGCGCAGTTTGGCCAGGATTGGCGTTATGTGCTCACATAATTGTGCCCCAGTGAGTAAGCTGGTCGCTGAATTCTGCACCAGCTGAAGTTTCTAAACCATCTTCAGAGGCAATCCCACATATAATGCATTGCAGTAATCTAGCTTAGAGGTTACCAGAGCATAGATGACAGAAGTTAGGTTATCCTTGTCCAGATAGGGGCATAGCTGAGCCACCAGCTGAAGCTGATGGAAGGCACTCCATGCCATTGAGGCCAACAGAACGTCAAGCGACAGCAAAGGATCTAGGAGTACTCCCAAACTATGTACCCACTCCTTCAGAGGGAGTGTATCTCCATCAAGAGTAGGCAACCTCTCATCCATCTGGTCTGGGGAACTGCCCACTAACAGTGCCCCAGTCTTATCTGGATTGAGCTTCAATTTGTTGGCTCTCATCTAGTCCATTACTGAGGCAAGACAATGGTCCAGCACTTCCACTGCCACACCTGCAGATGAAAAGGAGAACGAGAGCTGTGTGTCATCAGCATATTTCTGACATTGTACTCCAAGACTCTGAATGACCCCACTCAGTGGTTTCATGTAGATGTCAAACAACATAGGGGAGAAAATCAGGGCCCAAGGAACCCCACATTGCTCCATGGGGCTGAAGAACACTTTCCAAGCATCACCCTCTGGAAATGTTCCAAGACGACCCCCCAGTTTTAAACTTTAATTTTTTGGGGGGAAATATAGCCTTATACATGGAAAAATACGGTATGTTGTGAATGTGGCCTGGGGAAACACCACAGAATAACAAATAAAAAATGGAGTTATGTGTGGACAGTCCAGTATAAACCCATCACGATGGCTGCATCGGTGACATGTTACAGAATACACCCGCAAGGAAAGGTCAGCCTGGAGGGGCCCAGAGTTTTCATCGGCCCAGATAAATTAGCATGTGCAAATTTTATGCACACCTGGGTCCTCTCCTGACCTTATTTTTGACATTGCGTTTCCTCTCCTCTTTTGGTGACGCCGCCCCAGCTCTTGTTCTCTCACACTTTCAATGTCTGGCTGCTGAGACAGTCAACAGTTTGGGCTCCTTGGGTCTCTGTTTCGTTTTATTATCAGCGGTTGTGCTCCGTTGCTTAATTAAAAGCGGAGGCATCCGTTCCCCCCTTGATACTCCTGTTTAGTTCCCCTGCTTCAGGCTCATCAGGCTCTGAAGGGAGCCCCTGATCCTGCCTGAATGCCGGCTTTTATTTTCTTGTTAATTGCCAGCAGGAAATTTTGCCTGCGCTGTGCTTGGGGTTAAATTAATTAGAAGCTGTTTTTGAAGGCAGCAGGCTTAGCTGGGAGGTGGCGGATCATGGGGCAGGCGAGAGTCTCGCTTATCAGAACATGTTGCGCTCCTCAAAAGTGGCTTGGTGGACCCATCCTTGCGATAAACAAAGGCATAATTACATTTCAGTTCATAAAACTAGGCTTTTATTCTAACAGCATCAGAAAGGGGCTTGTGTGTTCTTTTTACGTATTCTTTTATGGGCCATGATATTCTCTTGGGCTGAATGACATGGTCACCTCCCTTTTTTTCTAGCAAAACTAAACAACCTTTGACTGGCCACAATAAGTACGGCCCATCATTTTAAAAAATATGTATATATTTTATTAAGGAGATTTCATTTAAAAGTAATAAAGTGATACAGAAAAAAGAAGGAAAAGTGAGAGGGAGAAAAACGACAACAAAGCTACATATAAAAGCGAAAATATGCAAAAAAACCACAAAACCCCATACAACAATGTACGATATTTCCATACATTCTTGTATAAGTTGGCATAGTGTTATTGTACTAATGCTTATGTAAATGTTAATAGCCTATTGCATTTTGCATAAACTCATTCCAAATGTTATTGTATTTATCAATACAGCATCTGTGCCTGTAAGTGGTGTGTTCATAAATTGCCAGTGATATCATATTGTCATCATTGGCTGAAGGGTATCATATATTTATTTTTCCAGTTCCTTAGTATCAATCTCTTGGCCACCATTAGGGCACGGAAAATCCATTTCCATTGTTCCGTTGATAATTTCCATACTGCAGGTATATAGCTCAATAAAATATGCTCTGCTGAAAAATTTAACTTTTTCTGCACAGTCATAGTGATACCACATCTCCAACACTGAGCTATCTTAGCAAATCCTTTCTTATACAGTCATAAAGAGTCCAATAAATAGTACATCTCTGAGCAGAATTCAAAGTGTTGGTGCTGATCTTTCAATCCCTAAACGGCCTTGGCCCAGTATAACTCCACCCCCATCGTTCAGCCTGGACACTGAGGTCCAGTTCCGAGGGCCATCTTGCGGTTCCCTCCCTGCAAGAAGTGAGGTTACAGGGAACCAGGCAGAGGGCCTTCTCGGTAGTGGCGCCCTCCCATCAGATGTCATGGAAATAAACAACTATCTGACTTTTAGAAGACATCTGAAGGCAGCCCTGTTTAGGGAAGTTTTCAATGTTTGATGTTTTATCATGTTTTTAATGTTCTGTTGGGAGCTGCCCAAAGGGCTGGGGAAACACAGGCAGAAGGGCGGAATATAACTAACTAACTAACTAACTAACTAACGTTGTTGTTGTTGTTGTTGTTGTTGTTGTTGTTGTTGTTGTTGTTGTTGTTATTTTCTGTTGTATTGGTCTTAATTTTAAATCTAATAACACCTTGGTATTGAAGCTAATACATTTTCCCACTGTCTGGGTAATAATGAAAGTTCCAATTCTTTACTCCAATAATCTCTTACAGTCTGCATATTGAACTTGTGTATTGCTAATAGATAGTTTAGCAACCCCCACCCCAGTTTTTGCTCTTCCAGACAAGCAGGACCAAGGAGGGAAGGGGTGTGCACTGAACTGAGATTGATGGGCCAGAAGTTGTGTGGAGACGTCTCTTTTTTATTATTTTCAATTTTATACATTTCAATAATTTTACAATCATTTTACCATAATTTCAAAACTCGACTTCCTTCCCCCTCTTTCTGTGGTTTCTTAAATTTATTTTTAATATTTTCTGCATATCCAAATTAACTTATTTGCTCTTTATTTCATCTACTTTAAATATATACTCTTATAAAAGTGCAGGTTACAATAATCGTGCCAATGTTCCTTATCTCTTTACAGTTTATTTGTAAATATTCAATAAACCATTTCCACTCTTTTATAAACAGTTTGTTATCTTGATTTCTTATTTTTCCAGTAAGTTTTGCCATTTCTGCATATTGTTTTTGTATCCATTCTTCTTTCTCTGGGACTTCTTCCTCTTTCCATTTTTGGGCAAGTAACATTCTTATCATTGGCCTGTTTCAACTTCAAAGGCTCCTAGAAGTTCATTATCTCCCATTTGTCACTGGCAAGGTGATTGATGTTAGCCAAGGCAAGTAAAAAAGGACAAGTCCCAACCATCCCATCCTCTGCTCCCACTAAGGTAAAGGTAAAGGGACCCCTGACCATTAGGTCCAGTCGTGACCAACTCTGGGGTTGCGGCGCTCATCTCACTTTATTGGCCAAGGGAGCCGGCGTACAGCTTCCAGGTCATGTGGCCAGCATGACTAAGCCACTTCTGGCAAACCAGAGCAGTGCACAGAAACACCGTTTACCTTCCTGCCGGAAGGTATTTATCTACTTGCACTTTGACGTGCTTTCGAACTGCTAGGTTGGCAGGAGCAGGGACCAAGCAATGGGAACCCACCCTGTCGCGGGGATTCAAACTCTGTTCCCACTCCCACTACATGCAGCAAAATACAAAACAGAAAATGGAAGAGGCTAGGAAAGAGAGAAAGATGGCACTGGAGAGTTTCATTGCCGACACACTTAAGGAAATTGTGTCACAGACTAAATGCCTGAAACCAATGCAAGATAAATTAACTCAGGTGGATGTCAAAGTTTCAGCCTTGGATCAAAACATTACTGATCTTATGGAGGAGATATCCAGCCTGAAAGCTGAAATGGCTCAGATTCAGCAAGATGTAACAGAAATAAACACACGAGTGGAAAATTGTGAAAACGTTTAGCTCTCCATGAAGCCTTGGCAGAAGCCTTTTATAATGTTCTGGACAACGGAATAACAGTCCTGGAGAACCAAGCGCATAGACACAACCTTCACATAGTTGGTATTGGCGGGAGCAACATTGATGTTTGCTAGAACCTGCCTGAGACCCTGCACCCGATCTAGCCTGGTTTCCTGCCTTGTGTCCTGCCTGGGTCCTGTCAGACTGACTCCTCGCGGAATCCTTGGATTCGGGACTGGGCCTGGACCGGGTTTCTTGGGTTAACCCCCAGGCCCAGCACACTCTGCCACCGGCCTCCACATCCCCAGCAAGCCACCACCTGAGGTAGCTGCCACACTCTGCCTAATGGTAGAGCTCGGTCTGGTAATTTGCTTCCATAATTTGCTTTCTGATTAGTTTTTAAAATCAGTCAACAAATTAAGGAAGGAATCCAATTCACCTGCCCTCTGCTCCCCACCCCCCAAATAAAGGAATTTCATTTTGGAAGTGGAGGGAGAGGAAAGACACTGAGATAGTTCAATGCCTGATTTTGGGGGGTGGGTGGGTAGGATTTTTAAGGCTCAAATTTCCCTTTTGAAAGATGGGATGGGTGGGTAGTGGATATTTTCAGATCAGAACGAGCTGGAGAGACTCTGCTTTCATGGCAGACATGTAAACGTGTTGGATACGCAGATTCCTAGGTACCTCCTTTCATCAATCTTTGCCTGTCTTCCTCTCTGAAAGAGCATGAACATATATTTCCCTGCGAAGTCTCAAAAAACACATTCATCATCTCTCTCTTTTTGTGGGGACAAATCTCTGGGGATGTCCGGCTCGGTGTATCCAGACTGAGGAAGGAGAGAGTAGATTCTGTTTTTGATAAACACCGCCAGCCCTAATTGGCCAAGGCGATCCACTCTCTGTGTATTAAAAACTCCAGAGGATGCGCACTGATGCGATCATGTCACATCCATCACCTTCATTAAGCTTCCTCCCACTGAAATGTTTTTGCCGTGACAAGCCTTGCACCGAGGCGAGAGCCTTGGTTGCCTCTCATTGACATTAATAAAATAAAAAAGCCTGTTGCGTTAATAGAGTAAACGGATAGGGGGGTGGGGTGGGGGCTCATTCCCCAGTATTCATTCAACAATGCTGTAGGCATGAGTGGGTTATAAAATCGCTTTCTCGAGATTAAAGGCAGCGGTACGCCAGAGACAGCTCAAACATCTTTATGACATCCTCAAATGTGAAAAGGGTTTTTTTAAAAAATAAAAAAGCCAGGTTGGGTGTTTCCCCCCCCTTTCTTCCATGAAAGGAACAATTGAGAAGATTGTCATAAAAAGGGGACTGTGTCAGTTGTGAACTTTACTGAATCAAGCCTAATGCAAAATTCATGCTGAGGTGTCACAAATGAAAGGCAGTTAATTAATCCAAGTTATATGGGGCGTGTGGGCAGCAGTCGTCTGTCTCTCCGTTGGCACCCGCTTCTTCCTTCCAGGTGATAAGAGGGCTGGCGGTGCCCTCTGTGCCAACGCAACGTAGCTGCCTCCTCTCCCTCTCCCCCCTCCCCCCCGGCCTTACACAAAGCTTCACATTTGTTACGTGCAGAGTGTAGGGAGGCTAAGCGAAGCATGATGATGCCTCTTTCCAAGTGATCAGAGTGTGACACCGAGATAACTGCATGCCATCCGTTTGTATTCCAGTCATGCAACAGAAGGCACCTCTCTGTTCCTTCAGCACAGCTTGCAGGCTTCCAGGCTAAATTTCCTGGCTGGGCAGGGAGGGAGGGAAAGGGAAGACCAGACACAAAAGATTTGCAACATCCCCCGCCTGGCACTGACCTGTGGCTGGTGCAGGCAGCAGATTGTAAACACTACTTACCAGCTGCTGGGAATCACTAGTGGGTTGTTGCATTTGGGTCTGCAGCATGGGTGCCAACTTGAATAAAATACGTTTTTTTGGGGGGGGCGGAGCCAGGTAAGCGCCGCTTCGCATAATTGATCGCATGATGCGGTGCACACACCCCATTTGAATAGCAGTGCCCATCAACTTTGGGGAGGCCTGCCCTCTCAAATATTTTATTTGGGGCCCCCGAAGGGACCTTGACCCCCTAGGAGTTGACTTCTATGGTCCTCAGGCAGGGGCCAGCAAACTTTTTCAGCAGGGGGCCGGTCCACTGTCCCTCAGACCTTGTGGGGGGCTGGACTATATTTTGAAAAAAAAAAAATTCTGCAAGAGCACCACAAGCCCTGGTAGCTGTTTACCTGTGTCTTGCAAGTGGCAGGGGCTGGCGGTGGCAGGACGATGAGTGGCGCATGAAAGGGCTCCGGAGAGGGGCTGCTTAAAATGGCAGCCGCTCAAGCACTGCTTCTGCTGATGGCACCAACAAAGCCCAGCCCCCTTCCTCCTCTAGGCAGGGCGGGGAAAAGCCAGGAGGAGGGAGGGAGGAGGGGCCGCCACCGTGGGAGGGAGAGGGAAAGAATGTGTGTGGTGGCAATCCATGCCTCAATTCCCGGACCGTCCACAGGCCGGATCCAGAAGGCAATTGGGCCTGATTCGGCCCGCGGCCTACCCATGTCCTCAGGCATCTGCCTGCATCATTTGTTTACCCATGTCCTCAGGCATCTGACTGGCCATTGAATGGACAACAAAGTTTTGCATTTGCAGGTGAGAAGTGGCAGGTGAGAGGGTCTGCTTAGCCCTTTCCCCACCCCACTGGTTTTCTTGTGTAAACCCTCCCCCGTCCTCCTCCCCCACTTTGCAAATCCTCCCCCACTGGTTTCCATTTCACCAGATATACTATCACAGCTCAGCGAGGTCAGAGATCCCCCAACCAGTCATGTTTCAGAGTCCATGGGATGCTAGCTGTCAGACTGAGTGATTGGTGTGGTTGGAGGTAGGCAAGGGGTCATCTCAAAGGCAGACGATATAGGTAACGCAGGCAGGCAGATGGTTGGTCAGGTTACGCAAGGAAGTTGTACAGTGCTGAGGGAAGCAGGGTCTGGCCTGGATTTCAAGAACCTGTAGCTCATGATTTCTAGCTAGCAGAGGTGCCATCTTATGGGGGGGGGGCAAGGTTGCACGCATGATGTTGCAACATCATGCACGTGAGATCAGGATGTTGGGAGGAGCCACGGTAGAGCCAAACATGGAAGCCACATGGCTTCAATGGCTGGTGTCTCCTCCTCCTCCTCATCACACTGCTACTGGCAGGAATCTGAAGGAGGTCTATCGAGCCAGCAGGATGTCTATTATCCCACCAAAGTCTTCTGGTCGAGTTGGACTCACAAGCTGCAGCAGCACAGTTTCCAGCCATTATCAGGGTGGCACTGGAGAGCCGCAATGGGCATTCCTGTGGCTTCCCCTGCCCCTGAACTGCCCTGGGATGAAGATAGCAAGGGCCTTGGGTACTGCTGCCAGATTTGCTGCAGAGCCTGCGACACATGCAGCCTCGCATCTTTTACGGGCTGGCTTTACTTACCGATGCTTTAAGAGAGTTCGGCAGAGGAGGAATTCAGTTACTAATTGGAGGCTTCCCCTGAGGAAAAGAGGCTTCAGGGGCAAGACGCATATTGAGACCGATGGTTGAATGATGGGTATTTTATGTGAGGCGGCCATTTGCGCATGTTACTAAGAAGAGTGCTTTTTATGGGATGTACATTTGGCTCTGTACTGAAGAGTAATTGCAGCTAAACAACCCATAAAAGAGAGATGTGCAATTTCTGCAGAGAGCTACTTGGACTTGCTGCAACCTTTTCGCCTTTAAGTAGTAGTGCCTGAGAATAATGAGTGGCAGAATCCAGTCTGGTTCATTAATAAGAGCATGGGGCAGAGTTTCAACAAATTGTTATGGCAAGAGCCATAATTCTTGGGTACCACAGCTGCCCTTTCATTATTTTGGATCTATCTATCTACTATCATCTATATCTATCTATCTATCTATCTATCTATCTATCTATCTATCTATCTATCTATCATCTATCTATCTATCTATCTATCTATCTATCTATCTATCTATCTATCATCTATCTATCATCTATCTATCTATCTATCTATCTATCTATCTATCTATCTATCTATCTATCTATCTATCTATCTATCATCTCCTTATGGCTGCATGACTAAATTAAGCAAAATAAGAGATATTATACAAATTTGCTCAATTCACACAATCTACGCAGGACACAGAATTCAGATTCTTGTGGTATATAATTTAGATTGCTTTTGTTGTTTGGTTGCTGATTTCTCAGTTTTTATTACAAGATACACAAAGATTTAAAAGCACACAACCACACAGAAACAATGGCCACCAACCAAGGACTAATTAGTGCACAAATACTTTTAAATATGACTGGCCATGCTGGCTGATGGGAATCGTAGTCCAAAAGCCCTAGAGAGTGGCAAGTTTGAGAGGACTGTCTTAGAGCATGAATTCACCATGTGAAGAAGGAACGGCATCATTGACTCTATTTGAACATCTTATGCAATGCTTTTCAAGGTTCTGTGCTGACCCGCCTTGTTACAGAGAATCTTCCCCCACATCATCTTATAAGAACAGGACCCCAGGTATGTCGCAGTGGAATCTGGGAAATTTTGCAGAGGCCGTGTGCAGTCTATGGGAATTGGCTGCACGGTGGTTGCCTGGTGTTCTGAGTCTCAAACACACACAGAGGCAGGAGGTGAAGCTGGGGAGCTCAAGGGACAGTCAGGTTAGGAGGTGGAACCTGGTGGGATAGGAGCAGTCAGTATCTCAAGATGCTGGATAGCTCAGTTGTTTAGAGCGTGGTGATGGTGACGCCAAGGCTGAAGGTTTGATCCCCATAAGGGGCAGCTGCATATGCCTGCTTTGCAGGGGGTTGGACTAGGTCAGGGGTCTGCAACCTTTAAGACAAAAAGAGCCACTTGGACCTGTTTCTGAAGGAAAAAAACCTGGGAGCTGCAAAACCATTGCGACATTTAAAACAAATATATCTCCGGAGCCGCGATCTGACAGCGGGTGGGAAGGTGACGTCGGGACGGTGCGTGACTAACGCACGTACCGCCCCCATGTGACGTCACAGCCAGTACAGTGCCCGCCACAGTGGGGAGTGTCGGGGCGCACATGCGCCTCCTCCCCTTGCTAGTATCCACCCCAGAGCCGCGGCAAAGGTGTAAAAGAGCCACACGCGGCTCCGGAGCCGTGGGTTGCAGACCCCTGGCCTAGGTGATCCACAGGGTCCCTTCCAACTCTATGATTCTAAGACCTAATGTTGGGTTTTAAAAAAATATAAATTAGGCGCAGTGGAGGCTGGTCCACTAGGGCAAATGGGCCACTGCCCTCATGCAACATGGCAACAGAAGACTTAAGAGTCTACACCAGGGCAGGGAGCCCTTTTAACCCCAAGGGCCACTTTCCCTCATGGGCAGCCTTCCAGGGGCCACATGCATATGGTGGGCAGGGCCAGATGTAAAAGAAGGTGGAGCAATGGATGCGGCACTTACCTTTTTGCAGCAGGCTATATTCCAGCCATGCAAAAGTCAGTGCACGCTCCATTGACCATCCAGGAAAGCAATGAGCATTATGACAGACTCCACCCAAACTATACATTCCATGCAGTATCAAACCACTTTCAACAGCCATGTCTTCACCCTAAGAATCCTGGGAAATGTAGTTTGTTAATGGTGCTGAGAGTTCTTAAGAGACCCCTCTTCCCCTGCTTGAGTTGCAATTCCCAGAGTTCCATGGGAAGAGAAAACGATAGTTAAATGACTTCAGACCACCCAAGTGTCTCTATTTCCTAGGGATGTCCCTGATTTACAGAAGGCGCCCCAGTTTCTGATTTGATCCCCGAATGTCCCGCTATTCCTTAGGATGTCTCTATTTTCATTGCGGAAATGTTGAAGGTTATGCAGTTATCCAACCCGAGCCGTCTGAAGGCAATCCTGTATAGAGAAGTTTTTAAAAAAATGTTTAATGTTTTATTATGTTTTAATATATGTTGAAGGCTGCCAAAAGTGGCCGGAGCAACCCGCTAAGATGTGTGGGGAATAAATAGTAAAATCATCATTATGGACTGGGATGTCCCGTTTTCATCGGATAAATGTTGGAGGGCGTGTGACTCTGGGAATTGTAGTTCTGTTTGGGAAATCAGGGTCTCCGAAATTCTCAGCACCCTTAACAAACGACACTTCCCAGAATTCATTTGGCGAAGCCGCAACTGGTTCCAAGTGGTATGGTGCCAATTTAATTGTATAGTGCAGATGGGATCAGAATTCAAGCACACATTCCAGCAAGACAAAAGCCATTAAGGAGTGCTCAGAAGAAGGCTAGAGGCAGGTTTGACATGGAGGAGGGCGTCTCAGTTGGAGAGGCCCTCTGGGCCTGACGCTCCACACCCCTGATATATACCTGCCCCTTTCCCAGAGCAATTGAACAACTTCCAGCTAGTAGTAGATAGGTAGCCGTGTTGGTCTGCCATAGTCAAAATAAAAAAAATTCCTTCCAGTAGCACCTTAAAGACCAACTAAGTTAGTTCTTGGTATGAGCTTTCGTGTGCATGCACACTTCTTCAGATACACACTGTGTATCTGAAGAAGTGTGCATGCACACGAAAGCTCATACCAAGAACTAACTTAGTTGGTCTTTAAGGTGCTACTGGAAGGAATTTTTTTTATTTTAACTTCCAGCTAGACGTTGTTTTAAACCGACCACAAGATGGCAGTAGCGGTTAAAGCATTGGCCACGCTGGGTTGTTTTGTTGATTGTGCCTGACACATTCAAACCTAGAATGTGGCACGTTTTGCAAGAAAAAAGCCAGAACGCTTCAAAGGTTGAGCTTCCTTGAGAATTCAGACCTATGTCCAAGTAAGAGTCACCTCCTCAAATATTTCCTTGACCAAAGAAACAAACTGGCTCAGGAGAGAAATGAAGACACTCACAGAGCCTGACTCAATTTTCTACATCAGATATAAGTATCATTTCCTTGCTGAGTGCTAGTCTTCACTTTAGCACAATTCTATCTATGTTTACTTAGATGTAAGTGCCAAACTGTTTAATGGATCTTGCTACCAGGCAAGTGTGCATAGGATTATAGCCTTAACGTGATAAAGGATGTGCATTAATCTATCCCCCCCCCCCAAGGCATAAGGCTGGTAAGGTTTTCTGTTCAGCAGTGCAGGAGGAATAGGACTGAAACACATTTATATATGGGTTTGAAGTATTAATACACGATTGCAGGGGTTGGACTGGATTGCAAGGGGCTGGAGTAGATGAACCTTGGGGTTCCTTCCAACTCTACAGTTCTATGCATAGCTGTCAATGTTTCCCTTTTTAAAAGGGAAATTCCCTTATTCTGAATAGGATTCCTCGCAAGAAAAGGGAAAAGTTGACAGCTATGGTTCTATGACTATATTTTTATATGGTTACAGTGGTACCTCGGGTTACATACGCTTCAGGTTACATACGCTTCAGGTTACAGACTCCGCTAACCCAGAAATAGTGCTTCAGGTTAAGAACTTTGCTTCAGGATGAGAACAGAAATCATGCGCCGGCGGCACGGCGGCAGTGGGAGGCTCCATTAGCTAAAGTGGTGCTTCAGGTTAAGAACAGTTTCAGGTTAAGAACGGACCTCCGGAATGAATGAAGTGCGTTCGGCTTCCAAAAAATGTTTGCAAACTGGAACACTCCTGGGTTTGTGGCATTTGGGAGTCAAAACGTATGAATGCCAAGGCGTTCGGCTTCCAATGTGTGGCTATATACGTTTAGGTGTTAGTTCATTTAAGAAACCTGAAGTCATGTGTGTGAGTGAGGAAGTGCCATAGCTCAGTGGTAGAACATCTGCCTTGCAAGCAGAAGGTTCCAGGTTCAATTCCTGGCACTTCCAGGTAGGGCTGGGACAGACTCCTGCCTGAAATCCTGGACAGCCACTGCCAGTCCGTGTTGTAAGTACTGAGCTAGGTGGACCGATGGTTTAACTTGGTATAAGGCAGCTTCTGTCAAGGCTGAAGTCAGATGCAGGCCAGCACAAAAGATATACCTCTCCAGCCAAGTGATAAACTTGGGAAGTGTTTAATGTTTTTTTAAATATGCATATATAAGTGAAAATAACACCAAAAAGTGCACCCTATTAGGATAAATTGTTTTGCATAAATTTGTATGTTAGGCAAAATGGAAACACGTGTATATTAGGAGAAATTTGCACTAGGAAAAAAAAAATGAAAACTGACATTGAAATGTGGGGAACTAAATGTAAGATGGCAGAGGGGCAGGGAGGGAATCAGAGAGAAACAAAAATCGACAATTTGCCCATCCCTCTCCCCAGTCCACAGTTTGAGAAATGCTGCCTTGAGGAATTCCAGAATCACAAAAGGATACAGTGGTGTGTATCGTCCTCAGGCTGATTATGGAATGACCTGCTTTGTTCTGGAGCTTGCTTGTCAACCTAAACACTATCACCATCAGTTTAAAAACTACACGCCACCTTTTATACAATCTGCAGGAAACTCCCTATTAAATTTTCACTCCACCTCCTTCTGTGCCTCCCATTATTCGTCTCTGGCGAACAAAGTTAGTGCTGTAAAGGATCTTTTCCAAGAGAGTAGCAAAGTAAGAAAAGGGATTCTTTTGTCTTCAGGAATAAAAAAAACCACACCACCCTGTTGCTGCTTTTGAACAACTTCCTTCAACGCGGATAAAAAGGTCTTTCATCTGCCTTTAAGTGGCTCCATTTTAAGCATGAGTCAGTCAGCTTTTCAAAGTTAATACAACTCGATCAAAAACTGACTTGGTTGCAGCAACTGCTCATCCAACTAGGATTTCATCTGAGATTGTGGGCGGCTGGGGGTAGGGCTGGGGTGGGAGGGGGGAAGATGAAGGAAGCACCCAAAGAAAACTTCATCAGCTGTCAAATGTTTTTCCAGCAAAGGGAGGATGTTTGGAAACCATATTGAGATTTAATCTGTACAAGAAAGACATGGAAGTTGCAGCTGTGCCTGAGTGGGCACATGAGAATTAAATAACAGTAGGAAAGGGGGAAAGGCTAAATCATCCATTGTTAATGATGGGGGAGAAATTTGGTACGGACCTAATTTGTACTTCCTGGACCAGTACATACATACAGAACGTCTTGACACCAGTTTCAGAAACAGAAACCAAAAGACAGAGGAAATTTAGCATTTTAATTAAAGGTATATGGTAGGACTGTGCTTTGTGGAGTGGAACTATTTTTCTTCGTCGACCCCTAATTCAATGAAACTGTTCAATTTCTAAAACTGGGTTCATAGCCATTGTTTTCACCCAATCTGCTTCTGCTTTTGTGCTACTTTGTTGCTGTTACAGCTGTGTTGATTTCAGAGAGGGCAAGTGAAGCCTATGCAGAGTGAGGGCAATGCTTGCTGGACAGATCAGTTTAGAGTGAGGGCAGTCCTTCCTAGACAGGTCAGATCAGTCATCTGTTAGCTGAAGCTGACTGCAAAGCTTGGAAATCTATTGCTAAAGAAGGTCTGTCACTGGCACTGGCGGAGGAACGGGGGTGCGGAGGGAACGGACCGCGCTGGTACCACTATTCTGGTAGGGTGCCATTACAGCACCCCCCCTGGACATGCGCCGTGCACTCCCTGTGCGCCGGGCATCACACCCCACAGGTGGCACATCATGTCCCCAGAACACGCGTCACACGCTCGCGGGCGGCATACCATGCCCCCGGATGCGTGCCACACCCCTGGGATGCACGCCACGCCCCCAGGATGCGCACCACACCCCGGGGGTACCAGCCACACCCACGCCTGCTCTTTGCCCCTGGTAGCGGAGCATGCAGCTTCGCCACTGGTCACTGGCAGATGTCCCTGCCAGCATCTGAAGATTTGTTTTCTATGTTCAGTAATAGGGCTTAAGTACTGAGTGTTTACAAAGAACTGCTGGTAGCAGACCCATTTTGCAGTGCAGTTGACAAAAGAAAAGGTTGAGGAATTTGGAACTTAGGATTTGGTGGGCAGGATATGATGAATTTTGCCTGAGCAACAACACATGAAATCACACTGCAGCCGGTAACCGAAAATATGAACACTGGCTGGCTGGGTCACTGCATAACTGCCCCATATTTTTTAGTTTAAAGCAGAACTTTCTGTAATCGAACACCGCTCAGAGGAGAAAATTGAAAGAGCCAAAGGGCAGTTGTGGAACTGGGTGATTTCAGAACCTAGTCTTACACGGTTTAAGAATGGGTTGGTAAAACAGCTATGTCTGTTCTGGGATTGGGATGGATTGACTACAATTGCCCATGCAATGGTAACAGGGCCTTCCTGCCTATGAGGCAAGGTAAGGCGACTGCCTCAGGGAGCAGGATCCACTGGGGCAGCAGATCCTAATGTCCATATCTCTTCCACACACACCCTATTCCGGATGTAGATCTTCTCACACTCCTGCTTCCCTGGAGGGGAGGGGTCGCCACTTGGGGGTTTGCCTCAGGTGCCAAAATATATTGGTCCTGATTTGTAACCTCGTGGTTGGATTACTGCAATGCATGGGAGGTCACAGCTGGGGCAGAATGTAGTGGCTACAATGTTTTTGTGGGGGCAAACTACCACCAGCACTTATCACACTGCTTGCAGTGGCTGCCAATGTGTTACAGGATCAAGTTCAAGGTGTCGGTACTAACAGCCAGCGTGGTGGAGTGGTTAAGAGCGGTGGACTCGTAATCTGGTGAACTGGGTTTGCTTCCCCGCTTCTCCACATACAGCTGCTGGGTGACCTTGGGCTAGTCACACTTTTTTGAACTCTCTCAGCCCCACTCACCTCACAGAGTGTTTGTTGTGGGGGAGGAAGGGAAAGGAGATTGTTATCCGCTTTGAGACTCCTTAAGAGGAGTGAAAGGCGGATATCAAGTCCAAACTCTTCTTCTTCTAACATAGAAGTAGGGCTGGGAGGGACCCCTGTCTGAAACCCCGGAGAGCTTCTCCAATCAGTGCAGACAACTCTGAGCTAGGTGGACCAATGGTCTGACTCAGTATATGACAGCTTCTTGTGCTCCCTGTCCCTAGGTTCTGTTCCACAGGAAGTAGAGAACTCGTGTGGTGTAGTGGTTAAGAGTGATAGATTCGTAATCTGGGGAACCGGGTTCACGTCTCCGCTCCTCCACATGCAGCTGCTGGGTGACCTTGGGCTAGTCACACTTCTCTGAAGTCTCTCAGCCCCACTCACCTCACAGAGTGTTTGTTGTGGGGGAGGAAGGGAAAGGAGAATGTTAGCTGCTTTGAGACTTCTTCGGGTAGTGATAAAGCGGGATATCAAATCCAAACTACTACTACTACTACTACTACTACTACTACTACTACTACTACTACTCTTCTTCTTCTTCTTCTTCTTCTTCTTCTTCTTCTTCTTCTTCTTCTTCTTCTTCTTCTTCATCTTCTTCAGAAAGTGGGAAAAGATTTGGGAGCATTCAAATCTCCTCATATTCTAACCACCACCCCACGCAGATTCTTAGTGGCCCAGACTTCAAACATCAGGATGTCCATTCTGTTTCCGAAGAGGACTTCATTGCTCTACCAAAGAACCATACAGAATGCTATTTTGACTTCGGTTCAGTCTGAACCACGAAAGAAGAAGCGCACACTTCCACAAGCGTGCGCACGCAATAGCAAGTGAGCATATTAAGCATGTTAATATCAATTATTAAAGCCGTCATCACAGCTAAACTGGCAGGAACATAACCTACATAATTGGAACCAGCGGGGAGTAGGTGTCAAGGAAAGAATGACTACGGCGGAGATGAGTGCCGGAGGAACTCCAGAGGGTTCCCTTGGCTTGTTTTTCCGATAACAAGCGCCCCCCCTTTCGCTTTTCCTAAAAATGTGAATTATTCCAGCGCAGAACTTAAAGAGACTTTGCAGACTATATGTTCAAACATTCACAGCCAGGGAGCAATAGCATAGTTTGACCATTTTAAACTCTGGACTTAGTGAGTTATATGCAACATTAGGCCTACTTGGAAGTTAATGAAGATGATTAGCTTCAATCCGTCAGTTTCAATGGGTCTACCATGAGTATATAGCAGGTGAACGTAGGAAGCTTCCTCATACTGGATTAGACCACCGGTCCATCTGGCTCAGTTTTGTCTACACTGGCTGGCAGCAGCTTTCCAGGGTAGCAGACAGTCCCAACTGGAAATGTTGGGGATTGAACCTGAGACCATCTGCATGCAAACTAGAGGCTCAGTCAATGGGCTGTGGCCTTTTTCCTAGGAAGGGGGCCAGGACTGGAGCCAGCTCAATATTATTTACACTTTAGATAGCAATATGTATTACATCACTTCCAAAGCCACTGTGGTGTAGAGGTTAGGTTGTTGGGCGTGTCAGAATAGAACCTTGTAGGCTTGGGTTCAAATTCCCATTCCATCATGAGTGAACCTTGCCTCCCTGTCTCCTAGCCGAACCTACCTCAGAGGGTTGTTGTGAGGATAAGGTGAGGAGGAGGAAGAGGAGCTCCTTAGATATGACATATACAGTGGTACCTCGGGTTAAATACTTAATTCGTTCCGGAGGTCCGTTCTTAACCTGAAACAGTTCTTAACTGGAGCACCACTGTAGCTAATGGGGCCTCCTGCTGCCGCCGCGCCGCCAGAGCACGATTTCTGTTCTCATCCTGAAGCAAAGTTCTTAACCCGAGGTAATATTTCTGGGTTAGCAGAGT
This sequence comes from Podarcis liolepis, assembly GCF_965112155.1. Classification (NCBI taxonomy): domain Eukaryota; kingdom Metazoa; phylum Chordata; class Lepidosauria; order Squamata; family Lacertidae; genus Podarcis; species Podarcis liolepis. Next base: position 34,375,764 of record NC_139569.1, read on the forward strand.
ATGTAACTTGAAGCGTGTGTAACCTGAAGTGTATGTAACCCGAGGTACCACTGTAAATGTGATAGATCAATAAATCTATGGTAAGAACATATGAAGGGCCAATGGCTTCCCTATTGTTCTCACAGTAGATGCCCAGATTTCTTTGGGAAGCCTGCAGGCAGGACCCGGGTACAATAGCATTACATACCCTCCAACATTTCTCCGATGAAAATAGCAATGCCCTATTCCATAATCATCATCATCATCATAATAATGATAATTTTATTATTTATACCCCACCCATCTGAATGGGTCGCTCCAGCCACTCTGGGTGGCTTCCAACATACATCAAAAACATAATAAAAGTATACAGGGCTGCCTTCAGGTGTCTTCTAAAGGCTGTATAGTTAGTTGTCTTCTTGGCTTGGGGGTCACATAACTCCATACCCTCCGATGAAAATAGGGACGTCCTACCATACCCTCCAACATTTCCCCAGTGAAAATAGGGGCATCCTAAGGGAAAGTGGGATCAAATCAGAAACTGAGACAGCTTCTGTAGGTAAATCCGGGACCATCCCTGGAAAATAGGGACACATGGAGGGTCTGGCATTATCTCCTTCTGTGGTTTCTCATCAGCTGGTATTAAGAAACATTACTGCCTCCGATTGTGGAAGCAGACCATAGTAATCAAAGCTAGTAGTCATGCTTAGCCTTCTCTTTCCATGGTTTTGTCCAGTCCTCTTTGAAAGCCATCCATATGGGTGGCCGTCATTGCCTCTTGTGGCAGTGAGTTCCATAGTTGAACTGCATGAAGAAGGGCTTTCTTTTATCTGTTCTGAATATCGCAGCATTCAGCTTCATTGAAAGTCCCGAGTTCTGGTGTTATAAGAGGGGGAGAAAAGCTTCTCTCTACCCACTTTCTCCACGCCCTGCATGATTCTATCCAATTCTATCATGGTAAGGAAGCCCAGCTTCCTTTTGGGTGCCCTCTTCTGCTCCTTCTGCTGACCAAGGCCCTGAACTGCTAATACAAAGTCTTACCCTGCTATCACATTGGACACCTGCACATTATTGCTAGTGCTGCTTTTTCAATTATCATTATTAACTACAGCTAGCCTTGCTCCTCTGCCTTCAGTTGTTCTTAAAAATCATTTTTACCCTGTTCTTTGGCTGTAAGGTCCCCAGAGGGGCCTGGAATTGCAGAGTTGGAAGGGACCCATCTAGTCCAACCCCCTTGCAGTTCAGGAATCTCAACTGAATCATCATGGCAGAATGGAATACAGTGGTACCTCAGGTTAAGTACTTAATTCGTTCCGGAGGTCAGTTCTTAACCTGAAGCACCACTTTACCTAATGGGGCCTTCTGCTGCTGCCGTGCCGCCGGAGCGCGATCTGTTCTTATCCTGAAGCAAAGTTCTTAACCTGAAGCACTATTTCTGGGTTAGCGGAGTCTGTAACCTGAAGCGTATGTAACCCGAGGTACCACTGTAATAGAAAATGATTGACTAGTAAGACAATTCCTGCCCTCAGAGATACAGTCTAAAGCAGGCATAGGCAAACACCTGCCCTCCAGATGTTTGGGACTACAATTCCCATCATCCCTAGCTAACAGGACCAGTGGTCAGGGATGATGGGAATTGTAGTCCCAAACATCTGGAGGGCCGGCGTTTGCCTATGCCTGGTCTAAAGGCACGGCACACAAGGAAAAAGAGATGGGGAGGGACGAGGGGAGGGAAAGCTCAGGCGCCTTTTAATTTTGCATTTGCAGTTCTTTGTTCTGTACACTTGGTTTGAAATTCTGTGATTTTTAAAATCTGTGTTTTTTAAATAATATTGTGGTGGATACTTGCATTTCATCTGTGCTTTTCGATAACTGTTCTACACTTACACTTGCCTAAGGCCACTTAGTGAATTCATGATGGAGGCAGGATTTGAATCAAGGACTTCCCGAGTTTGTAACTGAGTCTTTAACTGCGCTACATCAGCTGCCTAAAGGAGCCAGCAGTTGTTTTTTTTAAAAAAAACCCCAATAAAAAGCAGCAATCGAAAGTCATTGTCTTGACAGGTCAAAGGCCCGTTTAAATAAGATCTTCACATGCTTGCAAAAGGCCAACAGAGAGAGGGATAGAGAAAGATTTCCAAAGTCTAGGCACAGCCACTTAAAAGCCTCTATCTTATAAAAGAAAACTTTGGCAGATTTAAAAAGGCGCAGGAACCGAATCACAGAAAAAAAGGTGGCAACCATCCCATTTAGCTGCAGGCTGCAAATAAGCAGAATTGCCCCTGATATGACCTTGCTTTCCTTAATCCAAGAACAGCTTCTGCTATCGTGCTAGAATATATTTATTAAATTAAAACAACAGCAGCAACTCACAACCTTGCGGGCACCAACGTGAGGTTGGAATAATGTGCTTAATAGCATCTTTCAAATCTTGTTAGCGCAACTTGAGGAGTGGAGAGTGTCAGTAAGTGCGCCTGATAAGAATTTAGGTCCTGGTAGAGGATGTAAAGGCGACATTAGGTGAATGTAGATGGAGGAGGAGGTCTCCACTGTGCAGAGACTGCCTGGCTGAAATGGGCACTGGTTTAGTTACATGGCTGAATCATCAACTATCCCTTGGAGGGGATCAGGAAAGAGGAAGCTAGGCAAAAGTGGTGCCTTGCATACAGCTGGCTTCTGATGGCCTCAGCTTTTTCAGCTTAAGCCCTAAAGGTCCAAATGGCAGAGCAGAATGGCAACCAGTCTATCTATCTATCTATCTATCTATCTATCTATCTATCTATCTATCTATCTATCTATCTATCTATCATCTATCTATCTATCTATGAAAATGAGACATGCAGCTAGGGGTGAATGGATATGTCAATTTCAATTTCTCATTTCCCCAGTCTTAAGTTCAGTTTGCAATTTGCAATCACACACACACCTTGCGAAAAACTGTCAGCGAAATTTTTAGTGCAGATTCCTCCCAATAAACACATTTTTGCATCCATCATGCACTAACATAAACATTCTTGCAACCCACTATATATATACCGGTATATATATGCATTTTTGTACATAATGCTTGGCTGGAAAACGGCATTGCAAAAATTCAGAGCAGTGACAATTTCATGGGATGACTGTGTTTCAGTTTGCGTATTGGTTCAAGAAGTACAAATTAGGTAAAGGTAAAGGGACCCCTGACCATTAGGTCCAGTCGTAACCGGCTCTGGGGTTGCAGCGCTCATCTCGCTTTATTGGCCGAGGGAGCTGGCGTACAGCTTCCGGGTCATGTGGCCAGCATGACTAAGCCACTTCTGGCAAACCAGAGCAGCGCACGGAAACGCCGTTTACCTTCCCACCGGAGCAGTACCTACTTATCTACTTGCACTTTGACGTGCTTTCAAACTGCTAGGATGGCAGGAGCAGGGACTGAGCAATGGGAGCTCACCCCGTTGCAGGGATTCGACCGACCGACCTTCTGATCGGCAAGCCCTAGGCTCTGTTGTTTAACCCACAGCGCCACCCGCGTCCCTTACAAATTAGTTAGGTTCTTATTAAAATGCAAACAAATCCACATTTCTCCCCCACCCTCAGTTGGCAACCTGCATGTTTACACATTCTTAACCAAATGGGAGGCTTATAGTGCATTTTACAATGTGTTTTAACACTAAGTACCCTTTTACTTTAACTAAATGCTTTTGTTGCATTGCATATATATTTCGGAGCCTAATGAACAAAGGAAGAAGAGAAGCCATAAACAGAGGAAGAAATATGGCTTAACAGGAAAACTGGGGTGTTCCCCCCCCCCGTTCTCATCTAATGTGTACAAAGAAGTAAGTTTTATCATCACCATCAAAATAAGTCAAAAGATTTCTTTTGTAAAAAAAAGAAGCTCTTGAGATGTGGGTAGCCATGTACAGTATGTGGGTAGCCATGTACAGTCATGACTTCCCTCAAAGAATCATGGGAAGTGTAGCTTGTTAAGGGTGCTGAGAGTTCCTAACCACCTCACAGAGGTTCAGTTTTCAGAGTGATTTAAAAGTCAATCCCTCTTTCTTGGGAACTCTGGGAACTGGAGCTGTGTGAACAGGGGGCTCCAAACGAGTCTCAGAACCCACAAGAAACTAGTTCCCAGGGTTCTTTGGGAGAACTTGTGATGCTGTTTTCTTTTCTTTTTTTTAAATAACTTTTTATTCAAAATTAAAACAAAACATATTATCCAGAAACATATCATCCTTATTTCCCCCCATTTTTCCTCCCTCCCCTCCCTCCCCCCACAGAACCCACCCACCCCCCACCCCCGACTTCCCTCAGTTCCAGTCTTTGATTTCCCTAAAAATGCTGTTTTCTGCATGTTACACTGTTGTATAAATCCTCAAACTATTTAGCTGATTATTATCAATAAAAAGTTTGTGAATGTTTATTCAAAACCAGCCAAGGAGTCCAGTTCACTTTGTTGTGTCTTCAAATACTTTGTAAAGGGTTCCCATTCATCTTTAAAGTCACAGTTATCCTTGTCCCGTAGCTTGTATGCCAGTTTGGCCAGTTCTGCATAGTCCATCAATTTTTCTTGCCATGATTCTTTAGTTGGGGTTTCTTCAGTCTTCCATCCTTGTGCTAACCAGAACTCTCGCGGCCGCATACATGAAGATGCTTTTCAGCTTTCTTGGCAGATCTTTCCCTACAATTCCTAATAAAAATGCTTCAGGTTTTTTAACAAATGTTAAATGGAACATGCTGTTTTCTACTGAGTCAGACCACTGGGCCATCTAGCTCAGTCTTGCCTGGCAGCACCTGTCTAAGATTTCAGCCTGGGATCTCTCCCAGCCCTACCTTGAAATGCTGGGGATTGAACATGCTCTGCCTCTGGGCATGGCAATATATTCATATAATCTGAGGAATGCCTTCCTGGGTGGTGTCAATAAGAGAAGAGGCATTCTCCGCAGAACAAGACGCTCCCAGCCCCCAAAGATAATGCTGTTCTGTCTTCTTTATCTGTGTTTTTCAGATGCTATGTCAGGACCTAACATCTCGAGTCCCCAAATCAACTTGAGTTTCTCTAGGAGGAGAAATATGGGTATTTCTTCTCAGTCTGGCTCCCCCTTGTTGTGGAGCAGCCTGATAAAACTATTCAATGGCACCCGCAATAGCAAGCAAGTAAATAGTCTGGGTGGTTTGGATGCGGTTGGCATACCAGAGGGTTGATTAACCCGATCTGAGAAGACTGGTGCAAGTTGTTTGGTACCCAGCGATAAGTGCTGGATGAGTTTGATAATGTGCTCCAGAGCCATGAGGCTTCGGTACAAGCTAAGTGGGTAATTGCATCACCTGGGACTCAGAGCGCGTTGATATCTCCGCTACAGTAGGTCTGCCTGTCGAGCATCAAGCAGGTATTTTGTTGGCCAATGTGTATTAAAAGTCCAAGGCAAGGTTCGCTTTGAAATTCAGGGCTGTTTATCACACAAACTCAAGGAAGGAAAGCACACTTGGGCATAATGCTTTGCAATAGCAGAGGATAGCTGTGACTGGATACCACGAGGGGTGCAGGAAACACATGAAGACATGAAGCAATCTTACACAGGGAATGAGATGTTAGAAATGGGATGCAGAACACAATTTTGCAGTGTTGCCCCTACCTGTGGGCAACCTGCAGCCCCCAGGCTAATTTCAAAAACCTGCAAGCTAGTTGGGGGTGGGGGAAAGTAGGAGAGAGATAGGCCCGTCAAAGAGAGAGGAGGGTGGTCCCAGTAGGCATGGGGGGGGGGGAAATGGTAGCAACATCGCTGCCAGGAGGGGAGGTCTATGGCGGCACTGCTCCCTGCTGGCCACTCCTGGCCGCACCAGTTTTCTTTCCCTCAACCCATCTCAACTGCCACCCAGTGGCGGAGGAACCCTCTCCGGCACCCGGGGCGGGATACCAAGGGGCAGGGTGAACTGCCCGGTGGCGCATGTGCAACGTCAGTATGGACTGCGCATGCTTGGCATCTCATATGGACTGCGCACTCTCGGCAGCGCGTACGGACACTGCACGAGTGGCACCCATACTGACTGTGTGCGTGCCCTCGGCCGCTCTACAGCTGGAGGGAGGCAGCGGGCCATCTTGTCACCCCCCCAAGTGGTACCCGGGGAGGACCGTCCCCTCTGCCCCCCTTCATACGCCCCTGCTGTCCCCTCATGATTACAACATTCTGAAGGCTCACCAGTCCCTCTCAGACTGTTCTGTGGGGTTAAAAAAAAGTTCTTTTCCATTTAACTTTTAAAAATCCACAAACCACTTCGCAGGTGGCCACAACAACAAAGCTGACGGTTGGAAGGCTCAGGGCAGATAAAAGAAAAATACTTCTTCGTGCAGCGTGGAGTTAAACTTTGGAACTGACTACCACAAGAGGGAGTGATGGCCACCAACTTGGATGGCTGTGAAAGAGGATTGGACAATTCATTGGGGAGAAGGCTATACAGTGGTGCCTCGCAAGACGAAAAGAATCCGTTCTGTGATTCTCTTCGTCTAGCGGTTTTTTCGTCTTGCAAAGCAAGCCCATTGAAGGATTAGCGGATTAGCGCTATTAGCGCTATTAGCGGCTTTTAGCGGCTTATCTGCTGATCGGATCAGCTGATAAGCGGCTTTTAGCGGCTTATCTGCTGATCGGATCAGCTGATAAGCGGCTTAGCGGCTTAGAAAAAGGGGGGGGGAAGGAAAAAAAACAGCAGGAACTCGCAAGACATTGTCGTCTTGCGAAGCAAGCCCATAGGAGATTTGTTTTGCGAAGCACCTCCAAAACGGAAAACTCTTTCGTCTAGCGAGTTTTCCGTCTTGCGAGGCATTCGTCTTGCGGGGCACCACTGTAAATGGACCCTAGCAATGATGAGTATGCTCTGCCTCCATAGCTGGAGGCAGCAAGGCTTCTGATTACCAGTTGCTGGAAACTGCAGAAGGAGAGATTGTTCATGTGCTTGGGTCTTGCTTGAGGGTCCCCCAAAGGCATCTGTGAGAACAGGGTGCTGGTCTAGATGGGCCATTGAGGTGACTCATCTGGTTCTTCTTATATTCATATTTATTTTATTTTATTTATGAAACTTACATACCACCCTTCATCCGAAGATCAGAGGGTGGTTTACAGTATAAAAACGCAGTCTGAGAATACAAAATGCATAATGAAGAAACAAATAATAATAATATAATAATTTATTATTTATACCAGCTACTCTGGGCGGCTTCCAACAAAATATTAAAATACAGTAATGCATCAAACATTAAAAGCTTCCCTAAACCGGGCTGCCTTCAGATGTCTTCTAAAAGTCTGGTAGTTGTTGTTCTCTTTGACATCTGGTGGGAGGGCGTTCCACAGGGCGGGTGCCACTGCTGAGAAGGCCCTCTTCCTGGTTCCCTGTAACTTGTTCCCTGTAACAAACCAATAACACCCTCTCCACAGACACATTTAAAAGACCATAATCAGCCAAAGGCTTGGTTATAGAGGAATGTCTTCACCTGGTGCCTAAAGATATGTTATGAAAGCACCAGGCAAGCCTCTCTGGGGAGAGCATTCCATCCATGTGGAGCCACCACAGAAAACGCCCATCGTTGTGTTGTCAGTCTCTGGACCACAAAGTGGGGCCTCAGGTGATGACCTCAGGGTCTGGGTAGGTTCATATGGAGAGAGGTGGTACTTGAGGTATTGTGGTCCTGAGCCATTTAAAGTTTTACAGGTCAAAACCAGCACTTTGAATTGGGCCCGGAAACTAATTGGCAGCCAGTGCAGTCGGGCCAGGATCGCCTTGCCCCCGCAAGAGACCTGGCCACCAAATTCTGCATCAGCTGAAGTTTCAAAACCGTATTCAGAGGGATCCCCACATATAAGGTATTGCAGAAATCTAACCTAGAGGTTACCAGAACATAGGCAACAAAAGTTAGGCTATCCATGTCGAGAAAGGGGCTCAGCTGGACCACCTTCTGGAGGTGATGGAGGGCACTCTGTGCCACTGAATAGTTAATACTTAGAGATTCCTCAAAGTATGGTCTAAACCACTACCTGATCTTCGCAACAGGGAATTTAAAGTTATATCTAGGTGACAACACTTTCCAATAACAAATAGATAAATGTATGTTTTGACCTTGAATGGTCCCACTTATGGTATGTGCCTTTTTTTAAAAAAAGCAAACAAAACTCTTCTCAGACTGCCCCCGATGTGAAACAATTTTCTTTTCTCAAGCTTTGTTAAGCCTCTTGTTAAACGTCCTCAGGGGATCACCTCTTCACATTTCAAGTGTTTAAATAGTATAAAATGGAGAGATTTGCGAGTTGCAGTGTCACTCCAGGAGAGTGGAGGACACTAATCCCCAAGGATTATGAAAATTGGAGGAACCTGACCCAGGAAGAAACAGAATTTGAGGTTAAATTGTACTTGCAAGTCTATTTTTCTGTGGCTTGTCTGTCTTCTGACACTTGGTTGTAATGAGGAATGTCACAGAATTCTGCTGGCGGCAGAAATAGAAATTGCTGCTGTTTGTGCTTTTGCTTTTTTGTCTGGAGTGGAAATCAATTCATTGAATACAGTCAGTATCCATACACACACACATTATTATTTTTTAAGCCTGCAAGCGATTTGCAATTAATGATATATTTTTTAAAAAATGTATTGACTTTTCCTTTACATTGAAATGAATGGTTTGGAAATATTTAAGTCATTATTTGCATTAAATTCGTAACTTGCATAAGTAGCTACGTAGGTTGCATTACGGCAGTGGAGTGGAAAGTGGATATTCATCAGCATTTTACTGTGAATTTCCCCCTATGAACACATTTTTATATGTCGTTTTGACTAATGTACACATTTTTGGAAGCAATTTACCCTAATATAATGCACGCTTCTACAAACATGCAAATTTGATGGATTTGGCTTTAAATGGGAACCGAATAGAATTCATCCTTATCCAGCCTTGTATTTTCTCATCCCCAAATCTCCCTTTCCCGTTTTTTCTTATTACAGCTAGTTAGAGAGGTTCCTTCAGACCACAAAGGGATGAGTGACACATGAACTATCTGACAGTCGACCAACATTATGGCATGCCCTCTAGAAATGAGCAAAGTTCACATTGGGAACTATAAACAAGATGCATAAACCCCCGTGAGGATGATGTACTGGAAAACATGGCATCCATGGAACGTTTGGTGCTCACTTAGAACGCCCCAAGTTTAGAACAGAATCTTATGCCTGTTTTGGAGATGCCATCTTGCTCCTAGTGCATGCATTCCATTCTGAGAAGGGAAAGAATCTCTGGAATGGAGGGGCGTTGAGAGTGTTTCCTTTGCTACATTTTGGGTCTGGGGCCAGGCCAGCTAGATGCCAGCCAGCTCCACTCCTCCTTGGTCAAGAGTAGCAACTTGGAGGGCAAGATGAAATTATTTCACGAACATTTTTTGGCAGGAGCTAAAAACAACTCCTCTTTGGGATGATTCCCCCCCCCCGGGTGGGGGGTCATGCTCCCCAATGCTGATTTTATGATTGGTATATTTCACACACCTGTCTGAGTGGAGCCTGAGAATGGAAGACTGTCTTATCTCTCTTCCGGTATGTTTCTGTGAAACTGTACTTTCACTTTCACGCTGTTCTGTTTGTTCTTGGAGCTGGAGAGAAAAGATGCCATGATGCTGTTGTCTGTAAATATTCTGTAAATAAATAGTAGTTTAGAACTAGGATGCCTCTTTCTTCTACAGTCATACCTCATGTTATGTTTGCTTCAGGTTGAGCGTTTTCAGGTTGCGTCCCGCGGCGACCCGGAAGTAATGGAATGGGTTACTTCCAGGTTTCACTGCTCGCGCATGCGCAGACACATAAAATGACGTCACTCACATGCACAGAAGCGGCAAATCATGACCCGCGCATGTGCAGATGCGCAGACGCGGGTTGCATTCTTTTCAGGTTGTGAACGGGCCTCTGGAACGGATCCTGTTCGCAACCAGAGGTACCACTGTACTGTGTCAAGAGAGAAGGCTAGTGTGCATAAATCAAGTTGGTTTATGTCGCTGGAGCCCTTTCCAGGAAAAGGGGATGCCTTTTCCAGAGCTATGCTCACCGGAGGATGCTTGGAGATTGGGGGGGGGGGCTGCTGATAGCCCAGAGCACTCTCCCAACAAGTTCCTTGTGAAATTGTTCCTTTGTTCTTTGTTCAACACTGCCCTCACCTGCTCTCAGATGCCTTTAGTTGCCTTCAGTGGAGTCAGATCTGATCCTTTCTAGTGTCGCAACAACAACATTGTGTTCACTGTGGGGCTGGACCTAGGCACATCAAAAAAGCAATTCAGTTAATTGTGTTGTAAACTTCATACAGAGGGAAATCCCGTTGGCGAAAGACGGGACTCCACAGCGCCCTCTGGTGTCACAGTGTTATAACGGATATAAAGCGCTTTATCTTTAGGAATGTAGCTGAGTCCTGGGATTCCCAACTGGTGAGATCACCCATGTCACAATTCTGGGAGCACTGCTTTCACTCCCTAGCACCCTCAGGGGCCATCATATGGCTACAGCTTATTTGCTACATTATGTCGGGACATTGCCCTATTCCATGGATAGGCAAACTAAGGCCTGGTGGCTGGATCCGGCTCAATCACCTTCTAAATCCGACCTGTGGACAGTCTGGGAATCAGTGTGTTTTTACATAAGTAGAATGTGTCCTTTTATTTAAAATGCATCTATGGGTTATTTGTGGGGCATAGGAATTCATTCATTATTTTTTTTCAAAATATAGTCCGGCCCCCCACAAGGTCTGAGGGACAGTGGACCAGCCCCCTGCTGGAAAAGTTTGCTGACCCTTGCTATCCAATACGTATTCCCATGTGATTAAGGACTGTCTGAGCACTTATGCTCCAACTTGATCACTCAAAGCCTATGATGGGACACGTCTTATGGTTCCCCTCGCAGTTGAGGTTCTGCCAGCCTTCACTAGGGACCAAGTCTTTACTGCGTCAGGCCTTGTTCTGTGGAACTCCCTGCCAGCAGAGGTTCAGCAGGAACCATTCCTGCCTTCTTTCAGATGTCACCAGAACCCAGTGCTATTGAGACAGGCCTTTGAAAAAGTAGTTTTATTTTAACCAACTGGTATTTATGGATGCCTTCATGCCATTGTTAATTATATTTCAGTCATTGGTGTAACTTTATTTTAACATTAAATTGTTGTAACCTTGGCATGGTGTAACCATGTTGTTGTTTTTACAAAAGTGTTGTTTATAAGAATAAATCATCCAGGAATGACTAATCAAGCTGCAACAAGGACTGGGAGGCCGGGGGGGGGGGGAGAGATGCTGGATGAGCAACAACGGCACTGAACATGACTGAAAACAGTGAATATGTGCACCAAATATTTTCCAGGGGAAATGTCTTTCTCACCGCTGAATTTGGCTTGAAAATCAAAACGGATGCCCATCTCGTGCAGCTCTATAAATCAACAACTTCAACTCACTTGAGAATATGATGGGAACATAATGCACATCTCAGGGGACAAAAGAGTTCTTATTTTCCCTGTCCTCTCTCCATACACACTTAAATTACCCAGGTTCTTCCTTTGTGCCTAACTTCCACTGACATCTCTGTCTATCTCAACAATGCACTATGATGGAAACCATTATTTGACTGAATTTACTGCCAGGCCTTTGAGAGGCACCCAAGAAGGCTTAGCCGCATGTTGTATTCAGCTTCTTCCGCCTTCTGAAGCCCAGAGGTGGGCTGGTGGCAAGTGGAAAGGATCAGATGAGCGGATCCCTCAAATCAGTGGAGCACTTTTGAATCCTCCAGGATGAACAAGGTGATAAAAATGTAAGATGCTATCACCACCCCTCTTATCAATAGCATAACATTGGTCTCTCCTGATACAGTGGTACCTCAGGTTACATACGCTTCAAGTTACATACGCTTCAGGTTACAGACTCCGCTAACCCTGAAATAGTGCTTCAGGTTAAGAACAGAAATTGTGCTCCGGCGGTGCGGCGGCAGCGGGAGACCCCATTTGCTAAAGTGGTGCTTCAGGTTAAGGACAGTTTCAGGTTAAGTACGGACCTCCGGAACGAATTAAGTACTCAACCCGAGGTACCACTGTAGTTGCTTTGCTATTCAGCTCTTCCTGCCTAAGCAGCTTTTGAACCAAGTGGGGCAGAGACTTCGTCTTTCTAGGGGATGAAGAGGCCTCTCAGAGAAAGAGAAGCAGCGGCGTATTCCAGAGTTAGCGAAGAAAACGGCTTTCACGAAGTCAAGTAAAAAGTTCACTCCATCAACCCTCTGCTGGAGCCTAAACAACTGTCAGCTGTCTTTTGAGGAAGAGACACAGGCTGTTTTTTTTTTTATCTAATTGCAAATTAAAAAACATAAACCATCTCCAGTGCGGGGCTAATGCTGCATCAAATCAATACAGTAATTGTGCCGAAGCAATTGTCAGGGAGGTGGGTGGCGCTCAGCACCTGGCAGAGAAAAATAAGGCGGCCGCCGAAGCAATAGGCTCCGCGCATTGTGTGCGGGGGAACTGGGTTGAATGAGCACATTTTGTACTATATGAGTGGCTGGCTTCCTCTATTACTCGTGATAAATGTAATAAAAAGAAAGGGAAGAAGAGGCAGAGATGGAAATATTGTTAATGGCTCTTTTTTGTGCTGGCGAGATTCTTCGTAAAAGGAAAGTTACTGGAATCAAAGTGAGAGGCGGGAGAGAGATTTTAATCTCATACACTGCCTCTCATATTATCTCCCGCTGCTCAGGCTGCAGCCATTAGAGGGGTGTTTTTTGGGGGGTGGGTGGGTGGGAGGGCAGGGTTCAGCTTGTTTAAAAGTAATCTCATATGGCCACATTCACACCATACATTTAAAGCACCATAGCACTTCAAACAGCCAGAGTTCCCAAAGAATTATGGGAGTTACAGTCACACCCTCCAAGTCTCTCAATTTTCCAGGGACGGTCCTGGAATTACAAAAGCCATCGCAGCTTCTGATTTAATCCCGGAATGTCCCTATTTCCCCTGCCAGGGCTGGCACCACGAAGCTCAGGGAGGAGGATGAGTTGGCGCTTGATTCAAGTGGTGGTAGTGGCAGCGGTGGCGAAGGAGAATCCCATGGCTACCACTGCCAGCCTCCTCCCTTGGGCAGCTTGTAGTGGCTGCTGGAAAATGGGTGAGGAGGGGAGGCTGCCACTGCCAAAGCCCATTCTCACATGATGGGGCAGGCAGATGGCAGGAACTCCCTTGGAATGGACTCTCCTTCATTGGAGCTTTTAAAGGAGAGATTGGATGGTGATTGGGTCATGGATGTTTTAGATTTCGGCCTTACCAGGGATGACACTTGGGATACCTTTCAACGCTACAATTGTATGATTCTAAGCAACCAGGTCCCCCACATGCCCCCAGAAACCTTAAAGGCAATTGGCGGCAAGCTCTGAAATCTTGCCATCAACCCTGGTCACTCTATATTCCGTCACCTTTTCTTTGCACTGTGCAATGATACAAGCGCTTGAGCCATCCGACACCCGAGAGACCTTAAGACATTGACATCAATTAGCTCCTTCTCCTGTGGTTATGTAACAGGAAGCGTACAGCTACACGAAACACTATTTGACTATAAATATACAGCAGGAGATCAGATGGTGAAACTGTCACCAGAGCTCTGGCAGATGACCACCTCAGACATCTGCGGCACAGTAAAGCCTTGTGAGATACAATGTCATCTGTCATTTATGTTCTTGGCAGTGGGTGGACAGAGAATGAGTATTGCTGAGATTTGCAGCTGGTGTCTTGTTTGGAAACAGAGAAAGCACTTAACTATTTTTTTTTTGGGGGGGGGTTGCTTGCATTTGGGGTGCTTATGTGAAGTGAGCGAACTGGTAATTCCTAGATCATAACCCTAGACTGACCACTCTTAATGGTGAACAGTCAGCTGAAGAAGGTGATGGAGGTGGATCTATGAATCCAAATCTCAGCCAGGTAGAGGAGATGTCCTCGAACTTGTCAGCTTTTCTGTACTCTTGCTCTAAAACCAACTTGATATTGGCTAGAAACCAGCAACCATGCATTGGGCTGGTTGTGTGTTTAGTCGTGTCCGACTCTTTGTGACCCCATGGACCAGAGCACGCCAGGCACTCCTGTCTTCCACTGCCTCCTGCAGTTTGGTCAAACTCATGCTGGTAGCTTCGAGAACACTGTCCAACCATCTCGTCCTCTGTCGTCCCCTTCTCCTTGTGCCCTCCATCTTTCCCAACATCAGGGTCTTTTCCAGGGAGTCTTCTTTTCTCATGAGGCGGCCAAAGTATTGGAGCCTCAGCTTCAGGATCTGTCCTTCCAGTGAGCACTCAGGGCTGATTTTCTTAAGAATGGATAGGTTTGATCTTCTTGCAGTCCACGGGACTCTCAAGAGTCTCCTCCAGCACCATAATTCAAAAGCATCAATTCTTTGGTGATCAGCCTTCTTTATCGTCCAGCTTTTACTTCCATACACCACTACTGGGAAAACCATAGCTTTTGCTATACGGACCTTTGTTGGCAAGGTGATGTCTCTACTTGGGCTGGTCAATTTAAGTCAAATTCAGTCTCCTTAGCACCTACCTCCAACTTTCCCCGCTTTTCTTGCTTTGTGTGCAAATGCAAAGCTTCCTGAACATGAAGAAACTGTGCTGTTAGCCAGTGTTCTGTTGCTGACACATTTACCCCAGAGGGAAAAATGTTGGCGAACATTCTGAGACTTCACAGCTGCTTATTCAATAATTGGGAAATGGAGGGCGTAAACAATCAACGCCCAGTTTTTAGCCTGTTTTAGATATAAGATCTCTAGTGAGTTCACAGGTTAGGCATGGCAAAGACTGAATCAAACTGATGAACTGACAAACATTCCTCTCCCCCCCACTTTCTTTTTGTGAGCTATGGGCTGATGGCAGATGCTTCACATTAGCATTATTTAGACATTAAGAGACCTATAATTGGAGACGTAACATGTGTCCTCATCATAGTTGACCTTATTTATGGAGGGATCTGACATCTGAATGTCAAATTTGCATGCATGACTTTTTCTCCCCCTAATAACCACTTGAATATGCAAATAAAGCAAAGGGTTGCGAAAGAATAAAGATAAATAAAATAGCTATTTTGATCATCTCTGGGAAGATTTGTGTTTGTGTGTTGGATGTGGGGACTAGAGCTGTGATTAGATCCTGTCACTTAATGAGCGGGAGATTGAAGAAGGAGGAGACATTTAGAGATATGAATCCTGAATTGTAAGCAGCCTGCCTGCTTTAAACCACAGCTTATGCAACCACAAAGAAAGGTGTGACATTAAAAGTGAAGACTAATTTCTCCTTTGCTTTGAGCAGGGACTGTGAACTTCCATAGTGTTGCTGGGGAGGGGCAGAAAAAGATGAGACTCACCTAAGCAAGGGAAGGGCTTTCAAACACATATCAAGTACCGTATTTTTTGCTCTATAGGACGCACCAGATGATAGTTGGGGGGGGGGGGAGGAAACAAGGAAAAAAAAATCTGAATTGCCAGAACAGCAAGAGGGATCTGGCTTCTGGGATAGCCTCTTGCTGTTCTGGCTTCTGGGATAGCCACTGGGATAGCTGGTCTAGCTTTGCGCGAAGCCTCCGCAGGGCATGGGGAGCCTTCATCCCCGTGCCCTGCGGAGGCTTCTGGGACAGCCGGCGAAGCCTCTGGAGGGCAGCGGGACCTCGCGCAGCGCTCCAAAGGCTTCGGGTTCCTTTCGCTGAAGCCAGGAGAGTCTTGCTCTCCCGGCTTCAGCAAAAGGAACCTGAAGCCTTTGGGGGCCTGGAGAGTGAGAGGGGTTGGTGCGCACTGACCCCTCTCGCTCTCCAGGCTTCAGCGAAAGCAATGCATAGCCTCTGGAGCGTGGAGGGAGTGCTGCCTCTGCACTTCAGAGGCTTTGCGTTGATATCGCTGAAGCCAAGGAGCCTGCATTCGCTCCATAGGACGCACAAACATTTCCCCTTAATTTTTTGAGGGGGAAAAGTGCATCCTATAGAGCGAAAAATACGGTAACTGCACTCACCCTTGTGGAATGCAAGACTTAGATTCAATCTAGGCTGAAAACAGCATGCTGAAGAAACTGAATTTTGGTGAAGTGTGAATGGGAAAATAAAGCACCAAAGGAGAGATAATGAGAGTTTGACCTCTAATGGGAAAAGGAAACTTGGCAATACCTTGATGTCTGCAAAGACCTAATGCATTTGCTTCTCATAAACCAGGAGTAGGAAAAAATTACCACCCCCTCCTGACAGGCTGTACCACAGGACTTACACCCAGCAGCATGTGACAATTAGTTTTGGTCTATGTTTAGTGTGTGGGTCACAGTTGTTAGCTTTCATGTCCAAAATGTCAAGGGAAATGTGAGGTGTCTTAGATGGAACCGAAGGGTGCTAGAAAACTGAACCGGATGGATGCTTACTCCTTATCCTTAGTGTACCAGACTACCCTTGGGCCCCTAGAGCAGTGTTTTTCAACCTTTTTTGGGCAAAGGCACACTTGTTTCATGAAAAAAATCACGAGGCACACCACCACTGTGTGCGGAGAGGGAGATGTCAGAGCCCCGCTGCTCTCTATGGGGAATTGGATGAGAGCGGACCGTCTGTCCGATCTCATCCGATCCCATCCGATCTGATCCCCACCCAGGACGGATGGAAAATAGGGTGGACACAGTCCGGCGCCCGCCTAGTGGGCGAAAATGTGACATTTTTTTTAAAAAAATCTTTCGAATTTTTCAATTTTTCCCACGGCACACCAGGCAACATCTCGCGGCACACTAGTGTGCCGTGGAACAGTGGTTGAAAAACACTGCCCTAGAGGACAGAAAATGCTAGCAAAATCGAATTTCTTCTCCATTCCTACTCTGAGGGCTAGATTTGGCCCCTGGCCCTGAGGTTCCCCACCTTGGCTGCTGTGTAACAAAGAAACAGAAATTACAATGGAGCTGTGCATATAGGAGCAGCCTTTAAATTTTTTTTTTTTTAAATGGCTGGGATTTCAGAGGAAGTGAGCAGGTTTAACTCTCCTCCCAAAAACAGAACGAAGTGAATGGTTACCACTTCCTGAAGTTGAAGATAATGCTGCAGCAAGGACAAATCCTGCTTATTTATTTTATTACTAGGGGCCACCCCCCATTCTTGCATTGCTCGCCAACCCTGCCTACCCCCTACCAACCTCAACCCTTTATTTTTCATTGACTCCCCACCCCCACAGCTGCTTCAAGCCCCCCCCGACATAGCCTCACAACTCCTCAGAGTCCCTGCTTCCCTGTTTTATTCAAATCTCTGCTGTTTTTTGAATCTGTGCTTTTCAAAACCTGCTTGCTCTTTTGCTTCCATCCCTTGTCCTGACTGAATGTAAATCCTCCAATGGGAGCTGTGTGACGCCAGCCTTACGTTTCTATGCATATATGAAGATATACATGCCCCAACATTCTTCCATGACAGAACCCAAGTTGACATATTTGTGGTTCCCTGGTGGGCACTGACCATATCTAGACCTGATCTGGACCTACTTAGTTTCAGCAAGGTGGTGGCCTCAGGTGCCTTCAGGCCAGTGCCTGTAACTTGTCACTACTCACATGTTTGAAGAGGCAGTGTGTGTGTGTGTGTGTGTGTGTGTGTGTGTGTGTGTGTGTTAGATCTCTGGGTGACCCCCTGCTGGGTTGTGATCCTTAGCAGATGCCTGATGATGCTGGTCCTGACATGGTCACATTCTCAGGCTTGACTCCTCTATTTTTAAATTTCTGATATGGGAGATGAAGGAGCAGAGCTGGGGGGGGGGACTACCCACTGCATCTTCAGCAAACTTTAGTGAAGCTGCCCCATGTGGATTTGACTTCTCATTTTCACCTGGTGGACACATATTTTCCTGGAGGCTAGGTCCTCATCCTTCAGCATGGACAACAAGAAGGCAGCAGAAGGCTTAGGCAGCCCTTTGCTGTGTGGTGTAGTGGTTAAGAGCGGTAGTCTCGTAATCTAGGGAACCGGGTTTGCGTCTCCGCTCCTCCACATGCAGCTGCTGGGTGACCTTGGGCCAGTCACACTTCTTTGAAGTGTCTCAGCCCCACTCACCTCACAGAGTGTTTGTTGTGGGGGAGGAAGGGAAAGGAGAATGTTAGCCACTTTGAGACTCCTTAAAGGGAGTGAAAGGTGGGATATCAAATCCAAACTCCTCCTCTTCTTCTTCTTCTTCTTCTTCTTCTTCTTCGCCCCTGCCCCAAGGCACTTAGGAGAGGATGAATATACCAGTGGGGAAAAAGGCTGTGGAAAATTGGGCCCCACCCATTGTCAGTGCATTTCAAACGTTCTGCAGCCAGAGGTCGAGTCAAGCTTGCTTGATACCTCCCTGTTCCACCTTCCCTGACTGGAAGTGGAAATGGTGAGGAGGGTGTGTGTGGGGATGAGGGATGGGGTGCCTACTTTGTCATCCAAGGACTCTGGTACCAGGTCAGGGCCAGGCATGGCACTTACTGGGCTTCCTCCGCAGTGAGAATGTTTCATCTCAGCTTATGCATGCCAACTGGAGGCCCCAAAGACCTGGGCAGCACATCACATGAAATGGGCCCTAAACATGTTCAAAATGGCCTACGAGGCATGTGGGTTTGTAGCAAACAAGTGTTAGTGGCTTAAGAGGAGGATCAAAGTCTTTATTCCCTGTCTCCATTGGGGTTCTCCTTGCTTCAAGGTAGTGATCTGGTGTGAGACATTCTGCTGCAGGGGTCAGAGCTGTTGCCACTCACCTGCGCACCGTCATCTGGCACTAGTGGTCTGATTCTGGCCCATGCTGACTTTGGCCTGAAACTCAGACCAAGCTACAAATCCATCTGTTTGACTCACCTGTGGAACCAGCTGCTGTCTCCAGGATAGCAGCCCTGGCAGTGATGAGCAAACTGCCCTAAAAAAATGGGAAGTTGCTGTAAACCAGATCAGACCAATCATATCAGGCACCCTGACTGGCTGTGTCTCTCTAGAACCTTAGGTAAAGGTAAAGGGACCCTTGACCATTAGGTCCAGTCGTGGCCGACTCTGGGGTTGCGGTGCTCATCTTGCTTTATTGGCTGAGGGAGCCGGCGTACAGCTTCCGGGTCATGTTGGCAGCATGACTAAGCCGCTTCTAGCGAACCAGAGCAGCGCACGGAAACACCGTCTACCTTCCCGCTGGAGCGGTACCTGTTTATCTACTTGCACTTTGACTTGCTTTCGAACTGCTAGGTTGGCAGGAGCTGGGACCAAACAACGGGCACTCACTCCGTCGCGGGGATTTGAACCACCAACCTTCTGATCAGCAAGTCCTAGACTCTGTGGTTTAACCAGTGGCGTAGCATGGGTTGTCAGCACCTGGGGCAAGGCAAGTAATTTGCGCCCCCTAACCTGTGGATTTGCGCCCCCTAACCCGTGGATTTGCGCCCCCTAACCCTAACTCCCAGATGTTGCGCCCGGTGCGGCCGGCCCTCCCTGCACCCCCCATGCTACGCCACTGGGTTTAACCCACAGCGCCACCCGCATCCCTTCCAGAACCTTAGGCAGAGATCAACCTGTTACTGGAGATGCCAGGGATTGAACCTGAGACCTCTATCATGCAACACCTATGTTCTGCCACCGAGCTATGGGACCTTCAGGGACCATACGTCCACTGCTTCTGATTGGGGAATTCCAAGGAGTCTCAGTATTTCCATGGGTGCAACTCAGCATAAGTGGGTAGAGAAAAGATGTTCTCTTTCTCTCACAACACTAGAATTTGTGGGCATCCAATGAAGCTGAACATTGGAAGACAAAGGAAAGTACTTCTCCAAGCTGTGCATAGTGGAACTGTGGAACTCACTCTCACAAGAAGCAGTGGTGGCCACCAACTAAGGTAAAGGTAAAGGGACCCCTGACCATTAGGTCCGGTTGTGACCGACTCTGGGGTTGCGGCGCTCATCTCGCTTTACTGGCCAAGGGAGCCGGCGTACAGCTTCCAGGTCATGTGGCCAGCATGACTAAGCCGCTTCTGGAGAACCAGAGCAGCGCACGGAAATGCCGTTTACCTTCCCACCGGAGCGGTACCTATTTATCTACTTGCACTTGATGTGCTTTTGAACTGCTAGGTGGGCAGGAGCTGGGACCGAGCAACAGGAGCTCACCCCGTCGCGGGGATTCAAACTGCCGACCTTCTGATTGGCAAGCCCTAGGCTCTGTGGTTTAACTCACAGCGTGGCCACCAACTAGGATGGCTTTAAAAGAGGATTGGACAAATTCAGGGAGGAAAAGGCCACCCATGGCTACTAGCCATGGTGGCTGTGCTCTGCCTCTACAGTTGGATACAGCAATGCTTCTGAATACCAGTTGCTGGAAACCAAAAGAGGGCAGAGTGCTCTTGGTCTTGGGTCTTATTTTGTGTTTTCTCATAGGGATCTGGTTGGCCACTGTGAGAACAGGATGCTGGAATAGATGAGCCACTGGTCTGATCCAACAGGTGGTTTTTATGAAAACTACTGCATTGCGTTAATGAGAATGTTTGTGCAAACACTAGGCTATTAACTGCATTAATTTTTTTTTTTACAGTATGCACACAATGATAAAGGAGTAAAGAAGTATGAAGCTATTTTGTCATCAGATTCATAAAAGTTATTTACTGTTCTTGATGTTAATAGCTTAATCGTAATAAAGAAAACATACATAAAATATATATTGATTTGTCCTATGTTTTTCCAATAGTTAATACAAAGTAATCAGTTTTCTACTGTTATGTATGTATATTAGTTTTATGTATTCCTTGCTTTAATCCTATATCTTGTATTAATTTAGACATAATTGCACAGGCAAATATTTTATTCTCCCATCCTTTTATTTTGGGGATCTGTTCCTGCCTTAGACTTCCCTCCCCCTGCTGTTGAATCGGGGGGCAAAGCAGAGTTTATCTGCCGAGTTTGGAAGGTATAAGCCAGTGAGTTGCTGGCTCTTTGACTCCCCTCCCCCCACCAACCTTTTGCCATAAAAGTCTAGGAATTGAAAATATAATGGGCTATTCATCAAAAACGCTAAGAGCTGTTAAATCAGTGAACTGTGTGAATATACATTTGTTCCTATTAGGTGTTGAAAAGCGAGAGCCTTGCGTACAGTCACTGCACGGAACATAGCTCATTCAATACATAATGGCCCACAGGCTCTGCGACACACTTGCAGATCTCTATATTGGAATCTGTATCTGCTTATCTACATCTCTATCTATACATACAGCTTTATCTTAATTTGCACTTGTATCTATCTGAAAACTCCCCTAGGCTATCTCAAAGGATGTGTGTTTAAAAAATATATAATTGAAGTAGATGATTTGCTGAAAAGCAGGGGACTCGGGTTCTGAATGTCTGGCCTTGATCTCTGTAGTTGAGGTTGCAGAGAATAAGCAGATTGTTCCATTATGCACTTTCCCATGTGACCGCCAATGCAGGGTTCAGTTTCTTTGTGAGGAGGGAATACAGATGACTTAGGCTACAATTCTAACCCCATATACTTGGGCGTGCGTGGAGGAGGTAAAGAGAAATTCGATTCAGTTTGCATTTAAAGGCATATCTACCTAATTCACTTTTTGAAGCGATATGTGAACTGAAACACAGGTCTCCTCCACAATTTGCGTTTCTCTGAATTGTGCAGGTAAGGTATACAAAAATTCATATACTACCAGTGAAAATAACATATGAAAATCCATTACATCAGGGGAAATTGCTTTGCCAAAAAAGAGAGAGTATGTTAGGTGAAAAATGTGTATGAAATAAGATTTTGTATGTGAAATATGTATATGAAAATTGCTGGCTCCCCTGAGCTGGCCTGGTTTCTGCTAATAAAGAGTTAACTTCATGTACTCCATGTGATTTATTGCTGGCTGGCACCCTGACATTGTGAATGAAAGGGAGGCTGCAGGAATGCTGGTGAATGTTTTCCCCCCAAAAGAGTGTACCCAATCCCCCAAAGGCTACAGAGAACACTCCTGTATTACTAGGAACCCCAGCTCCCCAATGCAATCAAAAGTTCTGTTTGGTGAACTGTTGGCTCAGCACTAGATCTAAATGTGGAATGGCTATTCTAAGCTGTTACATTGCTCTGTGTCTCAAGTGTGCAGACTGTAGGCTCAAATCACTTTATTTAAAAGTGGGGGGGGGGGAGAGAGAGAGAGAGAGAGAGAGAGAGAGAGAGAGATGGGGGGGACACTTTTATGCAAGCTGGTACCACTGCTATAATGAGTTAGAATTGTGTGTGTGTGTTTAGTCGTTTAGTCGTGTCCGACTCTTTGTGACCCCATGGACCAGAGCACGCCAGGCACTCCTGTCTTCCACTGCCTCCTGCAGTTTGGTCAAACTCATGCTGGTAGCTTCGAGAACACTGTCCAACCATCTCGTCCTCTGTCGTCCCCTTCTCCTTCTGCCCTCCATCTTTCCCAACATCAGGGTCTTTTCCAGGGAGTCTTCTCTTCTCATGAGGTGGCCAAAGTATTGGAGCCTCAGCTTCAGGATCTGTCCTTCCAGTGAGCACTCAGGGCTGATTTCCTTAAGAATGGATATGTTTGATCTTCTTGCAGTCCATGGGACTCTCAAGAGTCTCCTCCAGCACCATAATTCAAAAGCATCAATTCTTCAGCGATCAGCCTTAGAATTATGCAACCACAAAAGCACTGTTAGAATGTGCTGTTGTGGGCATAATCCCCTCAATTTAGTCTATCTCCAGAACTAGGCCCTTTAAATCATGCAGAGATAGTCTCCCTCCCATTCTTGCAATAAGAAATGAGATCGTGTTCCTAGACATCTATGTGAGCAGTCACCTGGGATTTCCTTAGCCCTCATAAGCATGCACTCAATTTGCTGCCTGGCAGTTGATGGACAACTTTTGGCTGACAGGTGATTAATTGAAAAGGTGCCCCAGTGAAGGACTAAAGGCATTTGTCCCGGGAATCCTTTGGAGAGGAGAAATTACTTATGCAATGCAATATAATGAAGTTGTCGTATTCTCTTTTGACAGCTGGAACAGATGCTTTTATGGCCGTTTAATTGCTTTGGACTTTTAAAAACAGGAGACTTCTGAACTGTTAACAACAGTCACGGCATGCCTTTGGCATATGCAGACCTTTAGAAAACACAAGAAAAAGCTAGGTCTCTGCCTAGAACATCTTACAATCTAAATTTTGAGAAGATCAAGAAAAGCAGAGGGAAAGGACGGTAAGGCAATGGTACTTTGAGGAATAATGCACACAAATTCAGTTGTACATACTTAGATTCAGCTTCTATCCAGTAGAGCTATGGAACCTTCTTTTTTTTGGGCAATTTAATCTTTATTGATTTTAAATATTGAATCCATTCACCACAAAATGAACAAAAGAAAAAAAACAAATCACATCAAATACAAAGAAAATGTTATATATAAAATAAAGTTCTTCAGTACGTTGAGTCTTCCGTCTGCCTCAGTATGGGTCCTTCGTTTCCTTGTTGACTGCATATTGTATGACTTTTAACTTATCATAAATTATCTATAATCTTTGTAGCATATAACACTGCAGAAGTTAATCAAAGCATGTCAAAGATTTCATATGTGAACAATGTTCTTTTAAACATAACCTATATACATCCCATTCTTTGTTAAACTTTTGGTTTGTCTGGTTCCTAATTTTTCCTGTCATATTTGCCAATTCTGCATATTCAAATAATTTCACCTGCCACTCCATTTTAGTTGGTATTTTATCTCCCTTCCACCCTTTGGCTATCAGCATTCTCGTGGCAGTGGTTGCATACATGAATACCTTCCTTAGTTCCTTTGGAATGTCTGCAGCCATGATACCTAAAAGGAAGGCTTCTGGTTTTTTGATGAACGTTAATTTGAACATTTTCTTTACCTCATTATAAATAATTTCCCCACAGTTTTTTTTTTAAAAAAATCTTTTTACATTTGCACCACGTGGTACATTGTTGAGCTATGGAACCTTTTTGGCCTGGTGGGATAGAGATCTCTGCAGACTAATTTTGACAGGTGGGTGGGACAACCTACCTGTCAATCACATAGCACCAGATGATTGACAGGCAGGTTATCCCAGCCATCTGCCAAAGTCCCCTGCACAGTGCTTCCGAAGTAACTGGCATTCAGCTGGTTCTGGGGCGCTTGGGAACTGTAGCACAAAGGGCTTTGCCAGTCCTGTGGCTCAGCGCAACACCCAGCATAGGCAGAGATCAGCTGCATGCTTGAGTTCCCTACAGGAAAACTCAGTTGCACAGGTGCTCCAGCTGCCATCTCCACCTAGCTCACATAAAATGGCAGGTGTAGGGCAGGTAGCCTTGGTCTGAAGGGAAACTGCAGGGCCTAATTTGGCCCAGGGGGCAGGAGTCCCTCATTCCTGCTGTGCAAGGTGGGATTAAGCCAAAGGATGAAGAGGAAGATTTTTTTTGGGGGGGGGAATTGAAGGTGTGTGTGTGGAAATAGAGAGAGGTGATGCTGCAGATGCTTCATGAGAGAGTTCCTGGCTGAAAGGGCAGAAGAACATCAGCAGAGCTTTTTTCTGGCACAACATCCTGTTTCCACAGGGGTCAGCCAAATGTCTATGGGAAGTTCACAACCAACACATGAGGTCAGTAGCCCTTTCCCCACTGTGGTTCCCTAGTCACTGGTATCCTGAACATGGGCATTCATAGTGGTGAGTAAGTGGGGAATAGGTAAAGGTAAAGGGACCGACTCTGGGGTTGCGACACTCATCTCGCTTTATTGGCTGAGGGAGCCGGCGTACAGCTTCCGGGTCATGTGGCCAGCATGACTAAGCCACTTCTGGTGAACCAGAGCAGCACACAGAAACACCATTTACTTTCCCGCTGGAGTGGTACCTATTTATCTACTTGCACTTTGATGTGCTTTCGAACTGAAAGGTTGGAAGGAGCCAGGGACTGAGCAACGGGAGCTCACCCTGTTGCGGGGATACGAACCGCCGACCTTCTGATCGGCAAGTCCTAGGCTCTGTGGTTTAACCCACAGCGCCACCTGCGTCCCAAGTGGGGAATAGCCTCCACCAGATAAACCATAATCTCCAGCTTCCATTAAAAAAGAGAGAGTTTCTCCCATTTGCAGAACCTGAGTCATAAGACAAAAAGTATAAGCATTGCTCATATTTTTTGGTGAGTAATGAGCCTGCTCAATGTCTTATTTTGCCCCCCACCTAAGAAAAATTCCTGTGGATACACATGATCTAGTAGCCCTAGGTAGTCTTTTCCTCCATGAATTTCTCTTATCCCGTTTAAAAATAGTCTAAAGTTGGCGGTCATGTTGGAGTCAATTCCTTAGCCTGTTCATTTATTTCATTTATGAATCATGTACTATAAAACATCCCAAGGAGATTTAACAGGAGTTGAACTCTGCACTGTTTGTTGGCATACTTTCTTTCCCCTCTCCTGAATCTGCTACCATTCATCTTCATTGGTTGACCCCAGGTTCTGACTTTATTAAAGGCAGGAAAGCACCTCTGTCTTCTTTCTCCATACAATGCATACATTTATGAACCTCTGTTTTGTCTGCTTTCATGCCTAAACTAAACAGGCTCAACATTGCACCTTTCCTCAATGGGGAGTTGCTCCCATATTAGCAGCCCATTCCCGTACCTTTTCCAGCATTGCAAAGTCCTTTTGGTGATGTGGCATCAAGAACCGAACACTGGATTGCAAGTGTGGCACCATTCAATCTTCTTAAAGGTTCAGGCTTTTCTGACCAACGTTCTTATGTTCTTAAAGGTTTAGGGTTTCCTGAGCAACAGATGCCGCTTTTCTGACCATATTCTTTGTTTCTTCAGGCATCACAGAGGTACGTATTTGTTGTTGTCTTGTGCTCTGTCACCGCTAAGTGTCTGTGGCATGGATGAGGAGCCCATGGTCTTCCAGATATTGCGGACTACAATTCCCATCAACCCTCAACATTGGTCACAGAGGTTGGGAGTGATGGGAGCTGAAACCCAACCATATAAGAAGAGCCTGCTGGATCAGGCCTGTGGCCCATGTAACCCACTATCCTGCTCTCACAGTGGTAAACCAGAGTCCTATGGGAAGCTCTTGGGC
Source organism: Podarcis liolepis (assembly GCF_965112155.1). Classification (NCBI taxonomy): domain Eukaryota; kingdom Metazoa; phylum Chordata; class Lepidosauria; order Squamata; family Lacertidae; genus Podarcis; species Podarcis liolepis. The sequence goes on from NC_139569.1 coordinate 34,401,783, forward strand.
TTCCTGATCAGAAGGTCGGTAGTTCGAATCCACACGATGGGCTGAGCTCCCGTTGCTTTGCCCCAGCTTCTGCCAACCTAGCAGTTCAAAAGCATGCCAGGGCAAGTAGATAAATAGGTACCACTGCTGTGGTATATACAGGACAAAGGCAGCAATCCTATACACATTTTCCTGGGAGTAAACACTATTGAACTCAAATGTACTTGCCTCTGAGTAGACATGTATAGAAAAGCACTGTAAATCAATGTTTCAGCTCTCTCAAGAAACTGTGTACCTGGAAGTCATTGCAAATACCCAGCTGTGGCCTAATAAGTCAATTCTCTATTTTCTCTCTCTGGGATAGCTGCTATTTTTGAATTTTACCCCTTACAGAGTTTTTTAAAAAAAGTTTTTAATTGATAAAATGTCGCCTTGAAATTTAGATCTTTGCGCACATACCCTCCCATTCTATCCAGGAAGCAAATACGGCAGATTTATGTTCCACCGTAAAACCCCAGTCTTGTTTATAAATTGCTTGAGATTGATTAAGCAATAAAAATCCTTTTAAGACAGAGAGGTAAATCTGCCAGCTAATTGCTTAGTGCTTTACATTATAACCTTGTTACAGTGCTATTCTCATTGTGGGGCTGGACAACAGAGCTATCTGGACCTCATGAGAAAATCATGCTGTGGAGGGAGGAAAATAATCCTCAGTGATGTCACAGTTAAACTACACCAACAGATAACGAATGGGTCAATATAAACAGAGCTGGCAAGGCATTTAACACAGAGAAACAAATCTTTTTCTTTCATTTTACATACCAAAGAAATTGAGTGAGAAAGTGTTTCATTTCCCTCAGTTGTACATATTACCTCTGTATTTGAAAAATGTCGTTGCCAGGTGGCTAGAGATAAATGATACAGATTAAGAGATGGTGTTCTGAGTTGTAGCATTTCCATTTCATAAGAATGCATAAGACTCTGGTGGAATCTACACACACATAAAAATGCTGTGAAACTGATTAAATTTTTTTTTTGAAAAATACATGGAATTTTGCATTGCTCACTTTTGCCATCTAGTGTCACATTTGTATACTGCACTTTACAACACATTAAAAATGTTTTATTTGCAGCTGTGTAGATGAGTCTCTCTCTCTCTCTCTCTCTCTCTCTCTCTCTCTCTCTCACACACACACACACACACACACACACACACACTGCTTCTTTTGACTTTCTGCATTTGATTACGGGTAGCTGAGTGTAGCTGCATTCACACAGCTGTTTATTCTGTTTCCCCAATGTTTTCTTGTTTATTTCCATATTATATTTGAGCTTTAACACAAAGTAAAAGCCACTTCCAGAAATACTGTACACCAAAATATAACACAAGGTTGCATCCACACAGCAGTTTATTCCATTTGCCCTATGTTTCCCTAACGGTTAATATTTGCATTATATCTGAGCTTTCACACAACAACTGCCAAAATTCTTGTGGGATATAGCACAAGTTTAGCTCTAATTCCTGTTTTATTTGCAAAAAGATTTTTAGAAGCCTTTTTTTGGGGGGGGGGGAATAATTTTTTATATATACATTTTATTTTTCAATTTTTAAGATTTTTTTTACATAAATACAATGCAATATTTTGCAACAAATATATGTATTTTTACTTCCCCTCATTCCCTTTGCGGTTTCTTATAATTTTTAATCTATAACACTGCATCTCCTTCATTACTCCAATTAACAATTCTTCCCTAGTTATCGTTTAACATTAACTGTTTGGTTTAAGTTAATCCTGTCTACAATAACATTTAAGATAATCTGCAATTTCCCCCAGTCTTTTATAAAGTTCTTTTCCTCTTGGTTCCTATTAGAAGCCATTTTGGCATGTCAACAATATATAATCTAATGAATAACACTGATAATAAATAAGAATATATGGATATATTTCTTACATTATTTGGCAGTGACATGACACACAATCTGCATCTGATGCCAAATCAGTGATAACTTGCTTGAGGTAGCAAGAAATGCTAAAAGCAGTGGTTGTTTTGTTTTTTAAAGAAATAAGAAAAGCTGCTGTTAAACTTGCCTCAGGTGAAGAGGTTTTTTTATTGCTTCTGATCTCAAGAGCTGTGTAACTTGAGAGATTGGCGTGTAATTCTAAAGATGTAGAACTCTGTGTCAAAGGCCTGTAAAATATCCATTTCTTATTCTCCAGAGGTGGACCACTATGAGCTAAATGCGGTCTCTCAACAAATTGAAACCTCTTCTCAATCTATGCGAATTATATTGTTATGATTCCGGGCTTTGTAATTTGCACTCTTTATTTTGTTCCGTTCTTATGTAAACTACCTTGGTAGTATGGCAGGAGGGTAGTATAGAAATTTCTCAAATAAATAAAGGTGCTGTTTCATAAAGGGAAAACCTAAGAAGCTGGAAGTTGCAGGTCCAGTGTCCACATATCTGGACATTTGCCAGTGCCTCAGTGCACTACTCATGGCACCCACCTTGACACCCCCTTTTTTCAAAGCCCCAAAAGATTGCCAACCAGCAAGCATTTTCATCTCCAACACAAAAAGTAAGGCTTGTTTAAGGCTGCTTATTTGTTTACAGTACCACATGCAGCTCCAGATGTTTGGATAACTGAATCTATAGTGTGTATAGCGAGGTTTGTGTGCTCATTCCTTGTGTTTGGATAAGTGAATTTTTGCATAATGAGTGTTTGGATAGCAGGATCTGCGTGTACATGTTTTTTTACTTTGCGGACAGATGTTTTTAAAACAACAAGAAGTGGGATTTTTTTAAAAAAAATATGTTATTCCTCCTCCTCCTCTCACCTGAAGTCTGAAATGGTACAGTCCATTCTACCACCTCAGGATTCTCTCTCTCTCTCCCCCCCCCCCACATTCCTGAGCAGGTCTTACTCGGGTACTGGAGCAATTGAAGTTTTGCTTCAGGCCTGCCAGTTTATAGCATAAAAGAGATGACAACACCAGAACAATAAACCCCCCAATCAAAAGTGGCCTCTCCCAGGCATTTGATCAGAAAGGTGAGGCTGAGGGTGTTAAGCAGATGGTCTACAAAATGGCGCTCAGGTGGCTAAAGCTTCTGCTAACAAATAGTTAGCCTTTAATACTCTCCCCCCCCCCGTTACCCAGAGGTCCGTAATAGTTCATTATGAACTCGACTGAAATCCTGCCTCTGTTATGGAAAGGGTCAGGCTGACCTCAGGTGGATTATGCTGGAGGGCAGAGAGTGATGATGATAAAGGCTTCACCTTCTGGGTTTCTGCCTATGAAGTACCTGCTAAAAGCACAGACCACTTGCAAGTGCGGAAAAAAAGCTCAGGAATTTTGCAGCAGGGAAACTTTTCACTCAGCGAGCCACTCACGAAGCACAGGCCTGGATTCTTTTTCTCTCTCCATCTCTGACTTGCCCATCTAATCTCGAGGAGTGCTGAAATTGGCTTTCCAGAAATAACTTCAAAATGGTGTGGAACATGGACACCAGTATATTTTCTTACCCGGCTCGTACGAGGGTCTCATGAATCTTCCCAAGACGACTCTGATGACAAGGAGCACCTGATTAACTTGTCTGAACAGAAAGCGGCTTAAGGTCTCTGTGGCTGACTTCGGTGACAAATGGGAGACTCTTCACCTCAAGGAATCAGGAAGCAGGAGCAGCAAAGTTTGCTGTAAACAAGTATGTAGATGAGCCCCACAGATATACTTCCATAATGTCAGTGACAATAGAACAGGCACCAGTTCTTCTCATTTCCAAACAAAGTTGCATTGAATATAGTACAGTGGTACCCCGGGTTACATACGCTTCATGTTACATACGCTTCAGGTTACAGACTCTGCTAACCCAGAAATAGTGCTTCAGGTTAAGAACTTTGCTTCAGGATAAGAACAGAAATCGTGCTCCGGCGGCTCGGCAGCAGGCGGAGGCCCCATTAGCTAAAGTGGTGCTTCAGGTTAAGAACAGTTTCAGGTTAAGAAAGGACCTCCAGAACGAATTAAATACTTAACCCGAGGTACCACTGTATAACCAACTCTCCCAGGAAGAAAAATGCCTCCTCATGTGTTCTTGACAGTGGTTTGAACATCAGAAATCAGCTGGAAATGAAACAGTTTTGGAATCAATGTTTTTTTTTACCTGCTAATGTCTGTAGATCAAGCCATTCTAAAAAAGGACACAGTTACAGTGGAAGACTGAAAAGTTAGCAATGATAGTTGCACTAGTTCTTCTGTAGGGGTGGGGGAGAAATTCAATTCAGTTCCCATTCAGAAGTGAGGCTACCCTCACTTTCTGAAACGATAGGTGAGCTGAAACACAGGCACCCTTTGAACTTAGCACTTTTCTGAATTTTGCAATGCAGTACTCTAGCAAAAGAATATGTGTAAAAATGCATACACCAGGGTAAAGAGTGCATAAATATGCATTATGGTATGGAAATATTAGGGGAAATATGCTTTGCTAAAATGTTTACATTAGGCAAAGATGCGTGCTAATTAAGTATATTGGGAGAAATTCACACTAAAATGCTAATAATTTTCACAAGGCTTTTAAAAAAATAAATAAATTGCAAGGTGATGTGGATATGTGGAGAACTAAAGAGTTGGGCAAGTCTGTCAATTTCCATTTCTCTCTCTTATCAGTTTTTGACAAACTTGCCCATCTCTACTCTTCAGTCAAAATAACAAAGAAGCATTGTTCTATGTAAAAAAATTCTTTTAAAAGTCCAACTTTAAAAGTTTATCCCATGTTTTACTTCTGCTGAAAGTTAGACAGCAAGCAATTAGAGGTGATGAGGGAGTAGTGGTAGTGGTAGTAGTAGTAGTAGTAGTAATAATAATAATAATAATAATAATAATAATAATAATAATAATAATAATTTTTTACATAACTCTAAGATGTTTACAAGTATAAAAACCAACAGAATAAACATTAAAATTAAAATACCACCCATAAAAATATACAGTAAAACAATAGCATTAAACTAGCAGTCCATCATGCTGACATTTAGCAGGGAAAACCTCCTCCTTGAATAGAGCTAAGTAGTAGGAGCTTCACCTCCTAAAATCCTGTGTGCACACTTGGTGTTAGATAGGCCTGTGTAGAAGAGAGAGTTGCAGCTGGGTACACTTGCCCCAGGCCTTGGAGGGCTATTCTGGTTAGAAGGCCCTGCAAGGGACCGACTGCTCTTTTTGTTTGAGTTTATAACTTTATTCTAAAAAGAATTCTACCCTGGGCCTCCGACAAGCTCTGCACGGCCCTGCTATTAGAAGCATAGAAGCCTGGGCCAGTAAGAAACGGATGTGTCTGTATGCAGAATAAGTAAGAGATCGGATTCTTGTTACGTTTGGAGTTTAAAACCGCTTCCTCCTAATAATGTGGCTCAAATGTGAAGAGCTGATTGTCCACTCTCAGGACCTGATTGCAAGAGCTAAATGGCGAGGCAGAAGCCTGAAGAGAAGAGCAGTGTGCCGTTTGTGGGGAATGCTTGCCAGTGATGGGATAAATGGGTCCCACTCAGAACACAATCACCTTGGCTGGCCAGACATTTAAGGGTCCTCTGGTGCTCTCAAAGGCAGGTTGGTTTCAGAGAAGAAGTAACTTCTGCGGGGAGCATTTAGGAATTAATGGATGATGCAAGTAGGTGGCTCACCCACCTGCCAGGCTTAATGTGGCTCATGCTGGTAAGCTTGAGCATTCTCTCTTAGTACAAAGTAGCTCTCATTTTCTACAGCCTTTTTTATAAAAAAATATTTATTAATAATTTCAAAATTACAGAAAAGAAAGGGGAAAAAATTAAAAACAACACTACAAAACACAGGGGAAAAAACAAGGGGGAAAAAACAAGACATAAAAACCAATGCAACAATACAGCAAAAAGATAAAAAAGAAGGAAGAAAAAAGACACAAATCCCATATTACATATCTTTAACTTCCATTTGCTTGTTTCATTGACCTCCTCATACCTCCCTTTTTGTATTCTAGTTTGATTGATTATTTCAGCAAATTCTTTCCATCTTTCTCAATTTTTACTAAATAATTTATCTTAACAATTTAACCTATTCATTAACTCAACAAATCCTTTCCATCCTTTCCCCATATTCTGTTATTCAAATTACCTTAAGTTATTTAACCTTATCTTACCAAAAAATACTTTAAAACTTAACGCTTAATACTCGATTATACATAACTCCTGATATCTTTTCTACTAGAGTCATATAGTTTCATTCCAACATTTTCCCTAATGTTCATTAATTTTAGACTAATTCCCTAGGGGAAAAAAAATCTTTATAAATTTTCTTCCAATCTTCATCCAACGTCTCTTCTTCCTGGTCTCGGGTCATGTCAGTCCTTACTGTCCATTCCATCTAGTCCATCAACCTGGTAATCTAATGTCCAAGGCCCTTAAGTCTCTTCCATGTCCCTTCTGCAGATCTTCTTCTTCTTGTTTATACTTGCACTTTTCCTTGTCTTTTGTTGGTCTCTTTCTTAGTTTCTTTCCTTTCTCGTTGGGGAGTAGGTCTCTGGGGGATTCCAACCCAAAATTATCTTCGTCTCCCTTCATCCAACCAGCCCATTCCCCAGAGTCCCACTCCCCACAGTCATCAATGTAGTCCAAAAAATATTTAAAAACATCTTTCGAGGTCTCTCCAAAGTTAAGAACCTCCTTAGCTCCAGACTCCCCCTGGCTGACTCCAACTTCAATCTTCAAAGACAGCAGCTTATGCTCCTGTAGGGCCTCGGGTCTCTCCATTTGTATTATTTGAGGTGCAACCGCAACCTCCTCCATTATCTTCTGCACTTGCCCAATCAGTACAGGTTCCTGAGTTGGTCCCTGAATAGTTTCTGTATCAATATCCCCTGTTTGTCCACAGTTATTAACCACAACAGTCATCAAATCCATTTTCTCATTCATCAAATCCATCTTCTCATGCATCTGTTCCAGCAAGGCACTTGTCTTGCATAAAGCAAGCACCAAAACTTCCTCCCAGCTCATATTTAGTCAAGGTCAAAAAGGACTGGTCCCACGATCTTAATCTGACAGCTGTAGAGTCCTCAAGTAGACTGCAGCAACAGTTTAGCAAACTCCCTCTAGTGGAGACAATTTCTATTTGTATCCATTTTTTTTTTAAGGCAAGTCCAACAAAGGAAAATTACTTTCATTTTTCAGATATTTTGTTTCTTTAGAATGCAGAAGGCAACATTGGAATCAATTTATTTCTCTTCTTTAGCTATCTGTCAAAGTATTCCATTCACAGTCAATGAACCTCTCCAAGAATTTCTGTCTCTGACACCCCGTTCCCAGGTTAGAGACGGTGGAAACTTATCTTTCTTCACTCCCTCTCCTGCAGGCATTAAACAAAGTCCCCCCCCTTCTCCTGCTTCCAAGGGGGTTTCAGTAATTATAAATGAAGGAAATTTAAACTTTTTAAACGACTTTCCAGGCTTTAGCTTACAAGGTTTTTGCTTCAGTCTATGTACAAAAAGCGGAAGGCGGACTTCCTGTTTTGAACCTTCCCGCTTCGGTGCCAAATTAAGATATTTCTTGATCCAATTTTCTGTTTCTACTCACGGGTACTTGTTTTAAATCCAATTGTCCACAGGAAAAAGTCAGCGCTCTCCGGCAATGGCTGTGCGGCTTCACTCCGTGAAAGTAGCAATCAGTTCGCAGCACCGCGCTGCTCACCCCACTTCACTCCGGAGCCCCAAAATGGGTTCCCAGTGCGTTGGGGGGCGCTCCTGGTGCCCTGCCAAACCCCACGTTCCCAGGCTTCCTCCGCCTGGGATTTCTAGTGGGTCCCCACCTTCGCCGCGGCGGGAAGACCCAGTTTCCATGGAGCCAGTTCCTCCGGTCGGAGGAACTCCGCCATTTGCCGATGGCGCTAACCCGGAAGTCCCATTTTCTACAGCCTTTGTGCCGCATGTATAGGTTATGGGGGGAATCGGACAACCAAGCTAACCATGCAGAAGAATGTAAGAGTAAGAGTAGTCAACGTGGTGCCCTCCAGATGTTTTTGACTAAATCTACCATCATCTGCTGTGGGTGAATCCACAGAGCCTAGGGCTTGCCAATCAGAAGGTCGGTGGTTCGAATCCTCGCAACGGGGTGAGCTCCCGTTGCTCAGTCCCTGCTCCTGCCAACCTAGCAGTTCGAAAGCACATCAAAGTGCAAGTAGATAAAAAGGTACCACTCCAGTGGGAAGGTAAACGGTGCTTCCGTGCACTGCTCTGGTTCGTCAGAAGTGGCTTAGTCATGCTGGCCACATGACCCGGAAGGTGTACGCCGGCTCCCTCGGCCAATAAAGTGAGATGAGCGCCGCAACCCCAGAGTCGGTCACGACTGGACCTAATGGTCAGGGGTCCCTTTACCTTTACCTTACCATCATCTCTGGCTTTTTGCCATGCTGGCTGGGACTGATGTTATACTCCTCAACATCTAAAGGGCACCACTTTGGCTACACCTGATATATACTTGTTATGCTTTTTCATAGTAGAGGAAAGAAGGCTATCTTTAGAAAATGAAGTCTTGTCAAAATAAGGGGAGCAAAAGGACCACCAACTTGCACCCCTCCCCTTACGATTCCCACTGGCCCTTGGAAGACTTGGGAGTCCTGACAACACTTGAGCATCTGTACGAGTGTCACCTTCCCATGACCTTGTGTACGTTTCTGTCTGGCAAGTCTAGGGGAGTAGTCATAATGAACAGTGGGCTGCAAAGCGTTGGGGTGGCCTAGATGGTCCCATGCTATGCTGCTCAGCACTTAAAGTGCAAAGTCAGTGTCTTATGAGCAGTGATGTACCGTGGGTTGCCAGCAACCGGGGCCATATGGAAGGTGGGTGGTAGGGAGGGAAATAGACAGAGTATGCATGCGCATTCAACTGCCTTACGGCATCTACATCACCTAGGAGATTGCAGCTGCATAGATAAGAAAAGCAGAGATGTTCTGTTGTTTGGAGAAGTCACTTCCTGGTTCACATGCAAAAGCCATTTTCAAGGGATCCCAGCGATGGAAGCATGCAGCTGTATTGAGACAGCACTGTATTGAGACAGCAATTTTGTGTCTGGGGCAACTGCCCCTGTGGTTTCCCCCATGCCACGCCACTGCTTACAGTCATGTGGGGACCCAGGTGGCACTTTCTCTAAAGGATTCATGGCCTCATGTCTCCCACTCCTTACATCACTTGGCCTTTCTATAAAAAATGCTAACTCTAGCAAGTTGTGATTAACTCTTGCAGAGCTCTACTCTATTTTAACCACCAGGAAGTGCTATGTCCAGGTCTGTGCCTGGGCACCTTTGAAGGCATCCCAAGGGGAAATTTGCAGAGCATTACACCTAACTCTTCATAATACAATAGTCTTCTGAATATGTCCCAATACTGGCCCTCAATTCCACTTTAGCTAGAATTCAGCAGTAATCCTTAATGGAACTGGGGGTTTTCAGTTTCAGCGGCTAAGGAGCCAGTAGTTCTGATCCTGTTCTTTGATGTCTATGCTGCCAAGTGGTAAAGTTGACTAAAGCTGGAAAGATTCAGCTCCAGCTTCCATAAGCACTTCCAAATTAACTAGAATTCACAGCAAGAAGAGGGGGAGAAAGGAAACACAGTATTTTATTTAGCGCCCGTAATAAAAGTGTCTATTTTAATAAAAATCAATGACGACTTAAAATACACAATAAATGTTGCAACATTAATAAAACATGCTACACATTAAATCAGTTTACTGTGCGACTCAGGCTTCTATTTACAGCCCGCATTTCAGGCTTGATCATGCTTCCAGCCGAGAGTGAAATGGTCTAAAACAGCTGTCAGAGGGAATAAAATTAATACAGTTGCAGTGCAAATAAAAGCCGGTGAAATCCTGAAGGGAGGCCTCCTTCCAAGCTCAGAATCTGCTCCCAGACACAGTGAGCGTGAAGGGATTGGCTGTGACTCGGTGGTTCTAATTAAAATTTCTACGGCAATTCTTTGTAAGGCTGAAAGACGAAACAACTTACATTGAGGTCAACCCCTACCCAGTCAGGGCAACTGCTTTCTTTTTCTGCTCCTGCCCCGGGTTAGCCACTTACACACTGTGGAAAAAGAAGAAATCCACCACACCCTCCTTGATTTGCATAAAATGAGCATGTATAGAAACAATTACTATAATTTAAATAGTCATGCAATGCATCTCCACCTGAGTAGGGCAGAGTGTGACCTGGTAATCTGTGTGTCTGGTCAGTGGTCAGTTATTCCTGCAGTTTGGGTAAAGGCTGTAGCTCAGTGGCAGAACATCTTATTTACATGCAGAAGGCTGAACCCTGGCAACACACGTTTGAGTGTCGTTTTTGGCAATTTCCCTTAAAAATAGCTCAAAAACTACTTAATTTTTTGCAAATCTGCCAAAAAAGCTCAATAACTTTGCCATATCTCACCGTTTGAAATATGGCAACCCTAGGACTGAGTGGTCTTCCAGGTGCTGCTAGACTACAACTCCCATAATCCTTGACCATTTGCAACAAACAGGCTCCCAGATGTAAACAGAACTGGTTCTGGTTTTGTCCAGAAGAGGGCAGTAGTAAATAACCCGGAACTTCATTCATGGTACATTGCTGTGTTTGGGCAAAAAAACAGAGTGGGAATTGGCTCTTTCTTTCAAACATGTGTATATACATATTGCTAATTTTAATGACTGCAGCATCTTTCCCACTGCAAAGTGGCTGCATGGGACAAGTGTTTTTGTCCTTGTCTCCCTTGGCTTGGTCTATCTTGTGTCCCCTGTGCAGGAGCATTTTGAGCCTTGCAACACAGATTTGGCTGCACTGTGTCAAACACAATGTAAACATGATATAAACCCTCTGGCTAATAGATAAAAGCTGCAGATTCACGATAACAATCATCCACCTCAGCCATCCCTGAGCATGTTAACAAGGTCAGCTGAGCGACAATCTTTCTTTGGCGTGTTTTCCATCCTCTAAATCTCTGGGGGGGAGCGTTTTTTCAGCCTGAGGTCCAGTTTCCCTTCTGGGAAAACATCTAAGGGCCACATGCCAGGGGTGGGCAGAGACAGAGGCAAAAGTTGGCAGAACAATGACCTTTGTACGGTCGGCTAGTTTCTGCACAGACACACTTCCTCTTCTCTATCCTCCATTTAGGCAAGCAAGAAGCATTGCCAGAGTTCAAGGACACAGCCAGGCAAAATCACTCGAGGAATATTGAAAGTGACTTGGGGAGAGGGGGTGTGGTATGGGGAAACTCCTGAGGATTAGATAGGGAGGCCTGTTGGAGATTATGTATAGTGACTGGGAAATGAGCACAATTCACTCTTCATGGGCAGATTATGTGCACATTCTCCACGAGCTTTGGTGAATATGCATAATGGCTGGTTGCTTTTCAGTTTAACCACTCAAGTTGCATTTTCCCACACCTGTTCATGTTGAAAGGAGCTTTAATCTAAGGGACATCAGAGAGAGTTACATCAGGAAAAAAGAGAAGGCCGAGGCAAGGTTATGTTCTACTGTTGTGGATTTTACTATTATCTATTTATGACAAGTATTTGAAACCTGGCCTTCGTCTCTGCAGATACCAGGGTGGGGTAGAGAACATAAATTAGAACCAAACAACCAAACACATAAAATAAACAATGAGCACACCGTCTAAGTAAAAGTGACTACAGGATAGAAACATTTGGTGAGTGCATTCATTTCAAGGCTTCCTAATTTATAGGACTAGTTTTGTTTTCTTTTTTGGGGTGGGGGTGGGGGAAGCTTTGCACTTTGAGAGTTGAATTTCTCCCTGTTCTCTTCCTGGCAGGATTCAAAGTACTGATTATAAACTACAAAGCCCTGGTTGGCTTCGGCCCAACATACTTTTGAGTCCAGTTCCTACCATTCCATTCTCTGCGTTCCACCAATGGAACTCTTTTAATGGTACCATCAGTGCATCAGATTTAGTCAACATAGTCTGCTGCTTGGTCATGGACACCGTTCTCGCTACAGACCCACCAAAGTCAGTGTCTGAAAATGGCAACAGAACAAAGGCATCTGCTATCCTATACCAAGCCAGACCATTGGTCCATCTAGACCAGTATTGTGTGTATGTATTCTTATTCTTATTAAACATCTCATTCTTGCGCCCATAACCTAGGTTTAAGGTGCCATTTAGCTTCTGACGTTCATATCTCAGTTTCTAACAATTCTCCTCAGCCTTTGATTCTACTTCCTTGCTCTCTCCCTGCCTTACTTTAGCAGGGGAGAAGGTGGAGATCCTCGCCCAGAGGCTGAAGGCAGCCAGGTGTGAACCCACTGATTCCAGTTATCTAACTTTCTCAAATTTTTCAAATTCACTTCTGCCGCAATTTGTGATTTTTTTTCAACAGTCCGCCCCAAAATCGCCAGCAGTTTAGTGCAAAATTCTCCCAATGAACACATTTTTGTATGCAGTTTTGACTAAGGGACACATTTCGGCAAGCCCTTTGCTGTGATATAATACATTTAGCTATATTATTTTCATTAACATATGGGCTTTAACACCCCCCCCCATAATATATGCATTTTGGCACATATTTTTTGATTGGAGAACTGCATCTCGAAACTCAGAGAAGTGCAAATTTCAAAAGATAGTTGTGTTCTGTTTATGGGTTCAATAATTGCAAATTAGGTATTTTCTCGTTAAATTGTGAACAAAATCAATTTTCTCCTCCATCCCTAGCAGGAGGCCAGCCAGGCAGTGACTGCTGTAGCTGCCAGTGCCAAATGTGCCCCCCCTCCAGCATGGTGCAGAGCCCAGGTCTGTTGCTCCTATTCATCCCCACCAACCCTCTGTATTCAAAGCTGGTGTTCTTCCACTGAGTTGTTCTCCTTCTCCAGAACAAGGAGTGAATTTCAGCAAATGCATGCAGGCTTGCTCAGCTCTGCATGCAGGAAGTATGTGGAAGATATAATTCCTCCAGTCCCTCTTTCCTAGTTACTTATAGCTCCCTTAGCTCCCCTCATCCTAACTTTATGCCATCTGTCATTCCATCTTCATATGATGACTTAAAGCTTATAGATGCCCTAAGAAATAGACTCGGCCAGGAATTAATTTTGACGTGCATAATTCCCACCCGCCTCCCCAAACCTGGTGAGATTTATGCTTCCCAATTCCCCGTGGTGAGAGGTGATCTGCCGAAGCCGTCTGTCTTTTCTTTATGATCCCTCTTAAACTTTTATGTTTTCAAATATGGTCTGGTTATGAGTTAACAATACTGGAAAGATCAATACCTGAATCCGTCTAGGAGAGCTCTGACACACACACACAAAAGGATGTTCATAAAAATGAATGTAGTCGTAAAATGATTATGAGCTCCATTCTCTCTTACCCCCCCTTTATCTTTACTCCTTGATTTGCACAAGCGCTTATTGTGTATACCTGGAGAGCTCTTTAAAGTCTTTACACTTGTCCATATTGTTACGACTTTACTGTTCCTTAGGGCATTGGTACGTACATTTTCACCTGGATTTGGGCCAAGGAGCAATTTGTTTGCAAGAAACATTTAATAGGGCTGTAGATATTCAAAGTCAAAGCATCAGACTGGTACTAGTGGATAGGATTTTTATTTTAAAGATAATAATAAAAATACTTTCCATAGTTGATAGCAGGTCCAGAAACTGTTTGGTTCACCAAGTCAAATGCAGCATACCAGGCCATGTATTGTGGCCAGCCAATTGCTTAAACTCTGTCCCTGCTGTACCAATTTTGCAGCCCTAGGCGCAAAGCCAGAATGGTTTCCAATCCCCCTTGCAGGCCACCATTCATGACTGTTGGGTCACAACTGTGCAGTCCATGAGGGTTCTTCCACTTCTGCTAGTCACAGGATGGAGGAGTGAACATTTAGCAAGTGGCAAGGTAAAGAAAAAAAGGAGAAAAATATTATGTGGAAATAGGTGTGAGAACTCTTAATTTGTGATTTGCAAGAAATGACAAGAAATTCCATATTCCTTTCTGTTCACCATCAATCTTTTAATCAGTTCTACTTCGTACCAAATCATTAGTATGCATTCTGTTGGTAGCTGCTAAGGTAGCATGGGCCAGAAAATGGCAGTGTCAACAAGCTCCAAGAAAAAGAGAGTGGTTGATCTAATGCAAGGGATTTGCGGAAACTGATAAATTAACCGAGCTGCTTCCAAAGGAAAGAAGGAAGGTTGTAGAACAGTTGATTCCCCCCCCCCCCGAAATATGGAATTGTTTTGTTGAGTAATGGAACACAAGATACGGAAATGTAAGATTGGAAAGAAGTCTGTTTTTGTAAGACATTTTTGTTTTCTTAAGCAACAACCTGGATAATATTTCTACTTCAGTAATGAGACCATCAAGTAAAGGGGGGAAACAGGGAGTAACAGGGAAAACGCTATTTAAAAAAACGCTATTAAAAAGCTCTCAATGCAATTTACCATTGGGGACAGATCACTGCTCTACAGCATCCTCTGGTGTCACATTTTTATAACACGTTTTTAACATTATAATTGCCCAGTGTAACCGAGTCCATGGACTCCTCTGTTTACCTTATGCTTCTTTGATCAGATCTGAAGCCTTGGTGTTCATCATCATCATCATCAAGGATGAAACTTACCAAGAAGCTCTCTTGTGTAGCCTTAGGAATGGGAGCCTAATTTCACTTAATCTTGCCTTTTCACTGAGTAGCTTGCGACACTGTACATGGGTTGGTATATTTTGCCCATATAACTACCCTGTGAAGTACGTTGAGAGATAGTGCACAAGGCTGTTGTATGAACCAAATGACCCTCCCCTCCTTCAAATAAATTGGCATTCATATCAATCAAATGTAAATTAAAATGCTTTTTGCCTTTGGTTCGTGGGAGGTTCCTATTCCCCACATAGAGCTATGATAGGAGATTTTGCAAAAAAGAACAACTTTTGTGTCTGGATTTTCACTTTTTGAAATATGGCAACCCTAAGCTGCTATAGTTCTCAGAATAAACAGCCCTCTTCCCAGGAAACTGAGAATTGTTGATGTGTGAAAATAGGGCCTCCTAGCAATTCTCAGGTCCCTTGACAAACTACAATCCCTAGGAACCTTTGTGGGAAGCCATGACTATCATACTGCTTTACATATATAATGCGGATGGGGCCATAATGACAGACCCTCCTAGCTCTCACCTGGGAGCTTTATGTATTTATGTATACACAAATAATATGGGGCATGGGTGGTGCTGTGGGTTAAACCACAGAGCCTAAGACTTGCTGATCAGAAGGTCGGTGGTTTGCATCCCCGCAACAGGGTAAGCTCCCGTTGCTCGGTCCCTGATCCTGCCAACCTAGCAGTTCGAAAGCACGTCAAAGTGCAAGTAGATAAATAGGTACCGCTCCGGTGGGAAGGTAAACGGCGTTTCCGTGTGCTGCTCTGGTTCGCCACATGACCTGGGAGCTGTACGCCGGCTCCTTCGGCCAATAAAGTGAGATGAGCACTGCAACCCCAGAGTTGGCCACAACTGGACCTAATGGTCAGGGGTCCCTTTACCTTTATACACAAATAAATGCAGTATTTAAAGACTGGTGCTTATTCCCAATGACTTTTTTTGGGATGCTGCATCAGCTGGAAAATGGTTCCATGCTAGAAAGAGATATTCAGAATTAGCCAGACCCGTTATTCCACTGAGCTGATGTGAAAGCTCCTCTGTGATGAGAAGAACTCACACATTGTGCAGCTATTTCTTCTCTGGTGGAATTGCATATGGTTAGCACACCAGGGGCTTGTGTATGTGAAAAAAAGATGTGAAGTGTTCTGTCTCACATCAAGTGTTCCCCAAACTATACAGCTGACAAATTAGGCATAGTTCATGGACTGGATCCTATCTGTAGGCACAGAGCCTATTCATTAGCATTGTAAGAATGTTCATTGGGTGCCAGAACATGGGGGTGATGGGGTTGGCAGGGACCAGCCAAGCAGTTAAATAAATAGAATTCACTTCCAAGATTGTGTGCCCATGACCCACACACCCCCTCCCCCCAAAATAAGATTAGCTTATCATAAATAGGTCTTCTAACTGAAACTATTTCAGAAGTCATCTGACAATCAATCTGTCAGGGTTGAAGGAGAATAAATTGAACTTTGTTTAAAATGCTTATCTGAAACCATCAAACCCCTCTGGCCCCAGTTATTGTAGGGATTGAAGGTGAAAAGTATTTCATCTTTTCAGTGGGAGATCAAAGCTTCAGCAACAGCTTTCTATATATCTCTGGTTTATTTCTGAATTCCACTTCTAATGAGAAATCCAGACATTGTTGTCCAATGTAGAAATGATACTCAATAGAGAATCAACATTTCAACCCTGCTGTTTTTCCTGGTTATTAACTGGAAGATAATTAAAGAAGGACATTCTGGCTTGACATCACCTTACATGCAAATGCAGACGCCAGTGCAAGAACTGAAAGTGCTGTTGGCCACCCTTTAAAGCCCTAAATGGCTTATGGCCAGGTTATCTGAAGGACCACTTATCACCATATGACCCTACCTGCAGCAGCATCAGGTGTTCCTCTCTCTGGACTGCTGTTAGTTAAGTTCAGATTGGTAAGTACTAGTTGACAGGGTCTTTTCAGTGAGCACAATTTCATATATTCTGTTGCAAGTCACTAAAAACCAGCTCATATAATACTTTCCCCTCTTGCTACCAGAAGTACCTGGCAGGCTGGTTGCTGTTGCTTACTGCAACGGAGAGGGTTGAGGCAGCAAGGAGGTCATTGCAGTGCAAATGCACTGGCAGAGGCACTGGATTGGTTCTGCTGGTGTGTTTGAACCATGCCAACCTCCCCATTGCCTCAGGTCTCTTAGCTCTGGTAAGCAACAGCAGCCCACCTGTTGCTAGCCTGGCAGTCCTGCCCTACCCAGTGAGCTGCTTCTGTTTGCTCCCCTACCTGTAGTGGGAAATAAATGCATGGTTCTCCTCCTTGCACTCCCTCTGATGCAATAATAATAATAATAATAATAATAATAATAATAATAATAATAATAATAATAAAATTATTTGTATCCCGCCCATCTGGCTGGGTTTCCCCAACCACTCTGGGTGGCTTCCAACAAAGATTAAAAATACATTAAAATGTAACACATTAAAAACTTCCCTAAACAGGGCTGCCTTCAGATGTCTTCTAAATGTCAGGTAGTTGTTTATCTCTTTGACATCTGATGGGCAGGTGCCACTACTGAGAAGGCCCTCTGCCTGGTTCCCTGTAGCTTTGCTTCTTGCAGTGAGGGAACCACCAGAAGGCCCTCAGCTCTGGACCTCAGTGTCCGGGCAGAACAATGGGGGTGGTGATGCTCCTTCAGGTATACTGGGCTGAGGCTGTTTCGGGCTTTAAAGGTCAGCACCAACACTTTGAATTGTGTTCAGAAACGTACTGGGAGCCAATGTAGGTCTTTCAGGACTGGTGTTATATGGTCTCGGCGGCCGCCCCCAGCCACAAGTCTAGCTGCCGCATGATGTCACCATATATCTGCGCTGTTGATTTCTGTGCCTACATGCTTTGAATTCCTTTTGCATATTTCCTGTTAGAACATTATGTTCCTCATGAACACCTACTGACATTGGAGGTGGGGGAGGCATGTTGGGTTAATGGAGAGGGCACAGTGTGTTCTTACTCTTTCCGCAGATAGGGGAGCAAACAATATAAACTGATTCAGCCCTGTTCATCCATCAACTGATAGACCACACTGCATATGTGAATTAGCCTTGATCTAGAACACTAGGCTTCAACCACTTCTGATCTGGGACCTGCATTTAGCCCTCAAATGCAATCAGGAAACACTTCATAATTTCTTTCAATATGTGGCAGCACTCCTGTTGCAACGTGCCTTGGGTTAGGCTGCAGCCCAGTAGGGGGCCAGGTCTCTCCAGTTGAGAACCAATGATCCAGGGAACCATTAAACTTTCAGGAAATGGAAGACTTATTGGGTATTTTTGGAGGTAGAATAGATTCCAATTCCAGTAGATTCAGACAGCTGGCATTCCCACAATGGAACTAGAATTAATGGCATAAGTAAATGCTATTACTTTGAGGCTGTCAGAAGAAAAGCCCATGATGTAGTTGAACTGGGTTATGGGCCTGCACCGCATGCCACTTTCCTTTAAAATATATATGTATATGTGCAAAAATATATAACACTGTGGAAATTGATAGTTTCACCCAGTTTTGCTGACAGGTGCAATTACCACTAGCACCAGAGAGGGGTGCCAGCAAAACAGCTTCTTTAAGCTGCCTTTAATTAGCTGCAAAGTCATTTTTTGTCAATGGATTAATCACTGCAGCATGCTGAGTGCTAGCCGGGCTTATAAAATATGTTTTCAAAGGGCTTTCCCCCCTTCTCCCTTCCTTTCCTTTCTTCCTTTGCTCATCTCGCAGCATTGTTCCTCTACACTTCTTCTCCCTTGGTTATTACATAAAATTCTTTTATTAGACATGCTGGGCCTTGCCAGGGTGAGACAAAGCCTCCGAGATTGACCCTGGAAGCACAGTTGACAGCTGTGTTAATTTCTCCAAGTCGAGATTCTTGCAGGATGCGCAGAGTGCAGTATTTTTAGGAGAACTTGTTTTTAATATGTCAGGTTGGTAGGGCAGATCAAAGCAACAGAAACAAGGGAGACACAGGAGGCAAATAAAGGGGCAACCATCCTGTGAAAGGAAGACTTGGTCCCCATTTTGGGGGGGTGGCAGCAGATATTATGCTTTCCTTGTAATCTGACATTGCATTTTCAGCACACATCTGCAAAACTGGCTACAATGGTACCTCGGGTTAAGTACTTAATTTGTTCCAGAGGTCCGTTCTTAACCTGAAACTGTTCTTAACCTGAAGCACCACTTTAGCTAATGGGGCCTCCCGCTGCCACCGCACAATTTCTGTTCTCATCCTGAGGTAAAGTTCTTAACCCGAGGTAATATTTCTAGGTTAGTGGAGTCTGTAACCTGAAGAGTATGTAACCTGAAGCGAATGTAACCCGAGGTACCACTGTATCTGAATAGTATGCCCAGCAAGTAGTCCGACTCTGCTCTGCTCTGCTTCGCTGTCTTTCTAAATATACACCTTGTCGTGTGGAAGCTTTTTCATTCTGAGGGCCTCATTCCATTGTAGGCAACCTTCTAGGGACCACATGCCATTAGTGGGTGGAGTCAAAGCTAAAAGTGGGTGCAATGAATGCAACTCCTGTCTTTGCACTGTTGGCAACATAGCCATGCAAAAGTCAGAGGTTTCTACACTTACACTCACCTCTCTCCATACGTCTCTCTAATGTTCTTAACATTATTATCAAGGCATTTAGCTCATGCCATCAATGGGGCTTTACAGAATAATATGAACAAAATACATGTCCTTGTTCCCAAGAGCTTACAAACTCTTTCTCTCTCTCTCTCTCTGCGCGTGTGTGTGTGCGCACCAGTACATTACTCCTGATTATGTATTTATCAAATGGCAGCTGCTAATTTAATTTAATTTAAATTAAATATGTTTATATCACACCTTTCTCCCAAACTGGGACTCAAGAAGGCTTGCAACATTTAAAATTTCATTATAAAAAGCCAAGTAACAAAACCAAACTAGATAAAAAACAATAGTTAAAATACACCCAAAGACATTTCAAACCAGCAGTTAAAATACAGTCTGCCCCAATAGCATCTCAGTGATCAGCATCATCTGTACCTTAGTTTTGTAAGGTGTGTCTGAATAGGAAGGTCTTAGCCTGCCGGTGGAATGATAGCAAACAGGGAGCCAATCTAACCTCTCTTGGGGGGGGGGGGAATTTTGCAAGATGGTAGCAGCCACAGAAAAAGCACCCTCTCGTGTCAACATTAATCGTGTTTCTGTTGTTGAAGGGACTGAGGGTAGGTGCTCACCTGAGGATCTTAGCACCTGGGCAGGTTTACACAGGGAGATACGATCTTTCAGGTAGTTTGGCCCCAAGCCAGATAGTGGTTTATAGGTCATAACCAGCACTGTGAATTCTGCCTGCTAGATCTGGGAGCCACTTTGCTTTGTTTAGTTTCCCACTGAGTTCTGGGGGATCTGATGTCGTGTCACTTCTGGACACTGTGGGAATTCAAAATGGTGGGCATCTTTTGGGACTCAGCCACTGTTGCTAGGTAGGCCAGGTGGCTCAGTAACCTGGGCACTTGGAGACACCTTGTAAGAGACCTTCTCAAACCTGGGGATGGCCCTCAGCCTTAGTTGTTATTTTTCTAACTGGCTTGTAATCACTCAAAGCTTATTCATCAAGCATAATTGTCTAGAGGAAGGCTAAAAGAAAAAAAAAAAAAGGGGGGGGGGAGAAAAAAGCATTGATCAGGGTTCTTACATAGCCAGGCTTGGATGTAAGTCACTTGGGTGCTCTCAGAACAAAGGCTTCGAGAACAAAGCTGAGAACAAAGGTGGATGGAAATACTCCTCAGGATGTAAAGTCTGTTATCAATCGTGTTATGGCAGGATAGAAGTGGTGGGAAGTGATGAAGCGTCCGGCGGTGGTTTATTAAGGAAATATCTTCTGATTGCCCTGTTTCTATATCTGACTATGCAAAAGGCTGAGTGTAAGCGGTGATTCTGCAGGGGTGCAGGGAAAGCACACAATGTGGAACAGGGCACAATGTCCAGCTTCCAAAAAATCTCAGCTTTTAATGAAAGAGGAAGTGCTTGCTGGATCAGACCAGCATCAGATCAGACCAGTTCTCATGGTGGGCAACCAGAGGCCTAAGCATGCTTCTTTTTACCTTTCCAATCCTGAGGAAACTGACTGTTGGCATGGAGTTCTACCTGACAGGGAGTGAGGACCTAAGTGTTGGAAAACGCCCTGGGGTGCCCCTGCAGCCCCCGAACTCCAAGCATCCTCTGGTATGCTCACCTCTGGAAAAGGCATTTCCCTTCTTCTCCAGTGCGCTTCAGCGACATATACCAAATGATATATGCACACTAATCTTCTAGCATAACACAGCAAGAAGCGTGAGACATTGTAGAGCTAATCTACGTATTTATATGCACACTATGTACAGACAAAGGAATCATGACGTTTTCTCTCTCCAGCTCTGAGAGAGGAAAGCCACTTCCGAGCTAGGGAGGAGGTGGGGTTGCGGGCTTCACGCCCCTTCCCCACACTTGCAGGGGCTGACTTCAGCCCCCGTGATACCAGGGGAATCCTTGGATGCGTCATCCCCGAGCCAGCCAATCGGCTAGCCTGGGGGGCGTGGCCTAGCCGCATTTAGGTCTGGCACGGCTGAGGGTCTCCCTCTTTGCCGCGCTGCAGCCAGACAGGTTTCGGGATGAAGCCGGTTAGTTGTTAGGACCAATGCCTAAGCCAATACTGCTCAATTCCTGTAATCAATAAAGTTGTGGCCTAATTTGACCCATTAACCCAAATTCTTGTGTCTCGTGTCTTTATTTCTGAGGGGGGAGGCTAGAACTTGCCACGCAACAGGAAACAAGTAAAAGCAAAAGTACAGTAGCACATACAGTGGAAGAGATAAGACTATCTTCCATTCCCACACTCTTCCCAGACAGGCATGTGATTTACACCAATCTCATCTGCAGCATCGGAGGCGTGAAATACTAACATTAAGGTTCCTGTAGCTGCTCACTTTCCGGCCCAAGAGTAGCCCATATAATGATCTCCAGAGGTTTGTTGGACACCAACTCCCATCACCTCTGTGTGTGTGTTGGTGTTTGGTCTTGGTTGTAGAGGGCAGAGGATCCACTCACCTGCTTCTGCATACCAGAGCAACGAGGGACGTAGGTGGTGCTGTGGTCTAAACCACTGAGCCTCTTGGGCTTGCCAATTGGAAGATCAGCGGTTCGAATCTGCTCGATGGTGGTGAGCTCCCGTTGCTCTGTCCCAGCTTCTGCCAATCTAGCAGCTCAAAAGCACACCAGTGCAAGTAGATAAATAGGGAAGGTAAACGGTGTTTCCGTGTGCTCAGAAGTGGTTTAGTCATGCTGGCCACATGACCCGTAAAGTTGTCCGCGGACAAACGCTGGCTCCCTCGGCCTAAAGTGAGATGAGTGCCGCACCCCACAGTTGCCTTTGACTGGACTTAAACATCCAGAGTTCTTTTACATTTTACCTTACCAGAGCAACATAGGAGGTCTTCTCTATCCAAGCACTGGCCATTGCCAGTCCTGCTTAGCTTCAGCATGGTTGCTGGATGACAGATTGTGCTGAAATCTTGGAAAACCAGAATTATGGCTGTCTAAAGTGTTCCGAGGCTGGGGGATACATAGCCATTGTGTTCTGATCCTGTGAAGGCAGTAAGGTGGACAAGTTTTTGCAGCACCACGGAGAGCTCCTAGTGAGCAACTTACTCTAAAACAGGCATGTAAAACTCCCAAGAGACTGTGATCAACTCCCACTATAAAAAAACTGGCAGTGATCTATCCATTGGATTGACCAAAATTGTTGAGCTTTTTTTTGGGGAGGGCAATCAATCAGGATCACGCCTTAGTTAATCCTTCCTCAATTCCTCACCCAATTTTTATCCATTTCTCCCATAGAAGATTCCCACTGAGCCATCGCCAGTCAGTGTTCACGAAACTGAGTTAGATGGACCAGTGGAATAAGGCAGCTTCCTAAGTCAGACTATCTAACTCAGTCTTGCCAACACTGACTGACAGCAGCTCTCTGGTGATTTCAGACTGGAGTCTTTTCCATCCTCACATGGAGATCCTGGAGATTTTTGCATGCACAGGAAAGATTCATAATATAATAAAGTTCAAAGCTGTACTAAAATAGATCCACCATTTGGACCTGACAGCTCAGGTTTGAATGATTGCTGGGAGCCCCCCAAGCTCTCTCTTCTCAGCTGCTGACCAGCCTACTGACTTGCCTTGATTATTGATTAAAATCCCTCTACACACCTAGGCCAGTTCATGTACTGCATACAAGATAGGCTGCAGCTTACAAACAGCTTTTTTTTAAAAACAAAGCATGTGAAGAGCTCTGGTTTACTAAGCCTGCAGGACTCCTTTGCTTGCCAATGTCTAGGGCCCTGTCAATCTCCATGTGTCTCCAATTTCACTAGGACAGAAGCAGTCGGAGCAGACTGGCCTCTGAGGGCTCTCTGGAACTGATCAGCAGGTCAGCTGAGAATGTCTGACAGGCAGGCAGCCTTGATCGCCCTCCCCTCCTTCTTCGCAGGCTTTGCCCAGAGGATCTGTGGTTCTCCTCTCTTTGCCTTTTCCTCCTGCTGCCATCACCACCCACCCTGCACGCCTCCGGCTGTGCACCCAACACCCGGACCTTTCGCAGAGCACTTTGCTTAATCCCTCAGATTCTTTATATAGGAATTAATCTCTCCGTCACCGTGGGAGACCACTACAGGGACAGGAGACCAGGGGGCGGGCTGTGTGTATGTGAAGGGAGAGTGTGAGTGCCTGTGTGTACATTTATCTCTTGCGTGGAGGTCTAGAGCTGCATTGCTCTGGTTTTTTACTTTCTCCTGCTCTGGAGTTTAGCTGCTCTCTCTGAATCAGGCCGAGGACTGTTAGCAAAGCAACTGTTGGAATTGCATGCACCGCTAGTACTTAGAGAGTGAGCATAGAGCAGCATGGCTGAGCAAGAAGTTAGTGGCTTGCAAGTTCTTCTCTCTACGCTTCAGGTAAGAGGACTTCAAAGTAGCTGGAATGGGGAGACCCCTGTTGGTTCTGTCTTACTCTCTCCCCTCCCTCCTGCCTGCCTCCCTCCTGTCTCAAGGTCAGCCATAAGAATTGAATGGATGTACCTGCTTTGATATTTAACACCTCCCTGCTGTCCAAAATCAGATTGGGTGCATGGAATGAGACTGTGAGCACTGAACCAGGAAGTCTCACCCATGCCATGAACTTATCAGGTGGCCAGCTTAGGCAAGCGTCTGTTTCTCAGCCCTCCGTCTGCAACACAGAAAGAATAATACAGTACTGACCAACTTTGCAATGTACATAGAGTGCTTTTTGTACATTCAGATGCTTGTAAATGTTAGGCAATAGATTGTTTGCACTGAAATCTTTTCTTGCAGCAGTCCTAGCTGTTTTAAGTCTGCTGCAAGTTTGGGATTTGTTTTGGGTTTCAGAACAGAAAAACAAATGATTTTTGCCCCCGGTTTATGCATTCAGGTCTAGCATCCCCTTTTTTTGTTTTTGTTTTAAAAAGCAAGTGCTAGAAATCAGACTTGGGTTTGTAGCTGCATAGAATGGATGCTGTTGTTGTTATTTACTCCAGACACCTGAATCCTAAGAATGATTTCTGTATATGTAAAAACCTTTCAACAGAATTTTCTTAAAAACAATCTCTCCTATGTTGGTGAAAGCCCAAAGGGAGGTTGAACCTTCCAACCTGCAAACAGAGGGTGGATTTTTGCAGTTTGGGAATTAAGGCTCGTGCTGGTTATGCTAGCATCTTTGACATCTTGGATGTGACACCTCCCAGCAGCTGCTGTGGAGGGAGAGGAGCATCCTAGTTTGCACTAATGGAGATGTAGCATGTCTGTCATTAAGGCAGGAGCATGAAGGCAGTAGGGATGCGGGTGGCACTGTGGTCTAAACCACAGAGCCTAGGGCTTGCCGATCAGAAGGTCGGCGGTTCGAATCCCCGCAATGGGGTGAGCTCCCGTTGCTCGGTCCCTGCTCCTGCCAACCTAGCAGTTTGAAAGCACATCAAAGTGCAAGTAGATAAATAGGTACCGCTCTGGCGGGAAGGTAAACGGCGTTTCCGTGTGCTGCTCTGGTTCGCCAGAAGTGGCTTAGTCATGCTGGCCACATGACCTGGAAGCTGTATGCCGGCTCCTTCAGCCAATAAAGCGAGATGAGCGCCGCAACCCTTTACCTTTATGAAGGCAGTAAATAGAAGGGTGGTGGAAATGGCAGGATCCCTAGTGGGTCTCTCCCTCCCTCCCCCCTCTCTCTAAGTTTGGGAATCTCAGGTCCCAGGGGGCAAATGCACACGCCAGGAATTTCTACCAGGCCCTCTGGACCCTTCCCAGGCCACAGCTCATCTCTGGAGCCACCACTGATCCCGCTCTGCACCTTTACGAGGTGCTTAGCTGGAATGTATCATTGGACTGGGATTATGCCTCTTGCTTGTCTGAATGTTTGTACAGAAGCCTCTGAGTTTGGGAGCTAGCCTTCTGTACAAAGGTAGGAATCACATGAATTGCCCCACCTACTTTTGCTTGTGGCCCTACAAACCATTGGCATGTGGCCCTTAGAAGGCAGTCCATGAGGGAATGTGAGCATCAAGCTGAGAAAAATGGTTCCCAGCTCTTGGTAGATAGCTATATACACTCCTCTGTCCCTATTTAGCAGGTCCCGAAGTTTCCCTGCTAAATCAAAGCCCTGATTTTGTCAGTTTTTTGTGGGTGTTTTTTTGTGTGTGTGTGGAGGCAGGGAAGAGGTTATAAGGGTGTTTTTAAAATGTGTTGTTAATGTCAGCCCACCTTAATGCGGCATACAATGGTTCTCATCCGTACAATGGTTCTCATCTTGCCTCATTTAATCACCACAACAATCCTGTGAGGTAAATTAGGCAGAGGCAGTGACTGGCCCACCTGTGAGGTTCATGGCTGAGTGGGGATGGGGAAACCCAGCCAGATGGGTATTATTATTATTATTATTATTATTTGAACCCAGGTGCCAGTCCAACACTCTAAGCACTACACTAAGTGGAAAATGCACAATTTATGGCTTAAATATGAGAGAAAGAACAAATGGAGGAATGAAACTGCCCCTGAGTCACTGTTGGTTGTTGTTGTATGTTGTTAATGGGTAGTTAATGGACATTACTCCCTTAGGTTCATTAATTTCAGTGGATCTTCTCTGGGTACAACTAACTAGTAGTTAGTTTTATACTAGGAGCAGGGAGGCCTTAGTTCAAATTCTCACTCAGCCATGTTGGATATTTGATAATTTTGTGCCAGTCATTCCTTTACAGGGATGTTCTATCTGACAGGGCTGTTTTGATAGTGGAACAGGAGTGGGCAAACCTTGTCCACTGCCCTGAGCCACACGGAAAAAGGTCAGAATGAAAATGTGATAAAGAAAACGAAAAACTACGATTGCTACTTCACTGGCTTTCCCCCATTAATTAAAACCCGCTACATAATTAGAAAGAAAATTGAAGTCAGGCAGCAAAGCCATTTAATTTCTGGAACTTTTTCACGGAAAATTTCATTCCTTGGTGCAATTAAAAAAATGTCTCTATTCAAAGACAGGCAGAAGCAATTAAATGGTGGTGTGTTGTGCCATGTGTTGTGGAAGTGCATATGACAAGTGAAAAAAGACTTAGTGGCTTCAAAGTAGAACTACATAGACTACAGATGTCTTGGTGTGGCAGACGTTTGTATTCAGACTGTTCCTTGTGTAAAATTCATGAGCTCTGTCGATTTGCAGAATTCATTTTCTCTCTGCAAAATGCAGATCAAATTGAAGACTCACACCTTGTATTTCATGTAAGAGTGCGCAAAAAGGTTATTATTATTATTATTATTCCTAAAAATCTGTTCATCCCATGTTTCCTTCACTGAAATTCCATTTTTTTAATGCTTTCTGTATTTGCTAATTTTTCATGTTGGTATTCACAATCACATCGCTATTTTTAAATAATAATTTTGGGTCCTCCCCTGTGGAGGTAGTGTAGAGAACATCAGCAGCTGCTTTTGGCAGACATTCTGTACCCCCTTTCCAATTGCTCCCCCCTGAACATCCCAGTGCAGACCATTTGTGATGTTGGGTGGTGGCTAGGAGAAAAATGTTCCATTCTCTCTCTCTCTCTCTCTCTCTCTCTCTCTCCCACCTCTCTCTGTGTGTGGCAGCTACAATTCCCCCACAAAATATCCCAGAGCAAGTCTGCACTGGGATGTTCATGGAGCGAGGAAAATAAATGATGGTAATATCTTCTCGGCCACTACCTGAGATAGGTATGTGACCCCCATCGTGGTCTGAATGGACACAGGAGGAGTCCCATTCATGCCCATTCTGTCTTCTCTGTGTTTATTCCAGATAAGTGAAAATTGAACTGAATGGGCCTCATTCAGTCTAGTTTTTCCATTTGTCCTGAAATGAGCCCTTATTTTCATGCATCCTCTGAAGTTCAGCATTCAGACCCACCACTCAGTTGATCGAATCAGCGAAATAAAGCAGTGCCACCTTAACCTAGAATATACTGCTTCTTGCTGCATGGGCTTTTATTCATTGCATGCTTGAGTGTCCTTCATCCCCAATACTCCGTGCATGTGGAAAACAAGCACTTCAAGGAAAATAGTTCAACTTAGTTGTTGTTTTTTTAAGTTTTGTTTCCCAGAGTTCAAAATTAGGGAGTATTCAAAAGCGTTTGACCTTTTCTGCTATGCTAAATGAAAATGAATGCACCTACTAGTGCAAGAGCCACTGTGTTTGCAGACACAGAACTTTGAATTCAGCCCCCTAAGTTTTAAATAAAATACAAGAAACGTTGAGGCTAGATATTTTTTTTTTTAAATAACTTGTAATTCCACAGCATGTCAGAAGGGAAAAAGTAAAACCCCAATGTGTTAAAACAGATATAAGATCTGATGAGCCTCCAATATCTTTCCAAAGCCCAAGATGACAGGATGCCCTTGTTATTCATTGGCAGTGGATGCCGACACTATATGAGGCATCCTGGATTTAGTTCCAGCACTCGGAACGGCACACATGTTTGCTGAGGCCACAACCTCTGGGTTTTGGATTGTGCTCATTTAGAGCTGGCACTCTCTGGGACGGCTGGCAGGTACCTGCGTGACCTGCATCCCAGTGTGCTGGACAGCCAGCTTGACAGCAGGCTACAATTCAAAACGAAAGAGGTGAAAATCATGTGTTGATGGAGGATGTGTGGATTCCTCTCTGCACAAGACAGGAGCCTAGCAGGGAACAGACACAAGCGCCTCCCTTAGACATCATGAATTGCCCTCCTCCTCTTTCCCAGCACTTGCTTTGCAGATGACAGACTGAGATATTGCTATATGCAGTGGTCAAGGGGGAAATCCTCTGCCTTGATACCCTATGCAATGATGTTTGGTATTGACTGAGGCTGCAATCCTACACATACTTACTTGGGAGTAGGGATAGGCAAATGTCAATTCTGTCCCCCCTCCGTCTTTCCAATCTTAAATTCTGTTTGCTACATTTCTACAGCATTTTTGCAAAAAAACACAAAAACGTTTTAAAGGTCCTCATGAAAATTTGTGAGTATCCTAGTGCATGTTTCTCCTAAAATGCACATTTCTGAAATCAGATATAATGTATTTTTGTTTTGTCATTTTCACAAATATATGCATCTTCACTTACTGACCCACATATATATTTTTATACGTCCCCCCCCCCCGATCCTCATCAAATAATTTGGAGAAGTGTGAATTCTGAAGGATAGCTGTTTTTCCATTTCTGTATTGTTATGGGAGCTGCAGGTTAGGTAGGTTTGCACTGAGATGTGAACCACATTTCTACCCTGTCTCTACCTGGGCATAAGCCCCATTGAGCATAGTGGGACCTTTTTTTGAGAATGGCTGTGAGTCAAGATATGGGATGCGGGTGGCGCTGTGGGTTAAATCACAGTACCTTGGACTTGCCGATCAGAAGGTCGGCGGTTCTAATTCTCGCGATGGGGTGAGCTCCCGTCGCTCGGTCCCTGCTCCTGCCAACCTAGCAGTTCGAAAGCACATCAAAGTGCAAGTAGATAAATAGGTACCCCGCTCCAGCGGGAAGGTAAATGGCATTTCCGTGCGCTGCTCTGGTTCGCCAGAAGCGGCTTAGTCATGCTGGCCACATGACCCGGAAGCTGTACACCGGCTCCCTCGGCCAGTAAAGCGAGATGAGAGCTGCAACCCCAGAGTTGGTCACGACTGGACCTAATGGTCAGGGGTCCCTTTACCTTTACCTTTTTATGAGTTATGATGGCAGGAACAGCAGCAGCAGGCCTCTGAATCCCAGTCACTGGGGAGCAACAATGTGAGCGAATTTTTAACTTCACACCTTGTTTGCAGGTTTTCCAAAAGGAAAACAATTTTGGGAACTGAAGGGGAGTTTTCTGGTGCAGCATGGAGTTTAGTGTCCATTGGGCTGTTGTCTCGGGGAGCTTAATTTTATTTTTACTGTTTTTTTTTTTTTTAATAATTTTTATTAATTTTCCAAACATATAATAAAACAAATAACAAAACAAAACCATACAAAACATACAGACAAATAAACATGTATAATTTCTTAAACTTATTTTCATAAACCTTCTTTCCCGGACTTCCCCATACCTCCCTTTTTCTGCATCCTTATGTTAACCCTTTCTCAGCAACCCTTCGTTTCAGTTAATTCGCTCATTTTCGTTATGCATTTTTTAAAGTTATGATTTACAGCTGCAATTCTCTATTTCTTATAACCATAACATCTCAGCCATCATCAATTTTACAACAGTCTTTAAGATATTTTTTAAATTTCTTCCAGTCTTCTTCCACCGTCTCTCTCCCCTGGTCGCGGATTCTGCCGGTCATCTCTGCCATACCCATGTACTCAGTCACCTTCGCTTGCCATTCTTCCAGAGTAGGTAGCTGCTGCGTCTTCCAATACTTTGCCAGAAGAGTTCTTGCCGCTGTGGTAGCATACATAAAAAAATTTTTGTCCTTCCTTGGCACCAATTGGCCTACCATACCCAAAAGAAAGGCCTCTGGCTTTTTCAAGAATGTCCATTTAAGGACCTTTCTAATTTCATTATAGATCATTTCCCAGTAGGCCTTTACCTTCGGGCAGGTCCACCAAAGGTGATAGAAGGTACCTTCAGTCTCATTACATTTCCAACATTTATTACTGGGCAGATGATAGATTTTTGCAAGTTTGACTGGGGTCATGTACCACCTATAGATCATTTTCATTATATTCTCTCTTAATGCATTACAAGCTGTAAACTTAATACCTGTATTCCATAACTGTTCCCAGTCATCAAACATTATGTCATGACCTATGTCTTGTGCCCATTTAATCATGGCTGATTTTACTACTTCATCTTGTGTATTCCACTTCAGCAGCAAATTGTACATTCTCAACAAGTTCTTAGTATTGGGTTCTAACAGTTCTGTTTCTAATTTCGACCTCTCCATCTGGAAACCTATTTTCCTGTCCTGTTTAAATACCTCATTTATCTGACGGTAGTGCAACCAGTCTCGTACCTTAGACTTTAATTTATCAAAACTCTGCAATTTAACTCTTTCGCCATCTTGTTCTAAAATTTCGCAATATTTTGGCCATTTGGACTCCATATTTAGTTTTTTTATCTCTTTGGCCTCCATTGGTGATAACCACCTAGGGGTTTTACTTTCCAACAAATCTTTATATCTTATCCAAACATTATACAGCGCTTTCCTCACAATATGGTTTTTGAAGCCTTTATGTAATTTTACCTTGTCATACCATATGTATGCATGCCAGCCAAATCTATTATCGTATCCTTCCAGATCCAAAATGTCTGTATTCTCAAGAAGTAGCCATTTTTCAGCCAGCAAAAAGCTGCCGATTCATAATAGAGTCTCAGGTCCGGCAGGGCAAAACCCCCTCTATCTTTTGCATCAGTTAAAATCTTAAAGTTTATTCTGGGCTTCTTGCCCTGCCAGACAAATTTTGATATGTCTTTTTGCCACCTCTTGAAACAGTCCATCTTGTCCAAGATCTGGAGTGTCTGGAACAAAAACAACATTCTAGGCAATACATTCATCTTGATGACAGCAATTCGGCCTAACAAGGAAAGTCTCAACCTTGACCATATTTCTAGATCTTTCTTCACCTCTGTCCAACATTTTTCATAATTGTCTTTGAATATTTTTACTGTTTTGTTTTTTAAATCAACATGTTTATATGGCCCCATCTGGTCTATACATCTAAAGCAGTACTATATCACTTTAGAGAGTCAGGGGTACCCAAAAGGAATACTTAAAACTGTAGTTAAGGATGCTGAGAATTGTTAGAATACTTTTATTATTCTCACAGAACTACAATTCGCAGAATTTCCTGGGAAGAGGACTTAGTTGGGTAAACCACACTGTAGATTGTAGTTCTTGGAGGGGAACAGGGGTTTTCAAACAACTCTCAGCACCCTTTAACTACAGTTCCCATGATTCCTTGAGGGAAACCATGATTGTTTAAAGTGGTACTGTTATAGAAAAAGTTTAGGTTGGCTTTTATAGCCCAAGCGGTTCATTGTCCCCACTAAGTCCGTTATCAGTCAGAGAAAATTGAGTGGAGGCAGGATCCATTGAAAGCAAGGAAGATCTTTATTTTTCTATTGCTCAGAGTCCGTTCCCCCCTTGCAA
The DNA here is from genome assembly GCF_965112155.1 of Podarcis liolepis. Taxonomy (NCBI): domain Eukaryota; kingdom Metazoa; phylum Chordata; class Lepidosauria; order Squamata; family Lacertidae; genus Podarcis; species Podarcis liolepis. The sequence continues at coordinate 34,433,062 of NC_139569.1, forward strand.
GGAGATGAGGATCCAGAGCAAAGGTGGGCAAGAACCTTTAAAGACTTTTGAAATTGCCCAGCCCCTTAGCCAAAGACCACCCCAAAAAGCATCATACATGTGCCACAGAAACTCAGTGCCGGATTTATGTATAGGCTACGTAGGCTGAAGCCTAGGGCCTCTATCTAGGGGGCCTCACCAGCCTGCCCTCTCCCCAGTGCCTCAGTCTCCCCTCTTCCAAAATTGCAAACTCAAGACTTCATGCAAGGGCAGGGCAGGGCAACTCAGGCCCAGCAACTATGAGACTCAGGGCTAGCCAGTGGGGCCCAATTTGAAGCAGTGGGGCGCAACTTGATTTTTTTTTTTGGTAGGGCCCTAGTTCACAGCCAAAGTCTGCAAAATCTTATAGAAATAAATAAAATCCATCTAGAGGGCCCTGGTGCAGGGGCCCCCTTAGGAGCAGCACGAGGCGCCCAATTTGGCCAAATTGCTCCAATTGCCTTAAGGTCAGCCCTGATGAGACTGTGCAGGGGTTGGACTGACAAGCCCTGCACTTTCTAGGTCCCTGGTGTCACCATTCAGAGTACAGACTCAAGAACTTGTTATGGAAATAAAAGGGGAGCTACTTATTGGAAATCAGTTTTGTCACCTCTTTCCCGCCAAACCCCAAGAAAATGAGCCCAGCCACCTTTTATTCATAGTCACATAAGCACTACACTACAGCATAGCCATAAACTTGTACGTTCAACCGCTGAAATATGCACCCAATATGTAGCAATGGAGATTTATGTTACTGCTTTATGAATGAACACTGTGTTTTATGAATGGACTCTTTATTTTGTGAACTACCTAAGAGCCACCAACAGGGAGCTCTAGAATCTGACAGCTAACCAATTGGGTACTACCAAACAGCGACCCCTATTGCTGAAAGCAGGTAACCAGCAGGGAATGCTTCAGCACAGCCTTTGCACTGTTGACTGAACACTGTTGCTTTGCAGATAATGGAGAAAGCTCATAAATTGTATCCCTTCTGGCATCCTGGCCAACCCTATTACGCTGGTGTAAATCCTGGTGCACCAGAAGCACAGAATAGCAGCAAATAAAATCCCCTCATACGTCAGCAACTGATAAGACTTGTCAACCAGTTCTTCCAAAGTCTTCCTAAATTATAAAGCTCCAAAATACAGGCCAAAGAGAGCAGGTCTGGGAAGAGCAAGGCATACAATGGGCATCACCAGTGAAAAGGCCCTGCTCCGTGTAACTCCTGCCCTTTCATTTGATAGAGTGCCCACTTTCCCTCCTCCTTGACATGGAATGCTCTCTATTGGATTCTCCAGGTCCCATACAAAGACCATAAGAAGGGAGAGCAGGAACCTTGAAGTTCCCAACAGCTGTTAATCAAGCAAGCATGCACACAGGTCACCTTTGTCAAAATCAGGACGCCTATGTCCTGGCCATGCTTGCACCCAATCTTGTTTTTGTATAATCTTGTTTGTCCTCAGTAACCAAGAATATATTATCAACATATACAAGTAGAAAAGTTGTTTTCCTTCATTTGCAAGGAATCGTACAAAACAAAGTGGCACTAATAAAGAAAAGGTCCAGGGTGGCAACAGAAAACTAAAAATGTTTTTGCAGTTCATCAAAACTATCCAGCAATATTAAGTTAGAGGAAAACTGGTGTTATTAACAGTAATCCTTCTCGTTGGTTAATTGGTTCGGCAACTTCCATGCACATGACGTGTGATGCTAATTATTTTCCCCAAGAGTTAAATGATAACTACCGTAATCAGAGGCAGCTACAGGAGAGTTATGAAATTCAGGTGAGGGTCAGATGCCTTGTCAATCCCAGCAGGTATATAAGAGGACGGCCTGGCCTGCCCAGGCCTGTGGCCTGCTTGCTAAAGCCTAGCATGGAAGACTTGTGTATAGTATGCAGTTCTGAAATGGCCACAAAGGGTAAACCACCCAAAAGGTGTGCTGAAGAGTTTGCTAAAACAGTCAAAGCAGATACAGCTGTTGTTAGTTACTTAGAGAAGGTTTGGGAACCTTCAAGCTTCCAAAAGGTCCAAAGTTTAACCTCAGAGGATTCTGAGCCATGGTTAAATGCCATGAAGGCTGAACCTGGTTCCTTAGAGAGGAACTAGACATGGGAACTAGTTCCAGGCCTGCCCAGGCCACAAAAGGTTTACAAAGTTCAGTTCTTGCAAAAGTTTTTCAGTGTTAATTTTATGCATTTTTTAAAATCACCATTGTATTTAACAATAATATCTTATGTCCTTTAGAGGAGAAATTGTGAATTGTAGAATTTTAAATACCTGTCACCATCCTTGGGTTCACTCAATTTTGTTTACAACACTCTTCCATTTTCTTCTAGTTGTGAGGGTGGGGGAGGGGCCTCACAAGTGGAGTAGCCTAGGGCCTCTCGTCATCTAAATCTGGCCCTGCTGATACTGGTCACTGATTGTATTACCTGGCCAATGTGACCATTCTTTGTTGTTTAGTCGTTTAGTCGCATCCGACTCTTCGTGACCCCATGGACCAGAGCACACCAGGCACTCCTGTCTTCCACTGCCTCCCACAGTTTGGTCAAACTCATGCTGGTAGCTTCGAGAACACTGTCCAACCATCTCGTCCTCTGTCGTCCCCTTCTCCTTGTGCCCTCCATCTTTCCCAACATCAGGGTCTTTTCGAGGGTGTCTTCTCTTCTCATGAGGTGGCCAAAGTATTGGAGCTTCAGCTTCAGGATCTATCCTTCCAGTGAGCACTCAGGGCTGATTTCCTTCAGAATTGATAGGTTTGATCTTCTTGCAGTCCATGGGACTCTCAAGAGTCTCCTCCAGCACCATAATTCAAAAGCATCAATTCTTCAGTGATCAGCCTTCTTTATGGTCCAGCTCTCACTTCCATACATCACTACTGGGAAAACCATAGCTTTAACTATACGGACCATTCTTTAGAGATGGTAAGTACCTTTGTTCTTGAATCCAGGTCACAGACATACCCTATTCATATATTAAAATAAGGTACGGAGAGGAGGTGTTTATATATCACTCAAACATGCTGTGTGGTGCTCCTTCCACCCTGATGGCCACTGAAAAATGGTAGTCCTGGAAAAGCTTTGCCACTCGATTCTGTTGTTCACCTGTGCTCCTTAAAAGAGCAACAACATGAATCAGCTTCCCATGAATTCAGTGGGTGCCACTGCCAGAAAACCGAATGATAATTCAACACTGCTTCATCACAAGCTAAGCACAGTGACTTTAATCTTCAAGCTTTTCGTGTGGAATTTGGCAACCCAGAAGACTTCAAAGGGCTCCACATCAAAGCAGGGATTCTGAAAGGAGTCAAAGAGACCTGGGCTCCCAGCTCAGTCACAGCTGAACAAATTGGTCTAGAGAGGCAAGGGCTCTCTCAACCCAGTAGATAGCACAGAGTGCTTGGTGGCAGTGGAATACAGTGGTACCTCAGGTTAAGTACTTAATTCGTTCCAGAGGTCCGTTCTTAACCTGAAACTGTACTTAACCTGAAGCACCACTTTAGCTAATGGGGCCTCCTGCTGCCGTCGCGCGGCCGTAGCACAATTTCTGTTCTCATCCTGAAGCAAAGTTCTTAACCTGAAGCACTATTTCTGGGTAGGCGGAGTCTGTAACCTGAAGTGCATGTAACCTGAAGCGTATGTAATCCGAGGTACCACTGTATACTGCGTTGGTCCAAATATAAGCCACCCCTAAAACAAGATCTCTTTGAAAGGGGGAAAAATACTATAAATCTCTGGCACCATCCAGTATTTTTTACAATCTAAAAAAATACACACTACTTCTTGCCTTGTCTCATAGTGAACAATTCACTGGGCATCCAGCATCACCTGTCGAGAAGGGCGTAAAATATCCGTTTACAAAAACTACTGAAGTTTACTGAAGTTCTGTGGGGTTCCCAAGGTCTTAGCTTAAATTGCAGCTCTACCTATAGCAGCATGATGACAGGCCACACTCGGGTTTTAGCCAGATCTGGGAGGTTTTAGCCAGATCAGGGAGGAAAGTGTGGCCCATATGCAGACCAATAGGTATTTATGTTCTCTGTAACAAAGAACAAAGCTCAACCCAATAAGCAGCCAGATAATTAAGGTGACCACTTAGGTATCACCAAGAAAGCAGAGACAGAGTTGCATGCAAGTTGCATATTCTCTCAGGACTACCCAGGGATTAAGCCTGAGACCTTCTGCATGCAAAGCCCATGAGTTATGGTCCTTCCCCACCATCTCCTCTCTCCCTGCACATACATTTTCTCCTACAGGATGAAGGGTGGGATAGAAACCAAATAAGTAGTTTCCCACTTGGGTGCAAGCAAACTAATTTGAGCTAGGCCTTGCTAAAAGCCCCGTCTGAGGGCCAGGGTGCTTGCCAGGTTCCACGCCCCCAGGCTGCATTCTCATCATGTTCAGCTAGGAGACAAAAGAATTCTCCGCTTCCCTCATCGGAAGAGCTTGCCTCATGGAGAGGCTATGCGCACCTGTCCACAGTGAGGCTTTCTGGTGGGCTGTGGAATGGGCTAATGGGACCCAAAGCACCATCCTGCATGCCAGAGAAGGGTGTATTTGCTAGAAAAGGGAATGGGGAGTCTGTGTGCTTCCAGGCATAGTTGGGTCACGCAGTTGCTCTTGGAAAATTATGCTCTGTGAATTTTGATGCCAAATATTTTATTTATCTATTACAGTTTTTAACACCACCCCCTTTTCAGGGGACATGGACTTCACTACCTAAATACTTGCCAGTAGCTGATGCATGTATTAGACGTCTGATGGTATTTGATTTCCAAATATTGTCTGTATTTGATAGCTGACATGCAGCAGTTTTTTTAGCTTGGACGTTGGCATGCAATGATACTTAGCGGGGCTGAAATAGATTCACAGGGTGGGTTTTTAAAAGACCTTTCTGACACTGTTGTAAAATAGCTCCCTTTCAGATACTTTTGGAACACACATGTTTGCTCATTTATTTTAACCTCCCTTGTGCTCCCCTTCTATTGAGTTTGCTCTAAGATGTCATCACACAGCCCAATAGGATTATGACATCATCCCACCTACTGTATGATCCCTGATTGAGTGGCAGTCCCCATGTGACTAATATAGGAAGCATGGCCTTTGCTCTCAGTTGTGGTGCTGGCTCATTCTCATTGTGTGACCTCAAGTGGAACACAAATGGTGCCTCCCACAAGAGCCGGAAACACAAGAACATAAGAACAGCTGCCTAAATCAGGCCAATGGGCCCAGCTAGTCCTATCCAGCTAGCAGGATCTGAACACAAGTGCATTCCCCACTTCATGGTTTCCAGCAACTGGCATTTGGAAGCACTGTTGCCTTCAGCTGTGGATGCGGGGCACAGCTAGTGTTGCTAGGAGCCTTGTAGGCCAAGGACTCTTTCCTACTCTTTCAAAGCCATCTAGGTTGGTAGCCATCTCTGCCTCCCGTGGGAGCGAATTGCATAGTTTAACTATTTCCATTTCCTGCCTCCATCTACCCCATTTCCCTACCTGAAGCACGTCACTTCGCTTTGATGAATGGCAAGACTTTCACTCCTACAGGTTTTTCCCCCCATCAGTAAGCATTGCCAGATCTGATTCACTATGTGGCACTGTTTCAAGATGCTGGGAGTGGGTGGGGACCCCTTTTCAGGCCCTCGCCCCCAGCCCATTGGTCTGCTGGGATGGGGGCGGGGTGAAGGCCACCCTGTAGCCAAGGTGGGTGGCACCCTGGTCCTGGGAAACCCCGTGCTGGGTCGCAAACCCTGCCCACCTCTCAGAAGGGGTGAGCGGTAATTGTTGAAAGGCCTTATGTGGTTAAATTGAAAAACAGCTTGCAGAGATCTGCTAGCTATATCGCTGCTGCACATGTTCAGTATCCTTCATTAACACAAAAATAGCCACTCCCTTATTGATAGTTTATTATCATTCATTATATCAGGCTGTCTTCCTTGTTTACTTTTGCATTGTTCACCATGGTTTGTACTAAATCAGTAATGTGTGTTATTTTATAAATATTTTTTATGCTTTAACATTAATATGTTTTTATTTTTTCCTGATTGCTAATTTTACTAATTACAAATCTCGAACATTGAGTAGTGATTTTTATGTGCATTTATGCAAATTCTGTTTCCTGGTTTCCGTTTTAGTATTTTGCTTTGTGCTGCTGTGGTCTAGGGAATCTGTGCAATAAAAGTTATTCAATGTCCTTTACACATTGATTTGTAACTGTATGGAAGATATATTTTGCAGAAATCTCTGTAGGCCATTTTTTCAATTTCACTTGGCTGAAACATGTTGGGCTGTTCTGAAAATACCCCCCCCCCCCGATCTTGAGACATGTTTTCTTTGTTTTTGGATGCTGTCAGGGTTTTCGTTTGTTTGTTTTGTGTTGGATGTTTCATTTTAGATGCTGTCAGGGGTTTTTGTTTTGCAATTCTATGTAGCATTGTGCAGTGTTTCCCCCCCAAAAAATGTTTAGGGGTACTCTCATTTTCCTATTCATATTTAAATACTGCCCCGCAATGAGGCCAAACTTAGATTCACAAAATGTTTAGGGTTATGCATCCCCCCAGAAAAAACCCACTGGCATTGTAACATCATTCCATCCACGACACAATTGCTGATTGGCTGGGATTATCCCTGTAACTAATTGCAGAGAAAGAAAAAGAAAAAATAGTGGCCATGGAGTGAAAGGGCAGAGAAGCAGGAACATGCCAAACATGATTGGGAAAAAAGTGCATATTTATATAATATAAGTGACTGTTTGGAAATACTTCAGCCCTGCTAAATTGAATGAATTCAGAGCCAAAGCTGAAAAGAAGGAATATTTAATGCCACCTTAGACAGCCTTTGCAACTGGAAGCATCAGGTAGCCACGGCCTCTTGCGAAAGATGAAGTTGCAATTGTTCTGCTTTGCACTGATCTACCTGGAAGCATGAGTGGTGGCAGTTGGGAAATAGTGGGAAGAACAGATGCTTCTGCGTTGGCATCTGAGCTACCCACCTGTCTGCAGCACAGATGGACAGAAGGACACCAGCAGGGAAGGGAAGGTTGGTACAGCTGACCTTCTCCTGCGATTAAAATGCTGAATGGCTGAAGTCATTGGAAGCTGAGCTGCTTTTCTGTGTACTTCATCCTTCCAGGAATAAATTGCTATTCTGGAAACAAATGGGCCAATTATGTATATGTGTACATGAACACCAGGACCAGTTTATACAATCAAAGGGTTGATTCCAGTAGAAAAGATTTTCCTGGGCATTCCAGATTGCAGGTGGGGGGTATGCCGTATGTGTGACTGCTAGGGGTGTGGGGTGGGGTTTTAGATTAGATTCTGTTCACATTTAAGGGAAACCGTACCCCATTCAAACCTTCCAAAACAATATGTGGGCCAAAACAGTGCTGTCTTTTGAAATTCCACTGGATTTCGCAATGCAGTTGTCCTTCCAAGTAATGTATAGAAAAATGCATATACCAGGGCTAATGGTCAGGATGAGGACGTTGGCAGCCTCTGCTTTTGAGATATAATACTAGTTGGGTCCAGATGTAGATGGGAGGAAATGGGCTATAGCAACAGTTGCAAGGAAGAGGAAATGAGCCTATTAGAGACTTGCGGAGGAGGGTTTCCATTGTGGAAATTTGCCTCTCTCCAAAACACTCTAGAATTTGCAGTGAGAGTATTAAAGCTTGAATCATCCCCTCTAGTGCTATTTTTCTAGGAAAAGTGGTGCCGGAACTCACCATGTATGTCTCCTTTTTTCTCTTAGAATGGCAATGGCACCCACCTGAGAGGTGCAAGAGCTGAGTTATGTCAAGTTCCCCCTGAAAAAAAATCCCCTCTCCCGTCTCCCCCAGACACCTGCATCCACACATGCGCGCACAAGCTTTAACAGCGACATTAGTCTGGTGATGCTATAGCCTGGCCCTACAGGAGACAGAGAAATAAATTAGATATTGTAGTTCACTCTGCATTCCACATGGGTAAGCAGCAGGAGAGTTAAGAGGGGAGAGGCAAAGTTCAAGTGAGTTAATAAGAGATGCATGCAGCCAGGCCCAATCTCGTACAGCACAAGCTCCGCTCGCCCTTCGCTCCTAATCTATTTCCTAAATGCGCTTCCACTTCACATCCGCCGCGGTGACTCTTTGCCTGGGTAAAAAAGAAAGAAAGAAGGATGTTTCAGAGGGGACGGCTGAAGTCAGATAGATCCCTCATCTTATCAGAATTGTGTCTGGAGCACCACTTTGCTGGGTAAGGCTCTCTAAGTTTACGCATAAGCAGGAAAAGGAGCGTAATGAGAAAAAGAGAGAGGTATCTTCAATTGCAGTGCCCTCTCTCTTGTTATCCCAAAAGAAAAATTCATGGCCTCATCATAAAAGCTCTCATCATATTTTCAGCCCCCCCCCAATTCCCTGTTGGTATTGAGATCTACAAAGGAGGCATTTCTGGTCCGTAGCACTTTAGAAAATGAGCAGAGAGGCAACAGCAGCATCCTCCAATTTGGTACCTTCCAGAAATTTTGAAATACAACTTCTTGCTGCTCAAGCAGTGGTGGGGAAGATCAGATTGGGGGGGGGAGCAGCCCTCCTGGCCTCCCTATGTGGCCCTTGGTCATACCCCTCACAAGCCCTGCTCCATGTCAGAATCTGCATTCAACCGAGCTGATAAAGCTCATTGTCCTCCGGAATTGCCCTCCAATGTGATTGACGACCTGAGCCACTGATAAGGCTCCAGGCACACCCCATTCAGCAGAGAATCAAAGCAGCACACGGAAGTGATGAGATTTATGGCTACATGGCTATGCTTTATTACTATCTACGCAGACAGCAAAGAAAAATACATCCTCTCTCTGTGAAGGCAGAGAACAACTGGAAAACAAAGGAACAGGAAACCAGTAACATCACATCCGTCTCCTGTCTTCCGTGAGACTTCCAACAGCCTGGAATGTCTCTGGAATGTAAACAGAGTCCTGTGACTCCAAAAGCACTGCACAGTGGTAAAACACAGAAACTAACAACCCATGCCCCACCCCCAAGTGCTTCTGACTGGCTAAACTGGCTTTTGAAGTTCTGGCAGCAGTGATGTCAGTCTTCCAAGCAGAGGTGCCAGCTTGTGAGGGTGATGGGTGGGGGGACGTCGTGTGCATGATGTCAGGACATTGGGGGATGGAACCAAATGCGGCGGCTGCGCAGCTTCAATGGCCGGCAGCTCCTCCTCCACCTCCTCCTGGAGCCGCCACTGTCAGGACGCAAGAGGATGTTTCCACCCTCCTTCACCTCTGCAGCAGCTGGAGGAGGAGAAGGAGCTGGCCACTGGAGCCATGCTCGGCTCTGCACTTGGCTCAGTGCTCAGCCTCCTCCAGCCCCTCAACATTGGGGGTGCCCAGCCCCCTCCCAAAAGATACTGAGGGGGCCCAAAACAGTTTGGCTCCCAGGAGAGTGTGTCTCCCCCCTGCAAGCCCACGGTCTAAAACTGAAATAACATTTGGTACTATTGCAACTTATGTGTAATTGACTTATGTGCCACTTTAACGATATTGTTTATTTATTTAGAGCATTTGTACCCCGCTGTTCAGCTAGAAAAGGCTTCCAGAGTGGCTTATATTAAATCAAAACAAGACACCTGCAAGTACCTGCAGGCTTACATTCTTATCAACCAGTCAGTAAAATGAACAACACACAAGGAAAAAGGGGGACAAGAAGGGAAGAGGAAAATAAAACTAAAAACTCAGACACCAATTTCTAGATAGTTGTTCCTGTATAGACCAGCTGCCATAGTTCAGAGGCAGGAAGTGATGGAGTGAGGCATCTAGCAAAGGTGATACAATGAACACTCGGTTTCCAATCCCTGGTAAAATGGCTGCCTCCAGATGACAGCTGAGAGAAAAGAGGCCTGATGGACCTGGTCTGTTGCAGCGGAGCTGATGCGGTTGAAGACCATGGGCTGAAGTCCTTCAGGTTAAATGCAAGCAAGGCAGAGAGCTTAAAAGCTCTCTGCTTTGCTAGGAAAGCAAAGCCCCCTCTGCATGTCGGCTTCAGAATACCTGGGATGCCCCACAAGATCTTGCGGGAACTTGGACAGTTCCATGAGATCTCATGGGACCTGGTGTACGACCTGGTATGCAAAAAGAGCATTGCTTCCGAGACTTCCGGTCGGTGCCAGCGCTTAATGGCGGTCCTACCTCCGAGCTCCGGAGAAGGACTGCTTCGCAAGTTCGGGTCTTACCCGCTACGGCGAGCGGGGGACCCCTAAAATCCCAGGCGCTGAAGCCTGAGAACAAGGAGACTCGGTGGGCACCTTTGCGCCCCCCGGTACCGTGAAAGAGCCTTTTTAAAGGCTACGGATCGACATCGGGAGTGAGCGCGGTGCTGAGAGTCGCTACCCAGCCTGCGAAGTGAAGCCGCGTCGCCATAAGCGGAGAGCGCCGATTCCTTCCTGAAAAGAAAATTCGGACTGAATTCCCGTGAGTAAGAGCTGGAAAATAATCGGGACCCTTTAAATTTTGAAAATTGGGCTAAAAACGGGGAGATTTAAATCAAGGAAGTCTGCCTCCCCCCGACTGCATGAAAGTGAAAGCAACGGAACTCTAAACTTGCATCCGTTGAAACTCACTCTTTGATCAGCTAAACCGGACATTTAGACCTTTGATCTCCCCTCTAGCTAGCAGGGCAGAGGGGAGGTGAATGAGATTAATAATTGCACGATTTACTTGAAGTAAAAATCCTCTGCTGTCTCACCTATTGAAAGCATGAAACGGCCTGCCTCTTTTAGGACACTGAACTGACTTTTTCCTGCAAAGTGATACTGTGATACAAAGTTTTCACAGTGCCTGGCTACAGTACATTATAAGAAGAAACAGTATAAATTGGGCAACTGTGGCAATTTGAAGTTATAAGTTTCTACCAACATTGACTTTGACTGTGTTAATCTCCTTTTTTACATCTTTGGGCATTCTCCTTTGTTTTCGTATTTGGATATTCTGTTCTATGGCCATTTTGATTTGCTCCCCCTAGAGGATAAAGTAAAGTCCGGCACGGCCTAAGACAGTGGAATTTTCCAACGGGGAACAGATCCCGTGGGAATTGACCTTGACATGAGTGGCTCACAAGAAGAGATAGTCACAAGAGCCAAGACCAAGCAACAACAACAACAACAGCTGCAGCAGCAACAGACAAAGAAAAGAGGCTCAATTTCAGGCGTAACAGCCGGATCAGCAGGAACAACAGGACAAGAAAAAGGAACAGCTGCCTCTATGGAAGCTGTGACAGATGCTCTGCTCAAGATAAACCAAACTTTGGAGTCTTTGACAAAACAGACTTCAGAGAATACACAAAAATTAACAGAAATATCAGTAAGACTAAACCAGAACACAGAATCTATAAATAAATTGGTGGAGGAAAACGCTACCACACGTCAAATTGCCGAAGATGCTAAAGCTACTGCTGGAGAGACACAAGAGAAATTAGAGCCGATTGCTAAGAAGGTTTATGAGCATGATGCAACTTTGGCCTTGTGGGAGTTACAGAGAAAAGAGAGAAATTTGAAATTAAGACTGATTCCGGAGAATGAAAGAGACAATCTTGTGGAATATCTGACACGGGAGTTTGTGGATTGTTCGGACCTTGAGGAAGATGAATTTAAAATCACGACAGCTTTTAGATTGGGTAAAAAGCAAGACAGAAAGACCCCAAGAGACTGCTTGATCACACTCAGATCCAAGGAGGAAAGAGACAAAATATTAGGACTACACTTTGAAAAGGCCTTGCAAATTGGAAATTCAGCTGTACAGATCTTTAAAGACATTCCAAAATATATTTTGGATTTAAGAAACTTCTACAAGGATTTGGTTCTTTTGTTAAAGAAAAATTCCATCCGCTTTAGGTGGAAGTTCCCACAAGGACTGTCATTTGACTATAAGGCAAAGAAGGTGAAAATAAAGACAATTCAAGATAAGGACAAATTTTTGGCAAGAAATCAGGAGGACCTGCAGAAGGGGACTGTGGACGTACTTGCAGAACAGAGGAGAGCACTAGAGATTTTGAATCTCTCGATCGGACAAAAACCACCACCATCAGAAGAAGAGCAACAACTTGGAGCTGTTGGAGGAGTTTTAGAAAAATAATAAGATGGCTCTGCAATTCCTTAGTTGGAATTGTAATGGGCTCAATGGGCCTTTGAAGAGAAGACAAGTATTTCATATATTGAACAGAGAACAATTGGACCTGATATGCCTGCAAGAAACTCACATAACTAGAGCCCACAGGAGACTACTTATAAATAAAAGGCTAGGACAAGAATTTATTTCATCAGATAAAGTTAAGAAAAGAGGAGTTGTAATATACGTGAAAGAGAAATGGGCCCCAAAAATGATATTCAAGGACGAACAAGGGAGATACCTGGCAGTGGAGATACAAATACAAGGAGAAAAATTTTTAGTGGTTGGAATTTATGCACCAAATGAAGGCAAATCTGACTTCTTTAAGAGACTTCATGAAACCCTGACTGACTATTTGGATTACAATATGATAATCATGGGAGACATGAATGGCGTGGTCTCCACTAATATGGACAAGGCACAAAGACTAACAGTTAGTAAGGAAGGGAGACTTCCTAAGACTTTTTTTGAAATGACAGAAAATATGGACTTGATAGACATATGGAGAACAAGGAACCCTCTGGAGAGAGAGGGAACTTTTTTCTCCCAAGCAATGATGACCTGGACCAGAATCGATCAAATTTGGATTACTAGTGGTATGGCCCCAAAGATTAAGAAAGTGGAAATCTGCCCAAAAACTTGCTCCGACCATAATGCCGTGAAGATGGAGATGAAACTTACAATAACTGGTCAATTTAGATGGAGAATGAATGACACCCTCTTTCGAGATAAGGAGATCCTCACGAAGGCCCAAAAGACTCTAAAAGACTATTTTGAAATAAATCTGAGGACCGACGTGGAGAAAAGAGTGATCTGGGATGCAAGTAAAGCGGTGATGAGAGGATTTTTGATTCAACAAAATTCAATAAAGAGGAAAAAACAAAATGAGAAAAAAGAAAAGATTTTGGAAATGATAAAGGAAGGAGAGAGAAAATTAAGAACAAAACCAAAGTCTCAGGACATTTTAAGAGAGATCAAGTTATATCAAACACAATATATGGAATTGATGAACCAAGAGATTGAATGGAAGATAAAGCAAATGAAGCAAAAGACTTTTGAATCAGCAAATAAATGTGGCAAACTTTTGGCATGGCAACTGAAGAAAAGGCAGAAATTAAATACAGTTACAAGCCTAGAGGTGGATGGAAAAAATATATCTAAACCCAATGAAATTAGAAACTGCTTTCTGAGTTACTTCAAAAAACTTTACACTCAAGGCCCGCAAAATGAAGAAGATATAGACAAATTCCTTGGAAAATATGGACTACAAAATATCTCTCATCAAAGCAAGATGGATCTGAACCAGAGAATCTCAGAACAAGAGATAGAGGCTGCCATTCAGAATATGCAATTGGGCAAATCTCCAGGACCAGATGGACTGACTTCCAGATACTACAAATCGCTGAAGGAATGGCTGACTCAACCATTAAGAGAAGTTTGTAACGAGATCCTTGAGGGAAAAAGGGCACCTGAATCGTGGAAAGAAGCATATATTTCACTCATACCAAAGTCAGAGACTGAAAAGACCCAACTTAAGAACTACCGCCCAATATCATTGCTTAATGTGGATTACAAAATTTTTGCAGACATTTTGGCAAAAAGATTTAAAAGAGTGTTGATGGAGAAGATTCATAAGGACCAAGCAGGCTTTCTCCCTAAAAGACACCTAGCAGATAATGTAAGGAATGTAATAGACATTCTGGAAAAGCTAGAGGTGAATATAAACACTAAAGCAGTACTGATCTTTGTGGATGCGGAGAAAGCCTTTGATAATATTTCTTGGAGTTTTATGAGGAAGAATCTTCATGGGATGGGGGTAGGCCAGGGTTTTGAGAATGGTATGGCTGCAATATATTCTGAACAAAAAGCTAAACTCATTGTAAACAATGTTGTGACTGAGGAACTTAAGATAGAAAAAGGAACACGACAGGGGTGCCCAATTTCCCCATTACTTTTTATTTCAGTTCTGGAGGTGCTGCTGAACATGATAAGAAATGACCAGCAGGTTAAAGGAGTGCAGGTCGGAGCTAAACATTATAAGTTAAGAGCGTTTGCAGATGACCTAGTATTGACTTTGCAAGAGCCAAACACTAGTACGAAAAAGGTTTTAGAAATAATACAACAGTTTGGCCAGGTAGCTGGATTTAAGTTGAATAAACAAAAAACTAAAGTCTTAGGGAAAAACTTAACAGATATGGAAAAGGAGAAATTTCAAGAGGAGACAGGTTTGACAGTGGTCAAGAAGGTGAAATACCTAGGGGTTTACTTAACATCTAAAAATGTGAATTTGTATAAGGACAACTATGAAAAATGTTGGTCAGAAATTAAAAAAGATCTAGAAATATGGTCAAATTTGAAATTGTCAATGTTAGGCCGAATCGCAGTGATCAAAATGAATGTATTGCCTAGAATGTTATTTCTGTTTCAGACCTTGCAGATTCTTGACAAGATGGAATGCTTTAAGAGGTGGCAGAAAGATATCTCGAAATTTGTCTGGCAGGGCAAAAAGCCCAGAATTAAATTTAAAATATTGACAGATGCTAAAGAAAGAGGGGGTTTTGCCCTGCCGGACTTAAAATTGTACTATGAGGCAGCAGCTTTTTGCTGGCTGAAAGAATGGATGCTCCTCGAGAACACGGACATTTTGGATCTGGAAGGTTTTAATAATGCTTTTGGTTGGCATGCATATCTTTGGTATGACAAAGTTAACAGTGCCTTTAAAAATCACATTGTCAGAAAAGCATTGTTTAATGTTTGGATAAGATATAAAGATCTATTGGAAAATAAAACCCCTAGATGGGTGTCACCAGTGGAGGCTAAAGCAGTGAAGAAACTCAATATGGAGGTCGGATGGCCGAAGTATTGGGAAATTTTAGAACAGGATGGAGATAAGTTCAAACTCCAAAGTCATGAGAAATTGAAATATAAAGTACAAAATTGGTTTCAATATCGTCAAATAGTGGAATTTTTCAAACAGGACAGGAAAATCGGTTTCCAGGTGGAAAAATCAAAATTAGAAACCGAACTGTTAGAACCCAATACTAAGAATTTATCTAGAATGTATAACTTGTTGCTGAAATGGAATACACAGGATGAAACAGTTAAATCGGCTATGATTAAGTGGGCACAGGATGTTGGACACAACATTATGTCAGCTGACTGGGAATGGTTATGGAACACCGGCATTAAGTTTACGGCATGTAATGCCTTAAAGGAAAACATTATGAAAATGGTTTATAGGTGGTACATGACCCCAGTCAAGCTGGCAAAAATCTATCATTTGCCCGATAACAAATGTTGGAAGTGTAAAGAGACTGAAGGTACCTTCTACCACCTTTGGTGGACATGCCCGAAGATTAAGGCCTTCTGGGAAACGATTTATAATGAAATGAAAAAGGTACTTAAATGTACCTTTCCTAAAAAACCAGAGGCCTTTCTCTTGGGCATTGTCGGCCAATTGGTGACAAAGAAGGATAGAACTTTTTTCATGTACGCTACAACAGCAGCAAGAATACTCATCGCAAAGTATTGGAAGACACAAGATTTACCCACTCTGGAAGAATGGCAGATGAAAGTGATGGACTATATGACATTGGCCGAGATGACAGGCAGAATCCGTGACCAACGAAAAGAGACGGTGGAAGAAGAATGGAGAAAATTTAAAAGTTATCTTAAGGACTACTATAAACTTAATGAATGTTAAAATGTTGTGGTTTTCAGAAACAAAGGGGTACAGGGATATAAGGTTAGAATACAAAAGAGGACTAAGATGACAGAGATTGGAAAGTAACAATTGGGAGTTGCTTGTAGAATTATGGACATTGGGATGCAGAGAGGGGGGGTATGGGGAAGTCCAAGAAAAGAGGTTTATGAAAATATGTTTGAAACTATACGTGTATGTTTGTCTTTTTAAGTGTTTGTTTGTTTTTCTTAAAAAATTCTGTAAAACCAATAAAAATTTTATATAAAAAAAAAAAGAGTATTGCTTCCCAAGCAAGACAGAGCATATAAGAGCTCAATGAGCACCATGGTTTGGCATTCGTTTTTTTCACAAAAAGATGGTTTGTAATGGAAGTAAAGTGTGAGGGGCATCTTGTAGCCTTTTTGTAACCCCTTCTGACATCTCCCATTGCCCAGATTTCATCCCCCCATAAGACTTTATGAAAGCTTTTTCATAATACATTAAGACAAAAGAAACTAATCTAAATAAAAACAAAACAGAGGGAGAATAGAGAAGAGAAAACCCAGAGTCGTCTCACAAAGGTAGCCCTTAACCCTTGTCTCACACAGAAAATGGTGGACCCTCCCACCTCCCACCTAGGAGCTTTCCTTTCTCCTTCGAAGTCAGCCCAGATTTGACTCTCAAGTGGAACACAGTTTAAATGATTTGCATGCAGGGTTTAAGGGAGTCATAGCTTTAAAATTGTTGGCTCAAAGCCACCCTAATAAAGATTTTGCTTCGGACTGACCTGCACATAGATTATTGTCATTAAAAAGTCCCCCAAATCACATTTTAAAGAACCTGGTTAACAGCATATGAAAGAGTTTCAGCTGGGAGAAAAACAGCAGCCCTCAACAAATGAGAGTTCACATAAAGACACAAAAATGCATTAACTAAAAAGAAACGAATGATGAGAACAAATGTTAAGGTGAAGTATATTATAAGCAAGCCTATTATGAAATAAAAGGTTACCCCCGAGAGAAAATTGGGTTTCTTGTTTTTGAAAGAACATGAGAAACATTAATGGGAGGGGGGAAAAGTTGAAAACGCTGCTTGCAAAGTATCAGGTGTTTTGATTTTCTTTCAGATTTCTTTGATTCTCTCAATAGTCTAATTTGATGAGACTCCTTTTAAGGTTAGACAATAGTGTGTTTTATGACAAGTACCGCATAATAAAATAATTGTGTGATTAAAAATGCATTAGTAACGGAAGGGAGGGAAACAGCATAAAGCAATTCAAGGGGTGTCTGGGGAGCTTGCATAGAGGCACTATTTTGTTTTTTAAAAATCATCTTTTAAAAACCTTCACACCCCAGAGTGAGAACAAAGGAGAAAAGCAATTAAGTTTACAAAAAGGGACTCACAAGATTTGATGCTACCGAGTCTAGTTTTTGCAGTTATCCGTCATGGACCAAAGAGTGTTGCAGTGAGATTACTTTCAGTTGCAAGTTCCTTCCTAATTCCAGTCCTGAAGGGTGGAATTGCCCCATGTCTGGGCACTAGGAATCTGCTTATGGTAGCCTATGGCTCCCATCTGGCCCTCAGAACCTTCCAATCAGGCCCTTGGCTACCCCAGGATATTTTGAACTTCAAAATGCTTTTCAGTTTCTAAAGAGAGATTGGAACAAAGAGTCATTTAATCCAACACTTCCCTATCTTTTATTAAATTGCTAGATCTAATGCCACATCAGCAAAAATTCAAATGAGGAGATGATATGAGATATCAATGCACTGTATCAGTTATGGATTAGCAACCAAGGAGATGTAGCATATGATGTAGAAAATGCATAAATTATTTTTCACAAAATGCCACCAGGTGGCATGGCACTTTACTGAGTACAAGAGGCCAGGTTTCTGCCCCCCGAGGTGGTTACAATCTAAAAATTGACAGAGGTCCCTTCAAAGGAGTATCTTACCACTTTAAATAGTCATGACTTCCCCCAAAGAACATGGGAACTGTCGTTTGTTAAGGTTTCTGGGAGTTATTAGGAGGAGACCTCTCTTCTGCTCACACAGCTACAATTCTCAGAGAACCCTGTTGTGGGGTAGGAGAGCTGAATGCCCTCCTTTGGTTTCAGAAAGTATATGGGTAGATGAGTCTAAAAAGCCTGGGACCCAAATTTTCACAGCCCTCTAGCAGCTCATTTACCAGAAGTGATGTGTTTAGCATTAACTCTGGAAGTATAGACTCGATTCTGACCAAACTCCTGGTGTATATTTTGCTCTAGGAGGCCTAGTTTGGTCAGAATTGAGTATACACTTCCAGAGAATACTAAATACATTACTTCTAAATACATTACTTCTGTAAGTGAGCCACCATAGCTGCTAGAAGACCATTAAAATTTGTGTCCCGGGCTTTTAAGACTTGTCTACCCATGTGCTATCTGGAACCAAAGGGGCACATTGGTTGTCAGATGTGATCCCCCCCCCCCATTCTCCCACCCCACTACTGGGAAGATGGATTGATTGTTAAACCACTCTGGAAACTGTAGGTTTGTGAAGGGAATAGGGGTTTCCCAGTTACTCTCAGGACCCTTAACAAACAAAGCCTTGCATGTTTAGAGCAGTATAATACTGCTTTAAATGTATAGTGCAGAAAAGGCCAGAGGAGAAAAACAACAGAGGAAGAGACCTGAAATCAGGAGTAAACAGCGAAAGACTCCTGTGCAATAGTCTCAATAGCAGATGCTTTGGCTCAGTTTCAAGTTTATCTCCAGGAGGGGCATGGGGGCATTTTAAACATTGCCAATGAAGCATGGGCATGGCAACCAGCCACACATGTAATGTGGCAATCCCCTCTTCTTTCTTTGCACACACCTGCAAACTTCTAATTTTGAGGAGCTGGAGGCATTTGTGATGGTTTGCAAAAGTTGTGCCCATGTTGGAAAAGAATGCAAAACCCACACCTTGGTCCTTATGTGTGGAGGTCAGACACCTGTGTAAAAAATTACAGCACAAGGGTATGGTGTCTACTCAACCTTCTATACATGCTGTACATCCCTTTATGTGCACAAGGAGATGCAAACAGGGACTCCGTCCCGCGTCAACATTTGGTAATGTGCGAAGCCACTTTTTGTATAGCAATTTTGAGGACCAGAGAATGAGAACTTGTCAACTGCATGTCCTGTTCTGGAAAAACCTCCATAGATGCACAATGTACAGTTTGAAGGATACACGATCCTCTTCAGCTGTGGGCACTTTTCTTGGAGGATTAAAGTTGTTACTTAATATGTCTGTATTGAGCCTCAAGAGCCCCCTTTCATCACCTTTAAATAGGCTCCATTGCATTTATTTGGCCTACTTTTGCTGAGGCCAAAATAGAAATGCTGGGTTGAGGGCCACTTTGGTTTGGCGAAAGGACAGAGGAGCCTACACTATTCTCCATTTGCACATGCCAAGCCATTTAGAAGGTTCTGCCTGATCCATGCAGAAAAGCCCAGACAATTAATAATAATGATATTAATGCAATTAATTTATTTAAAGGTAAAGGGACCCCTGAATGTTAGGTCCAGTTGCGGACAACAGCTTCCGGGTCATGTGGCCAGCATGACTAAGTCACTTCTGGCGAACCAGAGCAGTGCACGGAAATGCCATTTACCTTCCCGCCGGAGTGGTACCTATTTATCTACTTGCACTTTGAACTGCTAGGTTGGGAGGAGCAGGGACCGAGCAGTGGGAACTCACCCCATCATGGGGATTCGAACTGCCGACCTTCTGATCGGCAAGCCCTGGGCTCTGTGGTTTAGACCACAGTGCCACCCACATCCCTTAATTAATTTATTAATCACCTCCTAAAGCACTGTCTCAAGGCAATTTATACACAAGATGTTTAAAAACAGTTAAACACACCAAACAACAACTACATTTAAAACAAGACTAAACCCCTAAGAAGTAGACACTCGTGATAAAGAACCTCTCTCTTTCCCTGGGTCAAGCTTGACCTGGAAGTGGAGTTGCGGCTGGGTGTGAGAAAGCTGCCTTAGCGGGTGGCAGTGTTGCCGCCCACTCTCCTCTCTCTGCCCTCGGCTTAGGTTTGACCCATAGATGGAGTTGCAATTGGCAGTGTTGGGCCTTTGTGTGAGGAAGCTGCCTCTGTTTGCACCCCCTCAAGAAAAGCGCCATGCCCCCCCCAGCCCACCCATGCTACGTCACTGATTCTGAACTAGCTGAAGTTTCTGAACCATCTTCATAGTAACAGGTCACATTAATCTGACCTAGAGGTTACCAGAGCACATAGATGACAGAATTAAGCTGATGGAAGGCACTCTGCGCCACTAAACTCCCTGAGCCTTAAGCAACAGCAATGGGTCCAGGAGTACCCCCAAGCAGCGTATCTGCTCCTTCAGAGGGACTGTAGCCCCTTCAAGGGCAGGCAGCCTCCCATCCATCCGGTCAAGGAAACAACCCACTAACAGTGCCTTACTCTTATCTGGATTGAGTTTCAGTTTATTGACTCTCATCCAGTCCATTACCGAGGCAAGACTATGGTCCAGCACTGACACACCTGCAGATGAAAAGGCAAAGTAGAGCTTTGTGTAGACAGATAACTCTGGGCCCATAGATGCATACTGTGCCATTGTTCCTCAGGTTGGACTGAAAGCTTTTGGCACCAAGGCTGTTGGAAATTGGAGTGGGGGCTTCTCTACCTCCTCCTCTTAGAGTTTCAGAGGTTCTTCATGGTATCAACCAAGAGAGCCCCAATATCCTTAGCTTTGGATTCAAGGGGACCTGCCTGCTTCTCAAAGTGTTCAGTCTGTCTGGTTTGTCCTCTGAGAGGTTCATAGCTGGTGCCAGGTCAGGGCTCAGTAGGTCAGTTGAATAAATTGACATTCTTTGACTGGAAAGGTCTTAGTTTGCCCTGATTCTGCAAATTCTAGGATGCAGTGGGACTTTGAATGAAATGTGTATTCACTCTGAATACGATAAAAACCCATGGCATTGCAAACGTCAGGAAAAAACTACAGCCCTCAAAGACCTGGGAACTAGAATTGGAAGGGGTAGTTTAAAAAGCTGGAGAAAGACCCAGCTAAACTTTGCTTTGAACACTGGATGCTTTGAGAAATGCATTAGAAGTGGGTCCAGGAGAATTGATGCTGGTGGAGTTTCCACAGCCATTCCCAAGCATCATGTTCCGATGAACCAAATCTCGCTTTAAAGCAGAGATGGATAGTGAGGAAGGGTACAGCTATGCACTTAGCCTCCTGGCAGTGGAGAGTTTCTCCCTCTGTGGGTACTTCCGTGGGAACACTGGATTGGAGCTTTCCCTGCATATGCCAAGGGCATGTTGCACAGTGCTTCTGTCCTTCTGGTGGAACTCCTTTCCACTGGGGGAAGACAACTTCCAACCTATCCTTTGGTGCTGGTTAGGATTGCTCTCTAATAGTGTTAGGGGAAAAAGAGGAGTTGATTTGTAGAACTATGGGGAAATATTTCTCACGTAACAAAGGACATTTCATGTTTGGCTAACATACAGCTATTTAATATGTGGCAAACCATTTTGTGGTGCTGATGTTAGCAATGATTTTGTTGCAATGTTAAAAAAATCAAAAGTCATTATTAATATACAAAGAGAATACAAAAAAACCCTGTTTTCTCCCACCCATCGCCCAGCTTCAGTCTTGGAAGAGCATTTTATTTTTTAATTGCTCGTTTGATATGACCCTGAGGAAGATAAAGCGATTTTCTTCTCCTCCTTCACATCAAATAAAATATTTATTGATAAATATCCCACTGAATAAAATAGGAGGATTTGGTTCTATTTCTCTTCTTGGTCTTCCCTTTACTCCAAGATGTGATCACACTTGGAAACATGTGGACTGGTTTTGTGTGATTAATGCAGTCTGGATACATTTAATGCCTTGGGACTGACACAGGAGTGTTCCCCAGATATATACTGAAGGGAAAGGAGGGTCATGCCCATAATCCCCAACCTCAGCATTGACCTTCTCCCAGAAATACCTCTGACAACTGCTGCCTCTTCATTTGTCCTTCCATCCTGATGTGCTCTTCAGTCCTAACTTGTGACTTGCTTCTTGACCCTGCCCCATGATTTACTCTGTACTCTTTGGTTTCCATTTGGTTCTGACTACTGGATGATCCCACAGTTCCAAGCATTGGGCTCCTAGCTCAACTCCAGACTGCTGCCAGTAGCCCAGCCCCAACAATTATGATGCCTTGTGTTAAAGATGGGTGAACTTTCAGTTTCTCCACATTTTGTCATTTCCCACTCTTGAGTTCATTTCTGCATCAGCTTGCATTTTTTTCTTCTTGAAATGTTCTCCTGAAAATTCATCACCATTATAGTGGACATTTCTCCTAAAACACGTTTTTGTACGCACTTTGTTTTAGTTTAATGCCTTTTTGTACATTATTTTAAGCATTATCTGTATTTTTATGCAGACCTCTAATGTGTATACTTTTTCTGTACACATTTTTTTTTTGGCTTGGAGAACTACATTGGAAAATTCAGGGAAGTGTGAATTTTGAAGGGTAGCAGTATTTTGGTTTGTGTATCATTTCCAGAACTGTGAATTAGGTAGGTTTGTATGGAAATGCAAATTGAACCACATTCCTACCACTGAGCCACAAATACCAACGGGTTGACTTCAACAAGGCACCAGTTTTTGAATTGCAGATTTCTCAGGATAGCTGTGCTTCAGTTTGTGTATTGTTTCAGGGTGTGTGAATTTAGGTAGGTTCACATTAAAGCGGGATCCAACCTGAATCCCCCCCCCATCCCTACTTTATTTAGTGGCAAGAGTTGGCTGTCCTTGGTGCTGAATACCCAGCCCTGCCTAAGATTTCCTTTTCTCTTCTGTGACTTTAAATCAGGCACAAACAGAGCTACCTTGACTTCTGCATGGCTTTGATCTGCTTCTCGCGTTTGAATTTAGCACAAACACTCAATGGAGCCAGCAGTGTCAGAACAGCAACTCCGACAAAGGGAATTATGTAGAAAGAGGTGAAGGAAGGAGCAACTTCAAGTGCTGCCTGAAGCCTTGTAGCCATGTATTTTGGGATTTGCCAACCCCAGATATTCCACCCCTTGTCTGGAAGATGAAGTCATGCATTCCTTTCCTGAGCTAAATTTCTTATGTGTTTTGCTTCTTTCCTTCCCCATAAGTTGGGTTTGATCAGCAGCACACACTTTCTGGGTGTCTCAAGGTGACAGTACACATGTTCTCAAAAACACTTTTGCAAAAGTAACAGGGTATGGAAGAATGGGAGGTTCTTAAACCTGTCCCATACACAACCACTTAAACACCTATTGGATTTCCCCTAGCCAGTCTCTACTACCGCGCAAATTCCTTCCATTTAGGTTTACTTTCAGTGTCATAGCCAGGATGTGGTGAGGGTCTTTGTAAGGGAGAATCAGTACATCCCCTTCTACTTAGTGATTCTCTCCCAGAAATGTCCCATTGCACTAATATTATGACATTCACATAGGGTTTCTGACCATATTACCTTGTAACATGTAGACACACCCACAGAAATGCCATAAAACTAATACACACACACAGAAGTTTTTATTTGCATCCCATTATAGAAATATATTCCCTGGTGTCAGGGACCAGGAGTCAGATTCCTTTTTACTAAGTAATGGAGGCAAGGACTTGTGGGGAAGGCTGAGCAACGCCAGCCCCAGAAGCTCTGCTATCAGATGAACACCCCCCCAGCCTGATGATGTGGCACTGCCTTCTTCTGATTCAGAAGACTCTGCTTTTGAAGATCCAGGAGATCCTGAAGCCCCCCTCCCCAAAATCTATCACAGTAGGAGATTACTGGAGAAGAGTGGGCCACTTTAAGTCAAGCAGCAACATGCAGCACAGGCAGTGCTAACAATCAGGTTGCATCTACTATATAAGGGCTCAGTTTCGGCTTGTTCCTTGCTAGTATGGTTCCAGAGCTTTGTCTACCCTAGAGCTTGCCTTGTTCCACTAGGGTTGGGCTGTGCCTTATGTTGCTGAACAGCAGAGCAGGGCACCTAATAAGATGTGTGGCTTTTGAGGAGCCTCAAGGGACAGGTAGTGAGGTCTGCATTTGAGCCTTAGACCTATGGTGCTCATCCCTGATCAAGTTGACCAGTCACTTTGCAAACCTTAGGGGGCGGGTACTGTATCATTTTCTTCACCAGGTGGACGGATTTCATGGTTAGATTTCAGCAATAAAGACTGTGTTGATTTATGCTCCTATTGCACTGAGTTGTTTATTTTAGCTGATTGGATTGCCTGTTGCCTAAGCCATTAACACAAGCGGTGATGACATAAGGTGGTTTTTTTTGGCGACTTGCTGAGCAGCTGATCTGAGATTCAAACATGTTACCCAGTGGAAACAAAAACAACACATTTTAAACCAGCCCCCTACAGGATCTGAAGGGGAAAAATGTGTCTGAGTGCTTCATCTAGCATTAAGCATCAGCAATGGCAGGCAGCTTCATTTCAAAAGTATTTGGGTGTTACTCAAAGCTGCAATTTCTGCTTATTTATGAATGGGCAAATTGCCCACGATTACATGAAGAAGGTGCAGAACAGGCTGTCGAAAGGGATGTAGTCTGTTAAGAATGCTACCGGCAAGACAGAGAGGCCTAGATGACTACATTTGGCCCTCAGGCTTGAGGTTCCTCACCCCCTGCTGTGGTTGGGGAAGGGACATTGCTCAGTGGTAGAACATCTGCTTTGCATGACCTCTCCAAGTTGGGCTGGGTAAGGCTTCTGATCTGTAACCCTGGACAGCTGCTTCCAGTCAGCATAGACCAGGGTTTCCCAAACTTGAGTCTCCAACTGTTTTTGGACCACAGTTCCCAACAACCCTGACACTGGTCCTGCTAGCTAGGGATGATGGGAGTTGTAGTCCAAAAACAGCTGGAGACTCAAGTTTGGGAAACGCTGGCATAGACAATGCTGAGCTAGGTGGATCCCTTTACCTTTTTTTAAAAAAAATATTTAGGTGGATCAAATGATCCGAGCCAGTATAAAGCACTTTCCTGTGTTGCTACAGTTTATGAAGATATTTACTGTAATAAACTTGTTTAGTTTTCAGGTGCCAGAAGGCACTCGGCTGTTTTTGTACTCTTGATTTCTCTTACCGTCCCAGCAGCTCTTAAATGTGGATATCAGCAAATGCTCCAAGACAGTGAAGAGTGATCACATGCCAGGCGGCATGTGACACATGAATCCTAGAATTGTAGAGTTGGAAGGGACCCCAAGGGTCATCTAGTCCAACCCCCTGCAATGCAGGAATCTCAACTAGATCATGCATGACAAATGGCCACCCAACCCCTGCTTAAAAGTCTCCAAGGAAGGAGAGTCCGCCACCTCTCATGGGAATCTGTTCCACTGTTGAATACCCATCATTTGTCTCTTCTCTGTGGAACTTCTCTCCGTATTCCATTTTACCCAAAGGGTTCATAAAGTGGGGGAGAGGGAGAGAGAGAGCGCTTTGTGTATTCCTTTTTGGCATGCACCATAGCATTTACAACAATGTCTTTACATATTGCAGAGTTCCTATGATAAGGATGTGATTCTGAATATCCTGGGTGTTCTCACATGCCTCCTTTCTGTTGGTAAGTGGAAAAGTGAACATTTCATGTAGTGCATTGCCAAAAATCCCTTCCCCATCAATTAATGAGAAAAGAAATATTGCATTTGAATATTAGAAAAAGGGAGGGAACTTTTTTCAGTAAAACTTATGGGTCGGTTTTTGTTTTTGTTTGTTTCACTTTATCCTTTTTTCCTGGGTGGCTGATGAGTTTTGTGAGTGCCCTTTCATTCATTCTACAAATCATGACACTGTTTTCACTTTTGTGCAGTCTTTCTGGGTGCCCTCTAGTGAAGGCTGGTCCATTAGAGTGAATGGGGAATTGAGGTCAGACAGACTCAAACTGAAAATCTATATTATTATTGTTATTATTATTAGCCCAACAGGCTGAATTCTGATATTATTATTATTATTATTATTATTATTATTATTATTATTATTATTATTATTATTATTATTATTCCCCACCCATCTGGCTGCATTTCCCCAGCCACTCTGGGCAACTTTCAGCAGACTATAAAAACATAATAAAATATAAAAACATAGTAAGTTTTAACTTACTCTCAGCCCTATTGCATCAAGTCTCCTTTACACCACTGAGAGGTGACTGTGATTATGTGGTATACAGATTGTTGAGATAAGTAAGTAAGTAAATAAAAAATAATGTGAAAGCCACTCTGAGTTTTCAGGGGTCTTGTTGGACTTGAAGATTTGCTTGTATGTTTATGTGTGGTAGGGAAAGGACTTGGCAACTATTCCATTTTCTTGCTTCCACTTAGGGACGAACAGGAGGCTTCACTATACAATTAGCAAAGGCGGCAGCGAAGCACTTCTGCAGGCTCTGGTGAATGCGACACAAACTCCCACACCAGACTATGACATCCTCTTGCCCTTGTTTCGCCTGCTGGCCAAAGTTGGCCAAAAAGGTACAGCTGCTGAACCATGGGTGCATGTCCATCAGTATTGCGATGCTGTGTTGCTAGCTGTGTCATTGCGTTCCACATAGGGATGCGGGTGGCGCTGTGGTCTAAACCACTGAGCCTCTTGGGCTTGTCGATCGGAAGGTCAGCGGTTTGAATCCCTGCAGCGGGGTGAGCTCCCGTTGCTCTGCCCAACTCCTGTCAACCTAGCAGTTCAAAAGCACACCAGTGCAAGTAGATAAATAGGTACCAATGTTGCGGGAAGGTAAATGGTGTTTCCATGTGCTCTGGTTTCCGTCACAGTCCTCTGTGTGCCAGAAATGGTTTAGTCATGCTGGCCACATGACCGGGAAAGCTGTCTGTGGACAAACGCTGACTCCCTCGGCCTGAAAGTGAGATGAGCATCACACCCCATAGTCACCTTTGACTGTACTTAACCGTCCAGGGGTCCTTTACCTTTTAGCTTTTACCTTGTGTCCCACATCTCAGAGTGAGATGTTTCTGTCACCTCAAAAAAATGAGGTCCCTAGTTGAGGCACTTTGGACTGTCAAAGCCACAGAGGTAGTATTCAGTTGTGTTTCCCTCACTGAGGCTTAGACCGGGGTGTGGGGTTGGCGGACCTAGGAACCCAGGAAGCTACCTTACTTTGCGTCAGACATTTTTTTTAAAAAAGGCAAGTCTATCCGGGCACGTGGATGTTGATGTGTTTTAATCTCTTTTTCTGTTAGTTTCAATTTTTTAAAAAATAAGTTTGAAAAATGTTTTTATTGATAATTTTAATATTTCTTGAAAATTGCTTGGAGGTTTGACAACCGTCCTGTGACATTCAAAATTTTTGTTAAAAAATAAATAATCAAAATCATTTCCTCCTCCTCCTCCTGCTGTCTCTCAGATAAGAAGTTTGGGCTGAAGGCACAAAGATTGGAGGTGATAGATATGACACTCAGCTTGGCAAGGAAAAACCTAAATCACCACCAGAATCTCACCCACTGCCTTTGGGCACTGCATGTTTATGCCTCTAGTGGTGAGTATGCAATCCCTTTCCCTTCTTCCTTGTGTACGTTAACAGCCCTTTCCTCCCATAATTCCATGGAATGATGCTGATGCACAGTCCTACTCCTACCCCCCCCCCCCAAATCACTGGATAATTTCTCTTTTCTCCCTTTATCTGTCAAAGTGGTCCCCCGGCCCAGTTTTACTGCCTGCAAATAGAGTGGATAATTTTGGGAAGCAAGTTTTGTTTAGGAGATGGTTAGTGGGGGGCTTCTTCTAGCAACTTCTCTGTCCCCACTGAAGATTTCCGTTCCACATGGGATGATGGGAGTCACAATCCAGAACATCGTGACAATACAGTGGTACCTTAATCCGTTCCAGAAGTCTGTTCCAAAACCAAAGCGTTCCAAAACCAAGGTGCACTTTCCCATAGAAAGTAATGCAAAACAGATTAATCCGTTCCAGACTTTAAAAAACAACCCCTAAAACAGCATTTTAACATGAATTTTACTATCCAATGAGACCATTGATCCATAAAATGAAAGCAATAATCAATGTGCTGTACTATAAAATTAAAAAAAACAGCATTGTAGATGATAAAAAAAAAAATGTTTTTCTTTCCTGCACTGATGATAGTCATTGTTTGGATGGGGGGCTTTTATCCATTTCCATAGTCACACAATCAACCAAACAATCAGTAGCTGAACTGGGATCCACACAGTCACAAAAACAAATTAACTGAAAAATCCTCAAACAAAAAATGCAAGAACAAAAGCACCAAATATAAGCTCCAAATATCACCTTAGAACACTGCAATCAGAAACAGAAGGCTTGAATTACAATGGGGGGGATGCAAATTAGCAGCGCAACAGGAAACACAGGGGGATTCAAAATGGAGCACTTTCAGCTTCTGAAAAAAAGTTCAGAAACTGGAACACCTACTTTTGGTTTTGCACTGTTCGGGTTCCAAGTTGTTCATGAACTAAGCTGTTCGAAAACCGAGGTACCACTGTATTAAATACCACTGTATTAAAAATTCAGAACCCCAGCTTACTCAAACCGGCACTTCTCAGCTTCTGGATCATCATAGGCAGGCAAATTAGTGGTGCCATTGTGATCACCTACAATTATGACCTGGGTTGGTAGAATGTGGCAGGTTTTAGAAGAGGGATGGCTAAGCTGTGACCCTCCAGATATTGGACCCTCCTTCACCCCTGGTAATCAACTATGCTGGCTGAGGCTGATGGGAGTTGGAGTCTAGCAACCTTAGTCCTGCCTGTAGTTTCCAGCAAGTGGTATTCAGAAGCATTTTTGCCTCCAATCATGTAGGCGGAAGTTTGGCCACCACGGCTAGTGGCCATTGATAACCTTCCCCTCCATGAATTTGCCCAATCCTTTTTTAAAGGCATCCAAGTTGGTGGCCATCCTTGCCACTTGTGGGACCAAGTCCCATAGTTTAACTATGCACTGCGTGAAGAAGGACTTTCTTTTATATGCCCTGAATCTTCCAACATTCAGCTTTCCACAAGATTCAGTGTCCACAAGATCTTACTGTTATGAAAGATGTGTGTGTGGGGTGGTGGTGGTGGTGGTGGACATTTCTCTAGCTGCTTTCTCCAAGGTTATTTCACCCTGCTTAGTGGTAGGTCTGCACATGATTCTCTCTGGCGGAACGACTGGTGATTCTGTCCCAAATTTCCGACGTCATCAGTCTTTGCCAACTGCTCTCGCTGCTCCTTCTTGACCTCCTCTAACCTAGTGGTTGTTTCCCCTTTGGAGAATCCTAATTGGGCCACCAGCCTTTGGCATGGCTCGACAAGCTTAGCATTTCAGATCTTCCCCCTGAAGATTTAATGCTACTGGCTGCTGGCCTCGTGGGTTTCCTATGTGTTTACAGGAGCCCCACTGGCTTCTCACTATGGACCTTCCTGGGAAGGCTGCCAAGCATGTTCTTCCAGCCCTTCTGAGATAAGCATTATTCGAAAGGTGAATGTAACAGAGATGGCACTGAAATGCATCTGGATTTAGATTGCAGGGTGCTTTATCCGCAGCCCCCCTCCATGTGCCTTGCAGTGTCAGGGTCCTTGCTCACACTTTGCCTGGTTGCCACATGCAGCAGAATGAGGAGCTGGAATGCTGAGGTGCAAGGCCAGATTTAGGAGCCAGCAGCCACTTGGGATGCCTAAGTCGAAAGTGTGTGCCAAGCTCAGTTGTGGGTGCTGCTGCTGTCATGGCAGAAAAAAATATGGTACAGGCACTTGAGAAGCTGGCAACACTGATCTCTCTGTGTGGCCAGTGTCATAACCTCCAGCGTTTCTCCGATGAAAATAGGGACTTGCTATTCAACAACAACAACAACAACAACAACAACAACAACAACAACAACAATTTTATTTATACCCCACCCATAGAACTGGGTTGCCCCAGCCACTCTGGGTGGCTTCCAAAATATATAATAAAAATATATTAAAACAGTAAACATTTTTAAAAATCCCTATACAGTGGTACCTCTGGTTAAGTACTTAATTCGTTCCGGAGGTCTGTTCTTAACCTGAAACTGTTCTTAACCTGAAGCACCACTTTAGCTAATAGGGCCTCCTGCTGCTGCCATACCGCCGGAGCACGATTTCTGTTCTCATCCTGAAGCAAAGTTCTTAACCCGAGGTAATATTTCTTGGTTAACGGAGTCTGTAACCTGAAGCGTATGTAACCCGAGGTACTACTGTACAGGGCTGCCTTCAGATGTCTTCTAAGGTTTTATAGTTACTTAGCTCTTTGGCTCGGGGGCTGCATAACTTTATAGCCTTCAACTTTTCTCCAATGGAAATAGGGGCATTCTGGGATCAAATCAGAAACTGGGACAGCTTCTCTAGATCTGGGACTGTCTCTGGAAAATAGGGACACTTGTAGGGTTTGCAGTGTTGTGTTAATGGCTGCGGTGTTGTTCTGCAATCGTGGGAATATTTACAACATCAGGGCCCTTTCAACAAATGGTGTGAACGTGAAGTTTTGTGACTGGGTACATTCCTGCAAATTTATCATCTTAGATGGCAAGGGAGAAATCACGAGGGCAAATGGTTTATCAAAGCTGAGAAATGGGCCACCTATGAGAGTATGTGTTGCAGAGGACTCTGCTGTATGTTCTACCAGGGCTTGTCAGGGTGGTGCCTTGGGTGCAAGTGTGCCTACCAGTACCTCATATTGTGCAGAAATCTCCACTCAAAAATCCACAATGGGTGGGAGACTGTTGTTAATCTGGTGATCTAATCCATAATAGTGCATCTTCCGTTTAGTTTGATTGCTTTGTCAATGCTACTTCATAGCTCATATGCAAATTATATCCAATTGATTTAAGTCGCTCTAAATGTAATCATATTTTATGTTGTTTTGTATTCCTATAAATTCAATTTTCTCTATAAGTTCTATAAGATTCATAATTTCATTTTCATTTCACTTAAGCTTTGTATATTAATAAACTGAGTGATTTGTTTCACTTGGAGTCTGGTTCTTATGGGCAGGCTTTAGTCCCTATTCCACTGGGTTGCTACTGAGCAAAAACGAATCGTGATTAGAATCGATTGATAGTCCATTGCATAGTGTGCCCTGATGTTGATTGGATCACCAGATTAAAAAGTGTTTGTTCTTCCTGCTTGGTTCCTGTTTGTACTGGCTTGACCTCTCTTAAACACCTCCATAAGAGCTGTTTTGGGACTGGCTTGCACAGCATTTCCTCAAAATTCCTAATGTGTCCAATCCACTGGCTTCCAAGGGTTGGTATTCCTTTTTCTACACTGACTGAACACAGAGTTCACACAGAGTGCTGGCCACAAGTCTGCCATTTTGAGATATGACTAAACCCCAATACACCCAACTTTATCATGTTGCTGAGCATAGCAGGGAAATATCTTCCTGTAGTGGGCAAACTCTTTCAGGGAAGTTACAGAACACCTGACTGAGTAATTCCCCAGGTTTCACCAAAAGGGCTGATTCCAGATTTGAAGAAGCCTT
Source organism: Podarcis liolepis (assembly GCF_965112155.1). Taxonomy (NCBI): domain Eukaryota; kingdom Metazoa; phylum Chordata; class Lepidosauria; order Squamata; family Lacertidae; genus Podarcis; species Podarcis liolepis. The sequence continues at coordinate 34,464,395 of NC_139569.1, forward strand.
GGGCAAAGTGTCCTCTAATGAAGACTGGGTGCCACCGCATTAGTGTCCTCCATTGCCCAGAGCAATGCATCGTGGGGAATAAAAATGGCCACGGCTTTCCAGGCCCAGTGCCTGGTGCTCATCAGTGCACAAGAAAAAGGATTATTATAATGGGGCCCCAAGGACAGGCATCAGTTCTAAGCTCTGCTAGGGCCCTAGCATCCACCTGAGAGTACCACCTGCTGACTCTGGTCCTGTTCCTGAACCCACAGTTTAAAAACTAGCAAGTCAAGGGGCAGGATAGTGGGGCCAGATGGATAAATGCTTCAACTCTTTAAGACTGCTCTCATTCCCTTACAGATTTCCTTGGTCTGAAAAGAGGTTTTTATTTTTGAAATATGTTTGGATGTTTTTATTTGTTTTAAACTGTTTACTGCTATGTAGTTTGCCGCCCTGGGCTCCCTTGAGAGGGAGGGCAGGATAGAAATTGGATAAACAAATAAAAAATAATAATAAGATTGCTGAGAGAGCCAGAAATTTGTTAACAACCCCAGAAGCCCACTTTCTTAGGCTATGATTCCAAAACCATACTATTCCCCCCCCCCTCCAGTTTTAGCCTGACTGCCTATTTTCTTCCTTTGCACAGTTACCGTGGGAACCATGTTGGGAGTGAATGGAGCTATGGAGCTGCTCTTCAAAGTCATTACACCTTACACCAAGAAGCACACCAGAACGACAAGGTAGTGGGGGGACTTTCTGGGATACCTTCTCTGGACGTGTATGTGTGTGTGTGTGGCAAAGGTATTAAGACCAAAGTGACAGGCTGGGGAGTGAACAGAGGTAAATGTTCCCCTTATGCTAAGGTGCCAGCCCAAATTAAGCCAAGGCGTTGATGTCCACATGCATAAAGGAAATCAGACTATTAGCTCACCAAGCTCAGATATGTCTCTACGTCAGGGGTAGATGCTCCAACTCCCATAAGCTGCAGCCAACATCAGAGGTAGAATCATAGAAGTGTAGAGTTGCAAGGCTAATCCAGTCCAACCCCCTGCGATGCAGGAATCTCAGCTAAAGCATCAATGACAGGTGGTCATCCAACCTCTGCTGATAAACTTCCAAGGAAGGGCAGTCCACAACCTCCCGAGGGAGACCGTTTAACAGATGAAAGGAGCTACATCTGGCCTACATCTGGAAAACATCATGTTGCCTATATTTTGTCTACATAGACTGGCCATTGCTCTCTAGGGCTCCGGACAGGAGCATTTCCCAGTCCTGTCTAGAGATACAGTGCATTGTAACTGGGAATTTTTGCATGCGAAACCATGAACTCTACTGCTGCGTTGCAGCCCGTCCCCTAAATGTCATGGAAACAGGAGGAGGAATTGGATACTGAATGGATAACACAGTATGCTGCCTTGCAGATGCATCTCCCACTAAAACCTCAAGGGTCAGAGAGACCCTGTTATTTATTTATTTTTAGTGCCTTTTTCTCCCTTGCCAAGTCTGAAAGCTGCTGTGACTCTCCAGTGTGAAGTTAAAATTAGCCACACAGCTGTCTTGCTCTGGTCCTGTCCCCAGCCAGTTCCCAGAGCGAGATTTACAAGGCGTGCACGCCTTATAAAAGAGAAGGTGCACGTGACCCAGAGCTGCGCCTGCTTCTGCTTCTCTTGCTGCTTTGATGTGGCAGGAAGCAAGAGGAGAGGCGCGCCGAGAAATATCAAAGCTCAAGACATGGGCGACTGTGGAAAAGATGTGCTGAAGATGGACAGATGCAAGAAGAACATAGCGCCCCTGAAGAATAATAACAGTGCTGCTGAATCATCGCAACAATAATAACAGCAATAATAATAATAACACAAGAAGAACATTGCACTGCAAAATTACAATTGTGATAATGATGGTGATGATAATAATATGTCAATAATAGAGATGCCCCTAAGATGGCTGGATGCAAGAAGAACATAGCATTGCTGTATAATGATGATGATAGTAATAGCTACAGCAATAATAATTTGTATAAAGGTAAAGGGACCCCTGAGCATTAGGTCCAGTCGTGACCGACTCTGGGGATGCGGCGCTCATCTCGCTTTACTGGCCAAGGGAGCCGGTGTACAGCTTCCGGGTCATGTGGCCAGCATGACTAAGTCACTTCTGGTGAACCAGAGCAGCGCACGGAAACGCTGTTTACCTTCCTGCTGAAGCGGTACCTATTTATTTACTTGCACTTTGATGTGCTTTTGAACTGCTAGGTAGGCAGGAGCAGGGACCGAGCAACGGGAGCTCACCCCATTGCGGGGATTCGAACTGCTGACCCTCTGATTGGCAAGTCCTAGGCTCTGTGGTTGAACCCACAGCGCCACCCGCGTCCCTAATAATTTGTATAGCAATAATAAAAACAATACCGTAGTCATTGGTTCCAATAAAGGTGTTACTCTACCCGGTGCACTCCAGATGTTTTGGACTACAAGTTCCATCAGTATCATAGGGTTGTGCTGAAGTAGGCAAAACAGCCACACTGGCTGGGGTTGGTGGGAGAAATCTGGACAGTGCACATGTGCATTTTATGCAATGCTGTGTCCTCTTTTTCTTTCATATAGTGCTGGAAAGGCAATGCAGAATCGCCATGAAATGAATGTTTCACCTGCACCCAGCACACTCAGGCAGCTGTCAGGGCACCCTGCTGCCTTCTAGGTTTGCCATGTGGCCTAGTTTACAGAAGTCAGTCTCCAGTTTGAAGGAGCCCTCTCTTTGAAGGGGTCTCTGGCCCAAGCCCAGTTTAAAGATGAAGCATCGTAAGACAGGAGAGGAGGGACACCAACAGTTAGCAGGACCTGGGCAGCAAAGTGAGTGAACACCATGCATTTTCTTTTTCACGACAATGCCTGTTCAGCCACATAGAAAAGAGATGGCTCTTCAGAGGAACCTTCATTTCATGGCGATTCTGCATTGCATTTTCCAGCACAAGGGCCACATTCCTTTCTGAACAACCTCCCAAGGGCCATGTGCCACTGATGGACAGGATCAGAGGCAAATGTGGGTGGAGCATTATATATATATATATATATATATATATATATATATATATATATATATACTGTTTGATTGTAAACAAACCTCAGAGTACTTTAGAAAAGAATAAAATAAAATAATGAACAAAAACAGTTTAAAACAGTCATATAAAACATTAAAAGAATAACTAGAAACCAATAATAAGCCAAAAAGAAAGAAAGAAACAGAGAGAGACAGAGAGAGAAGAAAGAAAGAAAGAAAGAAAGAAAGAAAGAGAGAGAGGAAGGAAGGAAGGAAGGAAGGAAGGAAGGAAGGAAGGAAGGAAGGAAGGAAGGAAACCCAGGTTAAAATGCATGTCAACATTCTACACATCTGGGTAGACTTTCCTAAAGAAATATGTTTTTAGCCACTTCTGAAAAGAGTACAATGAAAACGCCTGCTTGGTGTCAGTGGAAGGTACCACAAGGATCATCTAATTCATCGTCTTGCAATGCAAGAAAAAACTCTATAAATAAGTCAGAAATTAAATCGTTATAACATTTTTTTTAAAAAAACCCTATGTAAAATTGTGTATAAAAATGTCCTGCTCTCTGGCACCATCTGGCGTTGCATGTTTATAGTGCATTCAAATCGTTGTTTCTTTACTAACGTAGCTGAGTCCCAAGAGTCTCATGCTCTACCAACTGATAACACTCCTCTCTACTCTCCATCCAGGCAAGCAAGAGGCATGATCAGAGTTCAAGGACCCATTCCAGCCAGGCAAAAGCATTCAGGGTGTGACACAGGGCCACTGTAGGTGTGGTCTGGTGAGAGTTTAGAGGGCTTGATAGAGTGACTTGGAGTGCTGCATTTGACCCCCAATTTGGGGTCTCCCACTACTGCTGTATTTAGTGGTTATCTCTGCTGATTTTGAAGTCTTTGTTGTGCTGCAGTTGTTGTGTTCCTGTTGATTGCGTTCTACTTGTTTCTGTTGTTTCAAAAACATATTTTTAAGGTGGGGGAGGGATGGGCTATCAATGTTTTAACAAACAAATAAAAAAAGTGACAAGACTGAGTTGCAATCCTCAGCAGCCATATCATCAAAAGGAAACTTGCAATTCACTCAACAGCACAGCAAATACATATAACGAAACATCAAAGGACGTTAACCTATCAAAGAACAGATTAAAGGGGGGGGGAGGAGAAAGAGCCTGAGAAGCACCTGGAGCCAAACATTCACATAAGATAGAGCTTGGTTCTTCACCTTTATTTTTCAAAGTTTCTTCCGCCAGACAGCATTTATCATAATGAAAGATTTTAATGCCACATATTAATGTCATCGTATCTGCTTTCAATTCATGTATTACCTTTGTAAGAATTCAAGATACTCCCATTACTTATCTCCGGTCGTAAGACCGTTCTTCACATTATAACTTGCATTAATGAGCACATCATTTCCACATCTATCTTCTCCTTTTCCTCATTGTTCCAGAAGTGTAGAGAAAGGCTGCCAGAGTTTTACAGAGTTGCCTTTTCCTCAGTTTTATTTTCTGTCTGAATCATCATAACCCCCTCCAACCCCACAAAACCCCACAAACACCCCTTAGGTCACTTTTCTTCCACTGAGCCAACATATTTGGCAAACAAGGTGTTCAGTATTTATTCTCATTGCATGTAGATCAATGTATCTTATCTGCAGATTCATGAGCTTAATGTAAAAAGATCAGATTCCTGTCAGTTCTCTGTTTCCTTCCAATGTTGTGATTTGTTTCTCAAAACGTTTGATCAAATTTTCTCCACCAAAGATTACTTCCATACACACCCCACCGATGGTGTGTAACGCAAACCTCATTCATGTGGCTTTTGAATGTGTGCAGATTGCAGTAGCTGGGACCATCTACCATGCAGCTAAGCCTTGCATGCTCATCCTCAGGAAACATTACATTCCTACATACGCATACAGTGGTACCTCGGGTTACATACACTTCAGGTTACATACGCTTCAAGTTACACACTCCGCTAACCCAGAAATAGTGCTTCAGGTTAAGAACTTTGCTTCAGGATGAGAACAGAAATTGTGCTCTGGCGACTAAAGTGGTGCTTCAGGTTAAGAACAGTTTCAGGTTAAGTACGGACCCCCGGAACGAATTAAGTACTTAACCCGAGGTACCACTGTACAGTCATACCTCATGTTACATTTGCTTCAGGTTGCATGTTTTCAGGTTGCGTCCTGCAGCGACCTGGAAGTGCCAGAAAGGGTTACTTCTGGATTTCGCCGCTCGCGCATGCGCAGATGCACAAAATGACGTCACGTGCATGCACAGAAGCGGCAAATTGCGACCCGCGCATGTGCAAACGCGGGTTGCGTTCTGCTCATGTTGCGAACGGGCCTCCAGAACGGATCCCATTCACAACCAGAAGTACCACTGTACAGTGGTATCTCAGTTTACAAACTTAATCCGTTCTGGAAGTCCGTTCTTAAACCAAAGCTGTTCTTAAACTGAGGCGTTCTTTCCCTAATGAGGCCTCCCACTGCCAGTGTCCTTCCACCGTTCGGCTTCCATTCATAGACCGAGGTAAAGTTTGCTAATGGGAACACTACTTCTGGTTTTGCAGAGTTCGTATACTGAATACGTAGTTCGTAAACAAGGCTGTTCTTAAACAGAGGTACCACTGTCTAGAGCGGGGTTGTCAACCTGGTCCCTACCGCCCACTAGTGGGCGTTTCAGGATTCTAGGTGGGCGGTAGGGGGTTCTACGTCACAAGCTGAATCCTCCTTCCATTGAGCACTGGTGGGTGGTAAGGAAATTTTACCATCAAGAAAGATGCATTAGTGGGCGGTAGGTGTAAAAAGGTTAACTACCCCAGTATAGAGTGATATGGAGTGCTATATCCAATTAAGGCCACATTCACACAATACATTTAAAGCACTATGATGACACTTTAAACACTTTAAAAGAATCTTGGGAAGTGTACTTTATTAAGGGCACTGAGAGATGTTAGGAGACCCCTATTTCCCCCCTCCCCCCCGAGTTACAATTCCCAAAGTTGTTTAACAGTCAGTCCCTCTCCACAAGAAACTCTGGAAATTGTAGGTCTGTGATCAGAATAGGGGTCTCCTAACAACACTCAAGATCCTTTAAAAAAGTCAGCTTCAAGGATTCTTTGAGGTCAATTGACATGAAGGGACCCAAGTTATTCATGTCCGTTAATTTCAAGGGGTCAACTCTGAGCAGGACCAGCACAGAATACAACCCATTGCTTACTGCTCAGGAAATACGCCCAATTCCCTCTTTATGATGTGAACTGATTAAATGCACGGTGAATGTGCACAGTGACTAGTTGCTTTGCAAATTAGCTGCTCAACTCACATCACCTCTAACGTATCTATTCCTGCCAATTTAGGATTACGTTTCATGCACCTGATGGAGTGCACTCTGGTCTGTGAAAGCTTATCCCATAATAAATGTGCTAGGGTGGGATTAAACCTAGCCAGCCCTGTCAGTGGAAGGAAAAGCACGAGGACTTTTCTGCTTGCACATTTCGGCTTTCCCCCTCCCCTCCCCCTCCCTGCCCCCAACCCCAAATTCACTCTGGGGAGCATCAGGAGAATCCCCCAAACAGTGCAGGGGATCATTCTGTCTGGCAGACTGAAATGCATCAGCAGATGGAGCAACTGGAAGAGTGTGATGTTGAATTCTACCCTTAGTTGAATTCCACGAAACTCCTTCCTGGTTTTTGCCACAACACATGTAACACTGTCATCCTTCTGGTAACATTTTGCTCTCTCTAGTTGCTCCAAATCTATAAAGTTACATCTAGTGGGTATGAGTTACTCGTGCGTAAACTGGTTCCTCTCTAGGCTAATTTGCCTTGTTAAACCTTTCTGACCGCGCAGCCCCTTCTCAACGTGGCTGCCTCAATCGCTGGCAGAATCCGTCAGTGGGTGTTTCTTGAACCTCTTCCAGCATAAAAGTTGTTTGACGCCCAGTCTCCGCCTTCTCTCACTGCGCGGGAGCCTCCTGCGCAGGGAGGGCGTGGGCAGCAGAGGACCTGGGCTCTCCTCACTGATGTCCAGTGAAGAATCCTGGAGCCCTCTCTCTGATTCCCCCATCAGCCCCCCTCTATCCCTGGTGTTGCGCTGAATTGCTTCCCCCTCTACTGGGCTGTTTCTCCCCCTGCTGCTGGGTCCTTCTCCCGCATCATCAGAGAGCCTCCCCTTCGCCTCTCGCTCTGATGTCAGTTCCCTGACATTACAGTTTTGGGCCACAATCCGCCCTGCTTTAATTGAGAGCTGAACAAGCATCTGATCATACAACTTCCTTCCTTTTAAATATCTGGCCATGTATTTTTCAGCGAACAAGACTCGGGGATGTAGACATTTAGTATTCAAAGCTGAAGGCAACGAGCAGTTCAATGAATGATACCCACGTGTGTCCTAGACATTCAAAGCATCCTAAGGAAAATTCCTCTTTGATTTATGTGCTGTGCCTCTTAAGAGCTGGGGTCACGGCGTACGTGCATGCGCGTGCTTTTGCAAAGCGGTGGGCCTGGAAATTCATTGGCTCTTGAAGTGCTTGGCCTCAGACAGTTGCAGCTACTGAAGACATGATTGATGGGTCCCTGCTACACTTAACTGAGTAAGCAAATCCTGTTTGCCCTCCCTCTGTCCTTCCTGCTGGATTGCTGCCTGTGATTAGAATAGCGTTTAGCCATAGAGGCACTTTATGGCTCCAGAGAAGCAGATATATAATGGGAATCTGACATGCACCAGTGTGGCTAGGAGATTACAGAGCATGGCTGGCTGGTTTGGGGCCTTCCAAACAGCAGGTTTGACGCTGCTGGAAAATTCATTCAGTTGAGAGCTTCATTAATGCAAAAGTTTGCAGCCATTATCCTGGGAATGCTCAGAGCAATCTTTGCGTGATAACGTCACAGACAAGTACCTTAATCCCAAACCCACTTACTTGGAAGTAAATTCCATTAAAAATATTCAGTCAAATGTAGACACTGTGCAGTGCCACCCTCTGCAAGCTTACTCAGATCCAAGTCCCACTGTGTTCAATGAGGTTTAAAAAGGTAAAGGTAAAGGGACCCCTGACCATTAGGTCCAGTCGTGGCCGACTCTGGGGTTGCGGCACTCGGTTTACTTTCAAGTAAATGTGTTTAGGGTGCTTCGGATTGTGGCCATAAAATTCCACTTATTTCAACGTAAAATCTAAGTGTTAATTTTAGTTTTCAGCTGAATTTCTTGCTGAATATTCTTTTTCTGTGTTTCTGACACTTTAAAAATAATTACACCTTTTAAAAATGTGACAGTCCCTCTTAACAATCATGATACCTTCCTTAGAAATCGTTTGTTAGGTGAGCATTCGCATAACGAGTCTACAGTTTCATTATTTCCTATGCAAACATTTCTAATGTGGAATTTGTCCAATCTCTTTCCTCCCTCTCTCCATGGTTTCCTCCTGAAATGGCTGCAGCCAATCAGAAAAAGAGAAACAAAAGGGGAAAAAATGGTCTATCCAATTTCTCCTGTTCTCTGATTCATCTGATCACACTCTCCGTGGTTTCCGCCTGAAAACGGCTGCCACCAACCAGTAAACAAACAAGGAAATAAGGAAGGCAGCTGATTAGATATCTGAATATGTGGAATGTACAGTGAGGTTTGAGCATCGTCTTTTACATGCAGATAAGTGAATTTTCAGATAGTGAGTGTGAGGATAGTGGTGGTGGACTTGCCTTCCTTGGAGGTTCTAAAACAGGCCGGAGAGCTATATGTCAGGGTCTTCGGCTGAAAATCCTGCATTTCAGGGGGTTGGACTAGATGATCTTTGTGGTCCCTTCCAACTCTAGGGTTCTATGGGACCTGCGTGTACATGCCTTACTCACATCCCTTATAGCAGACCAAGCGACCTCTGGTGTATTTTTTCTTTGAAAAAAAAATCTTAAAACTCCTGACTAACGCTATTTACCAGCTCAGGATTATTAAGTGAAACATTTATTATTATTATTATTATTATTATTATTATTATTATTATTATTATTATTATTATTAGAGAATTAGCTCTAAAACACTGTTGAATTTTCACGAGGACTTTGTAGTTTAATTGCAAACTGATGTGGGTTGCTGTACTCTAAGACTGGAAACATGAGAAACCAAAATTGACATATTCACCCATCCCCAATCCTCATATGCCCATTTACCCCTTACTCCGGACAAATGCAGCCGCCCTTTAGTTCTTGCACTCACTCAGAAATCTCTCCTCTGGCTGGAAGGAAGGAGCAGACAGCTTTCCCTCAAAAAGGCATGTATGGTCCTTGCTATTTGGTTAGGTTCCAAGAATATGGAATGCACAGCTCACCCCTCCTGAGAGATGTCTATACATCCCATTCCATGAAGGTGGCCAGCCATCTCCCGGTTAAGCCAAGGTCACTTCGAGAGCCAGCCCTGTCAATCACAGAGACAAGAGCTATTTACTAAGCCTGCTAGCATGTAGTAACAAGATACATGGTGCTATTTATTTCACTGGCATCAGCCCCTGGGCTATTTAGATGGAGGTTCACCCATGCCCCAATTGACCTTTTTTGGGATGCATGCCAAATGACTCATTATTCCCCGTCAGAAATGTACTCCCCCACCTTGGATCAGATAGGGGCGGATTTTTCAGCCATTTCTAATATTATGCGATTCACAGTCGTCAGTGAATAAACTCACCAGTGGCAATCTTTCAAAGAAGTGTCAAATCTTGCTGGATGGCCTTCTAATATTGTGAGCAGCGAGGCACTGGTGGGCCTTCGGATGCAAGCAATACTTAGCCTTGGGGTTACAAGGTAATTTATGGCAGGAATAAGCGATCAGCACTCCTGCTTATCCTCAAACGCTGTTTATTGGTGCTTCAGCAGTTCCTGTTCCTCTGTGAAGCGAAACAACAGAGGCTGTCTTAGAAAAGACAGGCATAAGCTCAGAGTGCACTGCCCTCTCTTTACTGAAAGGTTGAGTGGGTATTGCCCAGAGCCAAGGGGGCATCTTGATTAAGGGCAAGATGTGACAGAGAGGAAAGTGGAGATGAAAATAACATTTGTAGGTACCTCGGGATCTGTCCTCTTGTACTTCGTAAAATGCCATGCACATAGATAGCACCATACAACTCAATCTATAAAGTGAACTTGGGATTTGCAGTTGTATTTTGTGGTTGTGGAGGGTGGGCAGAAGCAAAGTGACCAGAATGGTTATGCAATGATTTGCTATGTCTGACATTTTTCAACCATGGTGAAGAATGCACCACCACTGGATATCGGAAATGGAGAATCTTTTCCAGACAGAGAAACACGTTCTCTTCTGGACAACCTTCCAGGCTGGACATGCCAGTGGTTGGTGGGGACAGAGGCAAAGGTGGGCAGAGCTTTGAATGTAAATTTTACCTTGTGCAATACACTAGTTCCTCTCACACTCAAGCATCCCTCTCTACCCTCCATCCAGGTGAGCAAGAAGCATTATCAGGGTTCAGGACTTGTTCCAGGCAGGCCAAAACACTCAAAGCAGGGCTAGTGAATAGAGTCCCCAGATCCAGACTTATTCAGTCTCTGAAGAGGTTCACCACCCTCTGTATATGGTGTTTTTCAAAGCCAACAGCCAATCCTTGCATTAAGGAGTTTTCCATCTAATTTTGACATGGGCTGCGGGAACTTCTGATTGACTAAGGGTTGGAAAGGAAGGAGGGTAACTAGAAATGAACATGATCAGAGGCAGCTATATGAGCATTCAATGCTCATTTCACTTGAGAATAAAGATTAAGGGCTTAAGCCAAAGGAAAATTCATGGTTTTGTGCCGAGATCTAAAGGAACAGAGCTAGGTGGCATCACATATCATAGAAGATCACATAGATGTTCTGGGAAAGATTTTTGTTCTGAGCCAATTAGGAATGGATATAGCTCTATGATTCTTCCACATTTTAAACCCAGGATTCCATTCTGTTTCTACATTAATCTGCAATTTGAAAAAAGAAGATTCCTCACAAAATAACGTTTAATATCTATTTAACTGTATACTGTATTTCTCTCTCTCTCAACATGTGCTTTTAAATGCACATTTTCTCCAAACGTATGCATTTAAAAGGCATATTGGACATGTTTAAATTATTTTTTATTAGTCATCTTCCCCACATATGTCTCAAGGCGATGCACACAATGTAATAAAAAGAGCTTAGGAAAACAGAAAAACAGCTCAGAAAATAATAGCAAATGAACTGAAAAACACTGAAAGGAGATACCCGTGGCAGAGAAGCATAAAATCCAATGGATAGCTTAAGCTCTCGTGTACACATTAGACTGAGAGAAGTGGATCTGCTAATTTTGTATATGAAGTCATGAAGATCAAATTCCTTAAGCATCCCCAGAGGCAAAATAGAAAGATTAGAGGCATTACAGAAGAGAGCAGGAGACCTTCAGATAGCTGAAACTGGGGGACCAAAGGTAACAGGCAAAGAAAAAAGGAGGCTGTGGTGGCCATCAACTTGGATGGCTTTAAAAGAGGATTAGAAAGATGCATGGAGGAGAAGGCCAACCTTGACTATTAGCCACAACAGCCATGTTCCACCTCCACTGTCAGAGGCGGTATGCCACTGAACACCAGTTGCTAGGCGGACAAAGTGCTCTTGTGCTCAGATCTTCCTTGTAGGTTTCCAACAAGCATCTGGTCAGCCACTGTGAGAACAGGAAGCTGGACTAGATGGGCCACTAGCCTGATCCAGCATGCTTCTCAAGTTCTCAAACAAGGCCAAAGACAGGGAGGAGTACACTAATGGTGGTTTTGAAGTCATCGGTAGTGGTCGGCATGGGGGTGCTTACTTGGCCACCCACCATTGATGGCACTGCAGCTTCCCGAAAGGGACAGGGTCAAGACAGCATGGGACAAACACACTGGTGGAGTCAACCCAACACATTTGCACCATGCCCGTGTTGTTCCTCCCACCTCAGAAAGTGCAGAGAAGCTGGTGACAAGAGATCTGGTTGACACCACCACCCTACTGGTTGCTTCCGGAAGACCACACTGTTTGCTCAAGCTGTGAAATTCTGCTATGGTTGAACTAGCCTCTGCCTCCCAATGTTTGAGCAGAAGTTGGAAGCCCAAGAGTGCCCCTTCTTCCCTCAGTCTCTGCCAGCCAATATTTTGAGCATGAGAAATGAACTCAGTGCACCGACACACTGATTAGTTCCTTGGCAACATACAAGTGTGGCTGCCAAGGATCGGTACATTTTGAGGAATAGTCTTCGGACAGCTTTATACATATGTTTATCTGGCAGCAGTTTTGGAGGTGAAGCGGGAAGCAAATCAGCCCTAATTCCCCTTGTTAGTTGCTGATTTCTCATTAATTGTGCCGAGCTGCTTGGGTGTTTACTTGGACAGGAACATACAATTCTATTGGAATGCAGTCAAGAATTCGCTGTTAGTTAATGCCCACTTATTTGGAAGTTACTGTACAGTTCACTTGATCCCCTATTGGAGTTCCCAGAGGAGAACTCCAAATATACGTACTTTTGGCTAGGTCACAGGCAGATTTGTGAGTTTTCCTTTCAGATCTGCACATGGTATTTAGAATAGAACATCCTGCTAAGCAAAGAAAGAAAGGGGAAAAAAAGAGGAAAGGAAAAGGAAAGCACTTTCTTGAGAAGGACAGCTTGTGTACAAGGCAGAACCTCCCACTAATTGGGGCACAACAGCTTGTAGCTGAATGCATCTCACAGTAGAATTGCATGTTGCTTTGTATACATGGAGGCAAGAGCGACACAGCAGCTTCCCATCTACTATGCATATAAGGAAAGGTTACAACCAGGGCTTTTTTTCAGCCACAGCTCAGTTCCAGCATCTCTTAGGTGGGCACCACTGCCATTATAAGACAACAAGGGAGGCGTTCGCAGTGAGTTCCGGCACCTCTTTTTCTAGAAAAATAGTACTGGTTAAAACATTTGCAGCTTTTAAGCCGTGAGAGACAAGGGGAGCGAGGAGGGACATGAATGAAGGTGTACAAGTTTATGCCTGGTGTGGACAGAGAGAAGTTTCCCCTCCCTCTCTCTCATTAGTCTAAAACCTAGGTTCAACCAGTGAAGCTGAATGGCGGAAGATTTAGGACAGACAAAAGGAAGGACTTTTTAACTTTGCACATAATTGTTGTTGTTGTTGTTTAGTCGTTTAGTCGTGTCCGACTCTTCATGACCCCATGGACCAGAGCATGCCAAGCACTCCTGTCTTCCACTGCCTCCCGCAGTTTGGTCAAACTCATGTTTGTAGCTTCAAGAACACTGTCCAACCATCTCGTCCTCTGTCGTCCCCTTCTCCTTGTGCCCTCCATCTTTCCCAGCATCAGGGTCTTTTCCAGGGAGTCTTCTCTTCTCATGAGGTGGCCAAAGTATTGGAGCCTCAGCTTCAGGATCTGTCCTTCCAGTGAGCACTCAGGGCTGATTTCCTTCAGAATGGATAGGTTTGATCTTCTTGGAGTCCATGGGACTCTCAAGAGTCTCCTCCAGCACCATAATTCAAAAGCATCAATTCTTCGGCAATCAGCCTTCTTTATGGTCCCGCTCTCACTTCCATGCATCACTACTGGGAAAACCATAGCTTTCACTATGACTAGGCAGGGGATTTTTTTTTTTGGGGGGGGGGGTTCTGTGTTTTGTCCAGTACTTAGCACACATGCTGGCATTGAAGATAGTAGTGCTGCTTCTATAGTGCTGTAGAAGAAAGGAACTTGTCTTCGCTGCTACACTAGGTAGTTATTAAGCTCACTTCATATTTCAGATTGCATGGCACAGAGGGAGGTGACATCAGTAGGATAAGTAAATAAAACACTGCATTTGAGTTCTATGCAATGGGCCATTTTAATAGAACAAATGAGCTCTGAAGTCAAGGCATCTTCATTTACACACTTCTCCCTGCATATCTGTTTTTACGGTCTATATCATTTCCTTCCCAGAACAACCTGCCTGAGCTGTAATAAGCAATAAAGTCTGATTTCATAGCAACGCTATGTCAGAAATGCTTCTCGGGGTAAATATAGTTACAGTGCCGAATTATATGGTATTGGCACTGGAAGAGCGAAACGGCAGAAGCGGAGAGAGATTGGAAAATTAAAAGGCAAAGTCACGGGAGGGAAATAGATGCTTTCGGATGAGGTTTTGAAAATAGACGATGAGCCAGCGAGGTGGGGAGAGGCAGTTGCAAAAGGACTTTGCTCCAGATGGCAGGTGCCAAGGCGATGGTGTGACAACAGCTCTGGCGCCATCTGAAGGAGGATGTTGGTATTTGGAAGCAAATGGTTTAACTACATTTAACTCTGTGCTTTGTGAAGACGTACTTCCTTTTGTCGATCCTGACTCTTTCCACTTCTTCCTCCAGTTCCATGTACTTTTCATGGGAGAAAACCACCTTCACCTCCTCCTGTGTGTGGAGGCAAGGTATCTAAGATTGGCTTTTTGTGCACCTCAAGTGTGCCTTTGCACCCATGGGTGCCGCACTGGCAACCCCTGGCCCAGGTCATAAAATGGATTTTGGCGCTGTTCAGACATTCTGATTGCACAGAGGAAATCTGTATGCAAGCTCTCTGGAATTACCATCACTGCAGAGACAACGGCAGCAGATGTTTCAGTTCACCCTCCTGCCTGGCTGTTTCCTCATGTGTCCCTGAGACAAAAAGGGAAAGAATCCCGCGAGGGCTCTTGAACTGCATGATGATAAACAGTTCCTGAGAAGTGTCAGAAGAGGATGTTTTTCATTCAGCTGTTAGCAGCACTGTGCACATTTGATTCCCCCTCTCCTGATTGTATTCACCATAGATGATTACACACACACACATTATAATTTTAATCACCTGGGGCTATTCTATATCCTGAAAGGTTTTGCGTAGCTGCTGCCGTTGCAGCTTCTGTCGGCTTGGGTGATTCATCGCCAAAAGCAGGGGAAAACACCTTATCAGTAACAAGGAGGACATAGATTTGAAGGCGCTAATTTGTACCTACAGGACCGCCTCTCCTGATATGTCCCACAGAGGACCTTACTGTCTTCAAATAAAAACATCTTGGAGATCCCAGGCCACAGGGAGGTTAGGCTGGCCTTGATCAGAGCCAGGGCTTTTTCAGCTGTGGCCCCGATCTGGTGGAACGTTCTGTCACAAGAAACTAGGGCCCTGCGGGACTTGATATCTTTCCGCAGGGCCTGCAAGATGGAGCTGTTCCACCAGGCCTTTGGCCAAGGCACAGGCTGACCCCTTCTCTCCTTCTGTAATCCTCACAGAACTCTAGCCCAATGGTTGCCATTAATTTGATTCTGAATTGATTTTAGAATGTATTTTAATGAATTGACTGTGTGATTTTATGTACACTGTGCTATTTTTACTTGTTGTTAGCCGCTCTGAGCCCGCCTTTGGCTGGGGAGGGCAGGATATAAATAACTTCTTCTTCTTCTTCTTCTTCTTCTTCTTCTTCTTCTTCTTCTTATTATTATTATTATTATAGATGCCAATTTAGAAATAATGTCTACATTTTAAATAGAAATACATCTCACCCTAATGGAGGAGATTGTGAACAGGTAACCCATCTGCCTGCTCAGTCTGCTACCCAGGAACATAGATAAACTCAGCAGATACTTCAGCAATGGCATTCACTCCCATAGAAGACAAGAATGGTCACCAATTTAGATGGCTTTAGGTGGACTGGGAAAATTCATGGATAAGGCAACCAAGGGCCACTAGCCATGATGGCTATGCGCTGCCTCCACAGAGGCAGGAATGCTTCTGAATACCAGTTGATGGAAACCACAGGAGGGGAGAGTGCTCTTGAGCTCGGGTCCTGCTATCAGGCTCCCCATAGGTATGTGGGGGGCCACTGTGAGAACAGGATGCTGAAGTAGGTGGACCAATAGCCTAATCCAGTTAGGGCTCTTATTATGTTCTTACTGTAGGTGTCAACAATTGACAAGCCACTCTCCCCTTTTAGGATTAAACTGGAAATTACACTGGGCAACCCTTCCCAAAAAGCATTGCTTGAGCAGTATTGAGAGTCTGAAAATCCAGTAAAAAATATGCTAGGCATTTATTGTGACTTGCCAGATTCTTGCCTGGTTCTGCAGCCCCAAGGAAATGTCCTTCCTAAATTTACCCTAAATTTCCGTGCAAGGCCAAGTACGATGAGTTTGGTACAGCATGGCGGACTGGCGATGGAGACAATACACAGGCTCCTGCCATGATAAACTTGTCAGTACTCTTCACCTCACTCATACCTCCCTGGCTGTTATCAACAGTGACAGCACCAAGACAGAAATCTATAAACAAAGCCTGGGGTTGAGTTGCCCCTGGACTTAATCCAAGGAGGAGCTGAAATCTTGCTTAGTGCCGTGCCAAAAATTTCTCCTGCCATTTCTCCTGACCATTCTTCATCACTTAGGAGAACAGAAAATGGCACTTCAAAAAGAAATCAAAGGGGAGAAAAAAATTGGGTGAAATTCTCATGGGTGGAGTACTGTACAGGGGCTTCGTCCTGCTTACCTTACTTTTCAAGCAGCCGGGGGGTATTTGTGAGTGTCTGTTCTTTCATTCTATAGACCATCTCATCAGGGTTCTGCACTCTGCAGCCTTCCTGGGTGCCTTCAGTGATGGCCCAGGGGAAGACATCACGAGGCAGCTCCTTCCATGGGGCTTTTTCAGATCAGGAAGTGCAGGCAGCTAGGGAGGCTGCAGAGAACCTGAGAAACATTCAGTGGAAAGAAACACAAATGCATGCACACGCCACTCATCCACATTGTAATGATGAGCTGAACCCTGCACCCGCTGAAATTCTAAAGAAATTCTCAGGTGTCCCAAGACTGAGGTGGAAAAAAATGTAAGCCTTTTTCACAGGAGGAAAAAAAAAACTTTCAGTAAATCAGTGGGTCAGTTTCTGTGCAGCACTGTGGAAAAGCAGCACTTAAAGATGCCGCCTGGAATGGAAGCAACTGTAAAACTTTTTGGTACAGAATATAACCCCCCCACCCGCCAAAATGGGTGGAAGCATTTATTTATTTATAAAATTGTTAAGTGAGGGGTGGGTCCCTACAGCCCTGCAGATGTAGTTTCTGGACCCCCGCTCCCATCAACTCGGCCCATGGATGATTGGAGTTGGAGTCCAGCCACATCTGGAGAGCCACAGGATTCCCATCCCTGTATTTGCCCCCCACTCAAATGACCCACCAAAATGGCATTCCCCCTCCCCACCAGGGAAGAAGGACATCAGGGAAAATCTACACCAGGAACAAGGGAAGGAAGGAAGAAAGGTTGACATCATGATCTGCTGCCCCTGGAGGATCTTGCCACCTGAGGTGGCTGCCTCACCTTGCCTCATGGGTGCGTTGGCCCAGTCCAATTGGCACCTGCTTGGTCACTGTGAAAATAGGGTGCTTGACAAGATGTACCTTTGGCCTGAACCAGTGGGCTCATTGTATGATATTATGTTTCCCATTGCTCTCTTCTAGCAGATCCTCTCCACTGACATGCATTTCATCCCCATGGCCAGGGTTGGGGTGAACACATCCTGCAATTTCCCCCTTATCTTGCTATAAGTTGGTCTTTACATTTTTCTAGTTTGTTCCACCCCAGCCCTCCCCAATCATTCGGCGTTTTCAAATTAGTTTTGCTGCATTTTATCTCCTTGCAGATAAGTCTAAAAATGAGCACTCTTCTTATCTCCCATACATCGTTACAGTCTGAGAACACTCTGTATTGGGTTCTCTTTTGATGGTAGCATCTTTTATCTCCAGAGTGCCTTATAACATGCAGCAGTTGGGAGAGGCAGAGGCTTGTAGGAGGCGAAGGGTTCAGTGACCTGCATATAGTAGTTTAGGGCAGGGGGTGGGGAGGGAGACATGAGGAGTTCGATTTTTGCAAATTCCAGTCTGGATTGACTCAATCTGCACCTCTAGGATGAATGTGCAGACCATAATGTGTAGCTATTCTTCTGCATTTGTAACAAATCAATCTTATAGTGTGGCAGCTCCTAAACTCTGGAACTCCCTGCCCATTGTATTCTTTTCAGCACCTTCTAAAAACCTTTCTATTTAGATAAGCTTTCCTTGAAGCAGTTGGCACTGTGGGTTAAACCACTGAGCCTAGGACTTGCTGATCAGAAGGTCGGCGGTTCGAATCCCCGCAATGGGGTGAGCTCCCATTGTTTGGTCCCTGCTCCTGCCAACCTAGCAGTTCGAAAGCACGTCAGAGTGCAAGTAGATAAATAGGTACCGCTCCAACAGGAAGGTAAGAGGCGTTTACGTGCGCTGCTCTGGTTCGCCAGAAGCGGCTTAGTCATGCTGGCCACATGACCCGGAAGCTGTACGCCGGCTCCCTTGGCCAATAAAGCGAGATGAGTGCCACAACCCCAAGATCAGCCAAGACTGGACCTAATGGTTAGAGGTCCCTTTACCTTTACCTTGACATATAAAGCTGACATGTATTCTAATCTGCAATTTTATCATAGTGCAGGGCTGTCCACCTTTTTGTTTTTGGTGCGGGGGCGGGGCAGGGGGAAGATCCTACGATCAACTGGTAGATCACGATCAACCTGTTGGACAGCCCTGTTATAGTGTATATTTTAAACTGTTGATTTTCTTGACTGCCTAATCAGGCTAGAGCAGGGTTTCCCAAACTTGGGCCTCCAGCTCTTTTTGGACTACAACTCCTATCACCCCTAGCGAGCAGGGCCAATGGTCAAGGAAGATGGGAACTGTTTGGGAAACCCTGGGCTTGAGCCACAGCTGGGATGCAGCACAATGCACAGGAACAAAGGGAGGGATGATGATACCCAGGGAAGAGCCAGAACCACTCACAGTTTTGTGGTGTGCTTCCTCATGGTCCATTAACACCAAATGCTCACCTAACACAATAGCTTTGCCTTCACCCACACTTAACTGTGATGGCCCAGTGCTTAAGGGTTGGGGATCCCATTGGTATTATTTGCAGGAGTATTTCCCAGACCCACCTGGAGATGCTAGGGGTTGAACCTGGGACTTTTTGCATGCAAAACAATTCTTCCATCATGGTGCTACGGCTCTTCTGCCTTCCACTGTTCACTCGCACTAGTAGCTGCAGAGGCAGATTGCCTGGCTACTCTCAATTTGCCTTCCCAAGGTAAGCCATGTTCTTCCACTGCAAGCAAAAGGAGAATTAATTGGGGTGGGGAAAGCAATTTAATTTTTTGGACTACAACCCCCATTGGCCCCAGCCAGCTAGAGGACCCCAGGGTGGTGGAGTCACAATCTCATCCTTTGTTCCTTTGTATTGTGCTGTATCCCAGATCTAAGGGGCTGTTAGAAATCTTGCAAAATTCTACATGGGACACAGTTTCAGGCTGAACTCAGCATGAAAATCATGCAGTGTTTGTGTACACCTATGTTTTCCCTTGTAGCTAGCTATGGCGAATCCTGCCTGCATGAAACCATCAATATGCGGCCTCATACCTGCTTAATTTCTACACAAAAGTGTGTTTCTGCAGAGGGATTTTGTGAAGTTTGATGGGCCCCTGGGTTTGGCCGTATCAAGATAAAAGATTGTTTTCCTTTATTACCACATCTTTGTGCTTGTCCAGTCTTGTTAGATAATCTCATTTTCATTTGGCACAGAGAACAATGAAGAGCTTCCTCCTTGCTTATGTCCGTAGTTTGCACACACTGAATGTGCAAGAAGCATTTTTCAATCTGTTTGCTTGTTCCCTGTCCAACATGCTGGTTTTGGAGGTGCTTCAGAGGCCTTTGTTGTTCGGAGCGATTGGCTCGGCAGCCAGATCGCTATAGGTTTTGTCCATTTCTCTAGCTCTAAGGCTTTTTGATTATAAAGCATCTCATATGATTATGCATTTTGAACAGCACTGTCAAGCTGCTAAATAATTTGCAGCAGAGTAGTCATCTGGCTCCTAACCAAACAATTTGAAAAACAAATGCAACAAATAATTTGAAATACAAATGCAGCAAATACAAATTTCATTATACAGTCACAGACCTGGTTTTTTAAAAACTCACATCTGCATGGCACCCAAGCTTTGCATGGTGAGTTTCCGCCTCCCCCCCAGTGGAAATAGACACATGACACAAATATTTAGGTTAATGGGCAAAAAATGGCCACAACTTCATTGTTTACAGGAATGAGTGGTATTGGCTTAGGCATTGGTCCTAACCAACTATCCGGCTTCAGTCCGATTGCTTGAAGACCGGGAAGGGTTAACCACCAGTAGGGGGAGACCTGCTGATGCACATCAACTAGGAACTCCCCCGGGGTCACTGCTCGGGGGCATGCCTTAGGCCCTCACCTCCATAGGCTTTGGACAGGGCCACGCCCCCCGGAATTCTTTACCGGACTACCCTTCGATATTCGGGTGAGGTGATGGCTCTTTCTCCCCCCCTTCATCTACGTGACAATACCCCTACCAATGCCTAACCACCAATGCCGAGGAAGTTGTGGCGATTTGCTACAAGGTAGGCGAAAAACCAAGTGGCTGGTGCCAATTTGCCAAGTGGAAAAAATTCCTACCAGGCCCCTTAACGGTGACCAACCAAAGTCCATAGCAAGGTCAAAAGGAAAACCTAAAGGGTGGGAGGGTAGGAAACCCGATGAGCTGAGGCGGCAAAAGAAGGAGATCTCTGGCTGCGCCAGTGTGATATTGCACAAGCCACGCCCCCCCAGGCCAGTCGATTGGCTGGCCAGGGGATGATGCGGCCAGGGATCCCCTCAACTGTGCGGAGGCTGAGAGCCAGCCCCCACACATGTGGAGAGGGCGTGAAGCCCGCAACTCCACCTCCTCTCAAGTTCGGATGTGGTTTTCTTTGAGGTATTGGGATGGTCCAGCCACAAGCCCATGAATGAGCTGGGTCTCTCTTTACTCCCTCCTCTTTCACCCATCCCCCTTTCTACATGCTTAGCTTTGGTCCTTCTGTCCTGGCTTATAAAACAACAGTTTATTATGACATCCAAATTGGGAAACTGTGGTTTAACTGCTACTTACAAATGAGGATTGAAAAGCAGGATTGAAAAGTGAAAAGAGACCATGTGGACACATGGGAGGAGCTATAGCTTAGTGGTAGAGCATCTCTTTTACATGCAGAAAGCCTCAGGTTCAATCTGCAGCATCTGCAGGTGGAGATGGGAAAATTTTGCTGTAATAATAATAATAATTTATTATTTATACCCCGTCCGTCTGGCTGGGCTTCCCCAGCCACTCTGGGTGGCTTCCAACAAAATATTAAAATACAGTAATTCATAAAACATTAAAAGCTTCCCTAAACAGGGCTGTCTTCAGATGTCTTCTAAAAGTCTGGTAGTTGTTGTTCTGTTTGACATCTGGTGGGAGGGTGTTCCACAGGGTGGGTGCCACTACTGAGAAGGTCCTCCTGTGCCTGGTTCCCTGTAACTTGGCCTCTCACAGTGAGGGAACCACCAGAAGGCCCTCGGCGCTGGACCTCAGTCCGGGTAGATAGATGGGGGTGGAGACGCTCCTTCAGATATACTGGACCCATTTAGGGCTTTAAAGGTCAGCACCAACACTGTAGAGCCACTGTCAATTGTTATAATAGACAATACTGGATTAATGGTCTGACTTGATATAATGCAGTTTCCCATATTCCCATGTAAGTTGCTTGGGTCTTAGCTTATTCATGCAGAACAAGTGGCGGAATTTTCTGAGCTGTGTAACTTCATATTTCTGCTGCTGACGTGTGCATGCGTAACCTGGAGCATGGATTATTTATTTATATATATATGTATATTTAATATACAATACCTTGGTTCTCAAACAGAATGCATTCTAGGAGTGCGTTTGACTCCCGGAACTGTTTGAAAACCAAAGCACAGCTTCTGATTAGCCTCAGGAGTGTCCTGTAGCCAATCGGAAGCCATGAAAGCCACACTGGACGTTTGGCTTCTGAAAAATGTTCGAAAACCGGAACACTCACTTCTGGGTTTCGATCGTTTGGGAGCTGATTTGTTCAGGAGCCAAGGTGTTCAGCTTCCAAGGTACCATTGTATAGGTTTCTATTTCCAGCATTTCCTGTGAGTCACATGATCAATTTCAATGATGTGGCCTGATGACGTGAACAAGGTGATAGCAATGACATGCCCAACTAGGTGTTCCCTTGACCCTGAGTCCAGATAATTGGTCAGTTGTGTGCTTTGGTCAGGGTTGTACTCCCACTGAGGGTGTAGGTCTGTAGTCGGGGGGGGGGTGCTGTAACTAGAGAAGATTATCTCATAGACCCAACCAATCACTTGAGTTCTGCAGAATGGAGCCTTCTGTAGCTGCATACCATCTCATTAGAAGGCCCATTCCATACCATGTGACTTGGAACTTACCTTTTAAAATGCTCTCCCTTACATATCAGACTGACGCCACCTCTATTCTCTTTGCAATGTCTATTGAAACCCTCCCCTTCCCCACAAGCCTTTACAGTGGTGAATCTTATCTCAATCTATATCGGCACTGGATCTGAAATTGCCTT